>NW_006434826.1:74268-112081 GCF_000325575.1 Pteropus alecto
CGTTATTTCAATCATACATCTATTAATTTCTATTATTAATTTGCCTATTAAGTGAGTAAAGGGAAACAGCATTGGTCAATCCATTTCTTAAAGAGTAAAAAGGAAGACCTTTGGCTTAAAGTCCCTGTCCCGCTCCCCCAGACTCTAAGTGCCCTGCCTGGTTTAACACTATTTCTGCTTAACAGTGGGCTAATGACCCTTATCAATAGCTAGAGGATCTGAGTGGCCAGGGCAATTATCAGGATTTGAGGCAGGAAGCCTTTTACCAAAGAAAGTAAGAAAACTTAACTAGGTTCACTAAAAAGATGAACTCTGCAAGAGATGTCCCATTTTATTTCCTGCTAAAAGATTAAGAATTGTACAAGTGATGTCCCATCTCAACAGGGATAAATAGTCAGCCCCCAAGGCAAATAGAAAGACCCTTCCAAATTTTGAGTTCCCAAATGCTGTCAATTTACAAGGAATCTACAACTGGATACCTTTATCTTGAATTAAATCAATTTCTTATGAGTCCTCACAGGTTCCTTCAGAACATAAATTGGAAAATGCAACCTATTCCTGTGAACCCGTGGAAGAACTTAAGCTCTGGTTCCAGAAACTAGATAAGTTCACATGTCTAAGAGAATCAGGGAACTTTTGTGTACCTTGAATTAACACACTGCCATGAAAAAGTAACTTCATTGTCAATTACCTCTACTATTAACTTTGACTGGTCTTTGCTAAGTTTATATCTTCTAGGTTACAAGGCTTCCTACCACTTCTACATGTTAGAACAACCTCATGTTGTCTGCCTCTGGGGCCCTTAGAATAGGTTTCAGAGATTTTTATTTCCAGTTGGCAAGAACTACAGCCCTATCTCTACTTTGAAGAAGATACAGAAGGCAGACTTTCCTCCCTCAACATCCTCTTAAGATTAAGAGAATAAAATCTCTGAAGGGAAATAATGTAGGGAGGAGGCAGGAAAAGACTACAATGCCTCTGAATGGGATTAAAATTAAGTTAAATTACATTTATGAGAAATATGAACTGGCAATAATGCCAGTGTAAAAGTGGAAATTCTCCAGTTTCAGGGAAGAGGTTATCTCCAGGCACCATCTCCTAGGGAGAGCAGTAACTCAGTTGCAGGGAGGTGATATCCCTGGGCACCAGCCCCAGGGGGAAGCGCAGCATTCCAAGGCAAAGGTAATAAAACTATCTATTAAGCCCTGTTTGCTGGGAGTTCCCCTGAATACATTTATCTGTGTACAAAGAGTTAACGACTAACTTCTGCTTCTTGTCATCTGTTCATTCAAAGATGTAGTAAAAAACCTTATAAGCAGCCTGCTCAGGAAGCTCGGGGCTGATCTCCTCTAACCCTGCGTGGTAGAGAGTCAGTCGCCGGCCAGCTAATAAAGGCTCATAATTAATCTCAATTGGCTCCGTGGGTCTCAGAATCATTCGCGCCACAACACCAGTCTCCTTGTAGCTAATCTTCATAAACATATTCTTGACATCCAGAACAGTAGAGTCTTTATTGTGGATCCTGCAAAATTGGCTGAGAAAACTTGAGATGATAAGAGAGGCTTTAACACCTACAATTTTCTTAAACATACTGCCTGGTATTTATTTAGTCTGTTATTGTTGCTGTTAACATACTTCGAATACAGGGGGAAAAAAACAGGAGCGAGGGGGTGGGAAGTCAGCTCCGTAACTCCTCAGAATGTCTTAAACCTTGTACTTTTTACTTTAAATTTTTAAACACAGATGATGATGGTCAAACAGCTGCAGAACGGTTCTGGTCTCCTTCAAAAAATCCACGAGCAGTAATTCTTTGGAAAGATCCAATAGCTAATGAATGGCATGGCTCTGATCCCGTTTCAGTGTGTGGACAGGGGCTGCCTGAAAGTCTGGTCAAGCATTGTGAAGATGGATCAGACCCGGAGAAGCTCACTTGGAGGGTACATAGCTTCTTTGATGACCACTCCAAAAGGACACATTCAGAAGGACTTGTGATCAGCTTTTGAAACTTTGAACTTTGTTAATCTAGCTGATGTGTCTACTGCAGATTTGAATATTAAACAAAGCTATGGAGTTCGAGCCTGGGTTGCTGCCCCCTATGTTTTTCTAATTGGACAATTGCAAACAAATGTTTCAAATGGACTTCTTAATGTATCTTGTACCAATTATAATTTAACTAATTGTATGGGTCCCCATAATAAGAGGGCATGTGTAACTAATGTGATTGATAATCAATCTAAGTGAAATTGGCATTGGGTGTGATTGCATTTAAGTTTAGATTTGCATAGTTTACATCAAGAGATTTTGGATATACAGAATGCAAAGGATACTATGAATCCAAAAGATTTAGCTAAAGATTTTTAAGACAGTGTGTGAAGGTTTGTTTAATCCTTTGAATATGCTTAAACATACTTTTTGGATTTTTTCTGGAATTGTATGTTTACTAGTTGTATTCTTTTGTGCTTTTTCAGTTGGCTGTGGAATCCTGCTAAGACAAATAGCACAGTCTCAAATTACATTGCATGCTCTGTGGCTTAAAAATAAATAGGAAGGGGGAGATGTGGAGAGTGGGTTGTAAGCTGACAAGGTCCTTGCAATCTGTCAGGCCAACCAAGGCTTGCCTCACCTCTACAAATCCTCCTAAGAATGGGGAAGTAAGAACTGATAAGAGAACAATGCAGTGTTGAAATGTGAATGATTATAGCAGGGTGTGTAGAGTGGGGATAATCTATGGAAATGCAAATGATTATAGTAGGATGTGTAGGTTGCATGCTCTAATCTTATTTAACCAGGAAATGTATGCTTTTGTAAAAAAGCAACTTGCAAAAATAAAATCCCTTTCTACTCCATCATCAGTGAATATTGGGCCTCCCGATTCCAGCTTTCTGCCTTCTTTCTTTTCTCAATCTCCCACCGTTCCCACTCAGGACTATTTTCCAGGGCTGCGCTGGATGGGGCAGGATTTACCACTTGCTGGATGGGGCAATTGTGAGCATAAGTCTTTTACACCTTCAAGTAAGACACCAACACTATTCTTGTATAAGGACCTTAGGACACCACAGTTGAGAGGGAATTGCTTAATGGCCATTGTCTCAAAGCTGAAATATTGAAAATAAGAGTTTATGAGACGTGTTTTGCAAAATCTTGTTTGAGAATAGGGGAAAAAAATAGGATAGAAGTCACCTGAAGATCATGTAGGAATCACTATGGAATCACACGGAGGTCAAGTGAACACCTCCTGGTTTTCACATGGGGATCATGGAAGACCTCGCAGGAATCTGTTGTCTACCAGGTGACTAATCTTGGTGCTGTTGGCATAGATTTTCACTTTAATTTTAGAATGAACTTGGCTTCAGAGTGTGAAATGTTTTGCACTCGAGTTTAGTTTGTAAAGGGGACCAAAGTGGTGGTGTGTTTTCAAGCATTCACACAACTTACCTTAGTTCTAGCAGAGGACTGAGTCCTAGGCCATGGACTGCAATCGACTTTTTTTTTCTTACCAAGAAAGTCTTGTGATCGTGTGCCAAGTCCTCTAACTAAAGGTCCTTTAAGTAAAGTTAGGCTAGAATATGTGGGACACGGTCTCCACTCTACTTCCTGGAAATAGGAGCAATGCATATCTGGCTTCCGGGCTCCACAATCAAGTTCTTTACAAAACAGTTCGGGCTTTGTGCCAGGTTTCTCAGTGCCCAAACTATGTTCTCTTAGCAGGGGAAAGGCTTGGTGCTGTAAGGTATGGTCGCCTTTCAATAATTGTCTAAAAGGAAAATTGTGTGGGACCAGGTTGTGCTCAAAGTACTATTAGGATGACACAGGGTTACTATCGACCGAATTTGAATCGTAAATGCTTTAAAGGGAGGACAGTCTTGGAGTCGTGCTCTGAGTCCTCCATTCTTGCTCCACCTAGGAGATGACAGATTGCTTTTCTAGGCCAAGGTGTCCACAAGAGTTTCAGGTAACAGGGGCTAGACTGGATGTTTGTGGGCCTAGGCCTTCAGACTGGACCTTGTTGCCAATTGGATGGTCTTGATGTTGTGGGCTGGGGACTGTCAATTACTTCCTTTTAGGAGGTCAGGTCTTGGTACAGATTTCCACAGTCTCTGTCCTACTTTTTCTTCCATAAAGAAGGTTTCCACTGTGAGCCTAGGACTCCAGGCGACATTTGCTCACAGAGGACAGGCTTGAAACTGTTGGATTATGCCATACCTTTAGTATCTTAGGGGAAAAGACAAAAGAAATGGTCTGATAGTAGCCCAAAGAATTTCTTCCCACTTTCTCTGACATATACTAGAATGGTGGTGTAAGTCCAAGTTCCAAGCCAGTTTTCTGTGACCAAATGTTACCTGGAGCCCTGGGTCAAAGCAAAAGCCTTCTTTAGTGAGGAGAAAATAAAACGGAGACTGTGGAAATCTGAACCAAGCCTGGACCACCTAAAAGAAAGCAATTAAACTCAGGGGCACAATGTCAAGATCATCAAATTGGTAACAATATCCAGTCTGAAGACCTAGGCCCACAAACATGCAGCCTGGCTTCTGCTACCTGAAACTATTGTGGACACCTTGGCCTATAGAATCAAACTGTCATCTCTTAGAAGGAGGAAGAATGGTGGACTCGGTGCACGATTCTAAGACTGTACTCACTTAAAAGTATTTAGGATAGAAATTGGATCGATGACATCAAACAATGTCCTCATAACAGTACATTCAGCACAAAATGGTTTCACATCACCTATTTTTCTTTTATACAATTATTGAAAGGTGACCATATCTCACATCACCAAGCCTTTTCACTGGTAATAGAACATAGTTTGGGCACTAAGAAACTTGGATCAAAGCTGAACTATTTTGTAAGGTAGTCAATTGGAGAGCCTGGAAGCACAGCCAAGCATTGTTTTTATTTCCAAGAAGTAAAGTGGAGACCTTGGCCCACAAAATCTAGTTTAACTTTACATAACAGACCTTTAGATAGAAGACGTGACACACGGTCACAAGAACTTCTTGATAGGAAAAAGTGTTGATGGAAGTTTGTGGCCCAGGACCCAGTCCTCTGCTAGAACTAGGGTAAGTTGTGTAGACATTTGAATACAAAACACCATGCCTGTCTCATTTAAAAAGTAAAGTCGAGTGCAAAACATTTCTAAAGCTGAAACTTGATTCATTTTTAAATGTAAGGTGAAAATTTACAGCCACAGCAACAAGACTAGTCACCTGGTAGACACCAGATTCCTGCAGCATTTGCCTTGATCCCCAAGTAAATCCCTCCAGGTAATCACTTGATCTCCATTTAATTCCCTGGTGATTATTAAGTGATTTTCAAGTGACTTCCACCTTATTTATCTTCCCCTATCCTCAAAGGGTGTTTTCAAAACAAATCTCATAATCTCTTATTTTCAATCTTTCAACATTGAGTCATTGGCCTTTAAATAATTTCTCCTCAACAGTAGTAGCCTAAGGTTCACCTTCTAGAATAGCTTCAATCTCTGACCTGAACCATTAAGGGTTATGCTCCCAATGACTCAGCATTTCTGCTACAATACAGCCTAATGGCTCTCAGAGTTTCCACTGCTCTAAGGTACCTTCGTCATTCAGACTCAGACTCTAAATTTTAACGTGGTTGATGTGTTACCACGGCTCACATTGTATACAAACAGGTGGCGTGATGAGGCAAAATCTCAGGGCAGTTACCTAACATCAAGTGTGTGTTAGCCTATGCTACCGTCTAAAGCAAGTCTTCTCATGCAGATATGACCTTTCGATTGAAGGGCTGTTAGGTGGCTTCGTTGCACAGGTAATCTTATTTTCTCAGTGCTTATGTGAATTTTACCAAGGAATGTAGAAGGGTGACACAAAAGTGAACACAACATCATCGCCCCAATTTCATGTGAGTTTCACGTGTTGCCCTCAGGCCTGTCTCTTCCTGGTCATGTGAATGCCTCAGGAAAGTCTCATCTGTATCGCGAGATTTCCTAATTCTTGGCACAAAATTTCCAGTTGACTTCCACCTCATTACCTCCTCTAAGCTAATATGAGCCTTGAAGAAATGTTGAAGAAACTGCCTGAATGTCAGTTTCTCAGCTATTTTTTATATTGGTTAAGCCAGTCTTTTACAGATTTTTATTCTGTGGTTTGATATAGAGAAATTCTTAAGCAGCCATTCTTTTGCAAAGAAGAGGTATCCTCACAAGGACACAGCATTTGTCCTACAATAAAGCAATATAACAGCAATAGTTTTAACCGCTCTCCTTTTCCTTCCTCACAGCACACTCAGGCTCAATTATGAACTCATCTACTATGCTACTTCTGCCTCCACTGACAGGCAGTTTTCTGACAAACAGACAAAAGTAGTAGTGAATTAAAGATCATTGACTGTTGAAATCTCATAAGATTTGTAATGTGGACATGACATTTGATTGGAGGTCAGTACGAGTCTATCTTGGCCACCTTCGGATCCATGCATACTAATGATTTCTCATGGTTGATGTGAATTTTCTCAGTAATAGACACTCGGCCCTTCAAAGAAAGCACTACATCATCTTCCCTTGTGAGGATGTGAATTGGTGACATGGGCTCAAGGCACAAGGCCTGTTTTATTCTAACAAAAAGTAGAAGTGAGTCTGGGAACCAAGGAACTAAGCCTATCCTCTCTGAATACTAGTAGATAGGATAACTTAAACCACAGGGCAAGTCTGTCTTCATGTAATTTTAGTCTTATCTCTAAACCTAAGACCTTGTCTCCTGCCTGCATTTCCTACTGGGATCCACTGGTCTGTCCTCGGCTGCAGTTACAATCCCTACCTGTATTTTCAGAAAGTTGAATTGAGAAATGGGCCCAGAGCATGGCTTATGACTTTCTCCGACATAGACAAGAAGAGTGTCGTAAGCCCACAGTTCAAAGTCTGTTCTAGTGAACAAATATTGCCTTACGAACTTGTGTCAAAGCAAAAGCCTTCCTTAGGGAAGAAAAAATAAAACGGAGACTGTGGACATCTGAACTAAACCTGGATCTCATGAAAGGACGTACTTTAAATTCCAGGCCAAGAACGTCAAGACCATCCAATTGGTACAATGTTCAGTCTCAAGGCCTATGCCAACAAATATCTAGCCTGTTTCTTAATACCTGAAACTCTTGTGGAAACTTTGGCCTTAGAACTAAGTTGTCATATCCTCTAGGAGGAAGAATGGAGGACCTCGTGCACATCTCCATAATTGTACTCCTTTGAAAGCATTTACATTAGAAATTGGGCTGATGGCAACAGGCCTGTATCATCATAACAGTACATTCAGCATATCTTGGTCCCAAATAACCAAATTCCTCTTAGACAATTATTGAAAGGTGACCATACCTTGCAGCACCTAGCCTTTCTTCTGGTAAGAGAAGGTATTGTGGGCACTAAGAAACCTGGCCAAAGCCTGAACTGTTTTTTTTTTTAAAAAAAACTCAATTGGGGAGCTTGGAATCAGAACTAAGTATTGCTCCTATTTCTAAGAATAGAGTGGAGACCTGGGCCCACACAATCTAGTTTAAATTTGCATAATGAAACTTTAGGTAGAGGATGATCACAAGACATTCTTGGCAGTTATCTAATTACAAGTGTATATTAGCCTATGACGCCTTCCTCAAGCAAGTCTTCTCATGCAGACATGACCTTTGATTGAAGGGCTGTGAGGTGGCTATGTTACACAGGTAATCTTATTTTTTCAGAGCTCATGTGAAAGTTACCAAGGAATATAGAAGGGTGACACAAAAGTGAGCGCCACACCATTACAACAATTTCACATGGTTTTCTTGTGTTGCCCTCAGGTCAGTCATTTCTAGGTCACGTAAATCCTGCGCCAAAGCTTCATATCATGAGGTTTCCTAATTGTTGGTACAAGATATCCAAACGACTTCCACTTCATTACTTCAGGTTGGCTAATACAAGCCTCTTTAGAACACGTTGAAGTAACTGCCTCAACGTCAGTATCTCTGCATTTTTTTCATATTGGTTAAGTCCGTCTCTTGCAGATTTTTCGTCTGTGGTTTGTTATAGAAAAATCCTTAAGGAGCCATTCTTTTTGCAATGAAGAAGTATCCTCAGAATTTCTCAAAAGTTTTCCTACAATAAAGCAATATGGCAGCTATGGTAACAACCGCTATCAATTCGCTTCCTCACAGCACACTCAGCATCAGTTATGAATGCAGCCAATGGAGACTTCTGCCTCCAACGACATAGGCAGTTTTCCTAACAAACAGACAAAAGTAGAGATGAAATAAAGATCATTAATGGCCACGTATACCATTGACCTCACATATATTTGTAATGTGTACATGACTTTTGATTGGAGGTCAGTACAAAGTTTGTCTCGACCACCTTCGAATCCACGCATACTAATGATTTCTCAGTGCTGATGTAAATTTTCTCTGTTTTATGCACTCATCACTTCAAGGAAAGCACATCATCTTCCCTTGTGAGGATGTGGATTGGTGACATGGACCCAAAGGTGCAAGGCTTGTCTTCTCCTAACCAAAAGTAGAAGGTTGACTGGGAACCAAGGCACTAAGCCTATCCTCTCATGAAACTAGTAGATAGGATAACTTAAAACACAGGGTAAGTCATTCCTCATGTAATTTAAGTCTCATCTTGAACCCTAGGACCTTTTCTCCTGACTGCATTTTTTATTGGAATGTACTGTATGTCCTTGGTTTCAGTTACACTCAATACCTCTATTTCTAGAAAGTAGATTTGAGAAATTAGCACGGAGAATTTCTTATTACTTTTTTACACAGACTGAAAGGGTGGCGTAAACCCATAGTTACAAGCTTGGGCTCTGTGAACAAATGACGCCTAAAGATTTTGTCTCAAAGCAAAAACATGATTTAGGGAAGAAAAAGAAAATGGAGACTGTGGAAAAATGAACCAATCCTCCAAAAAGGACATAGTTAAAGCCCAGGACCACAATGTCAAGACAATCCAATTGGTAACAATGTCCAGTCTCAAGACCTAGGCCCACGATCATCCAACCTGGCCCTTGTTAACTGAAACACTTGTATACACCTTGGCCTATAGAACCAAGCTGTCATCTCCTAGGAGGAGGAAGAATGGAGGAATGGTGCACGATCCAAGTCTGTTTTCCCTTGAAAGCATTTGCGATAGAAATTGGACCAATGGCACCAATCCTGTGTCATCATAACAGTATATTCAGCACAAACTGGTCTCATGTCATCACTAATCCTTTTAGATATTTATTGAAAGGTCACAATACCTTGTAGCACCAAGCCTTTCTTCTGGTAAGAGAAGGTATTGTGGGCACTAAGAAACCTGGCCAAAGTCTGGACTATTCTTTAAAAGACTCAAATGGGGATCTTGGAATCAAATTTAAGTATTACTCCTATTTCTATGAAATAAAGTGGATGGCCCGCAGAATATAGCCTAACATCACATAACAAATTTTTAGATAGAAGACTTGGTAAACGGTTACAAGACATTCTTGGTAGGAAAAGAAAAGATGTTGGAAGTCCATGGCCTAGGAGGCAGTCCTCTGCTGAAACTGGAGTAAGTTGGGTGGACGTTTGAAAACACAACACTACTCCAATCTCATATATAATGTAAACTCATTTGCAATGCGATTCATGCTCTGAAGCCTGGTTCATTCTACCAAGTAAAGTGAAAACCTATGGCCACAGCAACAGGACTGGTCACTTGGTATATACCAGATTCATACGGGGTATTCCTTGATCACTATGTGAATTCCACCAGGTGTTTACTTGATCTCCGTGTGATTCTCTAGTAATTGCTAAGCGATTTTCAGGTGATTTCCACCTTATTCCTTTTCCCCTACTTTCAACAAAATGTTTTTAAAACTCGTCTCATGAACTCTTATTTTTAATATTCAGTATTCAGTCTTTGGCCTTTAAGCAATTCCCTGTCGACAGTAGTGGCCAAAGGTCCACATAAAGAATAGTGTGGGAGTCCCACATGAAGCTGGACAGAGTTATACTCACAATAACTCAGCATTTTTTTATAATACAGAAAAATGGTGTTTACACTTTACAGCGCTCTAAAGTAGCTTCTTCAAGAAGACTCAGCCTACAAATATCAACGCAGTTCGAGAGCACCTTTGACTGCGTTCAAGCAGGTTGCCTGACCACAGTTGAAACCTAAGGACAGTTATCTAACAATTATCTCTTAACCTATGCCGCTGTCCTGAAGCAAACCTTCTCATGCAGACATAACCTTTCGATTGAAGAGCCGTTAAATGGCTATGTTACACAGACACTATCATTTTCTCAGTGGTTATCTAAATTTTACCTAGGAATGGAGAAGGGTATCTGAAAAGTGAGTGCCACACCATCAATCTAATATCACGTGACTCTCTTTGATGCCCTCAGCCTGTCTCTTGATGGTCACGTGAATCCTGCAGGGGAGCCTCGTTAGTATCGCGAAATACCCTAATTCTTTTTATGAGATTTCCAGGCCTCTTCCACGTCACTTGGCCTGCTAGGCTAAGATAAGCCCCTTCAGATCACAGTGATGGAACAGTCTCAATGTTAGTATCTGTTTTCTTTTCTTGGTGGTTAAACCAGTCCCTCACAGAATTTGTATTCTAAGGTTTGATGTGGAGAAATCTGACAATGGGGTTCTTTCAGCCATCAAGTGGTATCCTCATAATGACTAAGCATTTTTCCTACATTACAGAAAAATGATGGCTATTGTTTCCACCTCTATCCTGTAGTTGCCTCACAGCACATTCAGGCTTAATTATCAATGCTGACAATGTGCAACTGTTGCCTCCATGAACATAAGGCAGTTTTCCTGACAAACAGACCAAAGTGGAGGAAAATTAGAGATAAATGACTGCACACATATACCTTTTAATTCAAATTAGATTTGTAATGTGCACACAACATTCGATGGAGGGCAGTTAGGTGGCTGTCTCAGCCACCTTCTGCTCCACGTAGACTAATGACCACTCAATGTTGATGTGAACTTTCTCAGAGATATGAATTTGTCCCTACAGGGAGAGCACTACATCATCCTCCCTTGAGAGGATATGGATTGGTGACATGGACTGAAGGCACAGGCCTGCCTTTTCCTATCAGAAAGTAAAAGGGAGACTGGGACACCAAGCACTAAGCCAGTCCTCTCTGAAAACTAATATATAGGAGAATTTAATCTAAAAGGAAAGTTTGTCCTCATGTAATTTGAGCTTATCTAGAAACCTAGGACCTTATCTCCTGCCTCTATTTCCTATTAGGATCCAGGGTGCTGACCTTGGTTTTGCAGTTGCAATCCCTACCTCTTTTTCTAGGAAGTAGATCTAAAAAATTAACCCACAGCTTTTCTTCTGATTTTCTCTGACATTTACTGAAATAGTGGTATAGGCCCAAGTTCCAAGCCAATTTTCTGTGATCAAATGGTGCCTGGAGCCCTGGCTCAAAGTAGAAGCCTTCTTTAGGGAAGAATAAATAAAACAGAGACTGTGGAAATCTTCACCAAGCCTTGACTGCCCAAAAGGAAGAGGTTAAACTCAGGGGCACAACATAAAGATCATCCAATTGGTAAAAATAAAGATCATCCAATTGGTAAAAATATCCAGTCTGAAGACTTAGGCCCACAAACAACCAGCCTTGCTCCTACTACCTGAAACTATTGTGGACACCTTGGGGTATAGAAGTAAGGTGTCATCTCCTAGAAGGAAGAAGAATGGTGGACTAGGTGCACAATTCCAAGACTGTACTCCCTTAAAAGTTTTTACAATAGAAATTAGGCCAAAGATACCAATCTGTGTCCTCATAACAGTACATTCAGCACAAACTGGTTCCACATCACCAATTTTACTTTTATACAGTTATTGAATGGTGACCATACTTTACAGCACCAAACCTTTCCCCTGGTAAAGAATGTAGTTTGTGCACCAAGAAACCTGTATCAAAGCTGAACTGTTTTGTAAGTTACTCAATTGAGAGTGTGGAAGCACGGCAAAACTTTGCTTTTATTTCTAGGAAGTAGAGTGGAGACCTCGGCACACAGAATATAGTTTAACTAGATTGTAAGAGGGAAGGTGAAAAGCTACAGCTACAGCAACAACACTAGTCACCTGGCAGACACCAGATTCCTGCAGGAACTTCCTTGGTCCCCACGTGAATCTCTCCAGATGTTCAGTTGAACTCCATGTAATTCCCTGGTGATTACTACGTGATTTTCTGGTGACTTTTACCTCATTCCTCTTCCCCTATCCCCAAACGAATGTTCCAAAACACCTCTCCTAAACTCTTATTTCAATATTTCAGCATTGAGTCATTGTCCTTTAAACAATTTCTTCTCGACAGTAGTAGCCTAGGTTCACCTTCAAGAATAACATGGATCTCCCACTAGAACTGTTAAGGGTTATGCTCACAATGACTCATTATTTCCTCTGTAATACAGCATAATGGAGGTTAGAGATTCCTCCCCTGTAAGGTAGCTTCATCATTCAGACTCAGACTCTAAATTTCAACGTTTGATGTGTGTCCACTGCTCTCATTGTAAACAAGCTGGTCGTCTGACCAGAGATGTAATCTCAGGGCGGTTATCTAACGACAAGTGTGTTTTAGCCTATGCTGACATCCTCAAGTAAGTCTTTTCATACAGACATGACCTTTCAACTGAAAGTCTGTTAGGTGGCTATGTTACACACGTAATTTTATTTTCTCAGTGTTTATGTGAAATTTACAAAGGAATGTAGAAGGGCGAAACAATAGTGAGCGTCACACCCCAATTTCAGATGATTTTTGTGTGTTACCCACAGGCCAGTCTCTTTCTGGTCAAGTGATTTTTGAGCAAAGTCTCGTTAGTATCGCAAGGTTACCTAAATCTTGGTATGAGATTTCCAGGAGACTTTCACCTCATTACTTCTGGCATGCTAATACAAGACTTTTCAGAATACTTTAAAGAAACTGCTTCAATGTCAGTATCTCAGCATTTTTTCCATATTGGTTAAGCCAGTCTTCCACAGGCTTTTTTTTTCCCCCCGCTTTGGTTTGATATAGAGAAATTCTTAAGCAGTCATTCTTTTTGCAAAGAAGAGCTATCCTCACAAGGACTCAGCATTTTGCATACAAGAAAGCAATTTGGCAGCTAATGTTTCAACTGCTATCCATTTGCTTCCTTACAGCACACTCAGCTCAATTATGAATGCAGCCAATGTGTGAATTCTGTCTCCACTGACATAGACAGTTTTCCTGACAAACAGAGAAAAGTAGAGGCGAATTAAAGATCATTAATGTTGGCATATACCATTGACTTCACATCAGATTTGTAATGTGGACATTACGTACAATTGGAGATCAGTATGAAGTCTATCTCGTCCACATTCTGTACCACGCATACTAATGATTTTTCAGTGTCGGCATAATTTTTGCAGTTATATGCACTCGTTACTTCAAAGAAAGCACTACATCATCTTCCCTTGTGAGGATGTGGATTGATGACATGGGCCCAAGGTATAAAGTCTGTCTTTTCCTAAAAAAAAGTAAAAGGGAGACTGGAAACCAAGTCACTAAGCCTTGTTTCCTCTCTGAAAACTAGTAGGTAGGATAACTTAAAACACAGGGCAAGTCTGTCCTCATGTAATTTGAGTCTTATCTTGAAACCTAGGAACTTGTCTCCTGCCTGCATTTCCAATTGAGATCCACTGTGCTCTTCTTGGTTACAGTTACAATCCTTACCTCTATTTCCAGAATGTAGATTTGAGAAATTAGCCCAGACTTTCTCTGACATAGACTGAAAGGGTAGTGTAAGCACACAGTTCCAAGCATGTTCAATGTTGCCTGAAGTTCTGGTCTCAAAGCAAAAGCCAACTTTATGGAGGAAAAAATAACATGGACACTGTGGAAATCTGATCCACAACTGGACCTCCTTAAAGAACATTATTAAAGCTCAGGCCCACAACATCAAGACCATCTAGTTGGTTACAATGTTCAATCTCAAGACATAGGCCCACAATTATCTAGACTGGCCCTTGTCACCTCAAACTTTTGTGGACACCTTAGCTTATAGAACCAAGTTGTCATCTCCTAGGAAGAGGAAGAATGGAGGACTTGATGCACTCCTCCAAGACTGTACTTTCTTGAAAGCATTTACGATAGGAATTGGGCCAATGGCACTAACCCTGTCATCATAACAGTACATTCAGCACAACCTAGTCCCATGTCACCAATTTTTTTAAAACAATTATTAAAAGTTTACCATAGCTTGTATCACCAAGCCTTACTTATGGTAAGAGAAGGTAGGGTGGGCTCTAAAAGAGCTGGCCAAAGCCTGGACTGTTCTTTCAAACACTCGATTGGAGAGCTTGGAATCACAACCAAATATTGCTCCTATTTCTAGGAAGTAGAGTGGAGACCTTGGCTCACAGATTCAAGATTAACTTTACATAATCAAGCTTTAGGTAGAGGACATGGCAAATGGTCACAAGACATTCTTGGTAGGAAAAGAGAAGTTGTTGGAAGTCCATGGCCTAGGAGGCAGTCCTCTGATAGAACTGGGTTAAGTTGAGTTGACATTTGAAAACACAGCACCACGCCAATCTCATATATAAGGTAAACTTGTTTGCAATACAGTTCATGCTCTGAAGTCTGGTTCATTCTACAAAGTAAAGTGCAAACATATGGTCACAGCAACAAGACTGGTCACCTGGTAGATACCAGATTTGTACGAGGAATTCTTTGATCTCATATGTATTCTACAAGGTATTTAATTGAACTTTGCGTGATTCCCTACTGATTCCTAAGTGATATTCAGGTGATTTCCATCTTATTCCTCTTCTTGTATTTTCAAACAAATATTTTAAAACTTGTCTCATAAACTCATTTTTAATATTCAGCATTGAGTCATTGGCCTTTAAGCAATTCCTTGTCGACAGTAGTGGCAAAATATCCACATAAAAGAATATTGCAGGAATCCCACATGAAGCCATTCAGAGTTATACTCATAATTACTCAGCATTTTTGCTAAAATACATCAAAATGGCACTTACAGTTTATACCACTCTAAAGTAGCTTCGTCAAGCAGACTCAGCTTCCAAATATCAACGCAGATAATGTTCAAAAGCAGCTTCCACTGCATTCAAGCAGGTTGCCTGACCACAGATGAAACGATAATTGTCTGTTCACCTATGCCACAGTCATCAAGCGAGCCTTCTTACACAGATATGACATTTCAAATGAATGGATTTAGGTGGTTATGTTATACAGACACTATCATTTTCTCAGTGATGATCTAAATTTTACCAAGGAATGGAGAAATATAATTCAAAATGAGTGCCACACCATCAACCAATATCACGTGACTCGCTGTGATGCCCTTAGGCCTGTCTCTTGACAGTCACGTGAATCCCGCAGGAAAGCCTTGAAAGTATCGTGAGATTCCCTAATTCTTGTTACAAGATATCCAGGAAACTTCTACAATTCTTTCCTCTGCTAGGCTAAAATAAGCCTCTTCAGAACACATTCATGGAAAAGCTTCAGTATCAATATCACAGTTTTCTTTTCTTGGTGATTAAGCCAGTCCCTCTCAAAATTTGTAGTCTGAGTATTGGTATAGAGAAATTCTGAGGCAGCCGTTCTTTTCACCATCAAGTAGTATGCTCACAATGACTCAACATTTTTCCTACAATACAGAAAAACGTTGTGTGTGTTTCCACCAGTATTCAGTCTCTGCCTCACAACACAGGCTCAATTATCAATGATGTCAATATGCGTTTTTTGTCTCCAAGAATATAAGGTAGTTTTTCGGACAAACAGACAAAGATAGAGGTGACTTAAAGATCATTGACTGCCCACATATACTGTTGACTTCAAATTAGATTTGTAATGTGGACACAAAATTTAATTAGAGGACAGTAGGGGGCTTCCTCTGCTACTTTCTCCTCCACGTAGACTAATGACTTCTCAATGTTGATGTGAATTTTCTCAGTGATATGCACTTGTCACTATAAAGGGAGCTCTACATCATCTTCCCTTATAAAGATATAGATTGGTGACACAGGCTAAAGACACAAGGTCTGTCTTTTCCTAACAGAAAGTAGAAGAGGGTCTGGGATCCAAAGCACTAAGCCTGTTTCTGAAAACTAAAAGATAGCAGAAATTAATCCAAAAGGCAAGCTTGTCCTCATCTAATTTGAGTCTTATTAAGAAAGCTATGACCTTGTCTCCTGCCTCTATTTCCTTTCAGAAACCAAGGGGCTGACCTTGGTTTTTCAGTTTCAATTCCTACCTTTATTTCCAGAAAGTAGATTTGAGAAATTAGCCCAGAGCATTTCTTCTGATATTCTCTGACATAGACTGAAATGGTGGTATAAGCTCAAGTTCCAAGCTTGTTTGTGTGTGCGTGTGTGTGAACAAATGTTGCCTGGAGACCTGGCTCACAGTAAAAGTCTTCTGCAGGGAAGAAAAAATGAAATAAAGACTTTGGATATCTGAACCAAGCATTGACCACCTAAAAGAAAGCCATTAAATCCTGGGACACAACGTCAAGATCATACAAATGGTAACAATATCCAGTCTGAATACCTAGGCCCACAAACATCCAGGCTGGCCTTTGTTACCTGAAACTCTTGTGTACACCTTGGTCAATATAACCAAGCTGTCGTCTTCTAATAGGAGGAATAATGGAGGACTCGGTTCACGGTTCTAAGATTGTCCTCCCTTTAAAATATTTACAATGAAATTGTGACACAGACTCCAACCTGTGTCATCATAACAGTACAATAAGCAGAAATTGGTTGCACATCACCAATTTTACTTTTATACAGTTATAGAAAAATGTCCATAACTTACAGTACCTAGCTTTTCCCCTGCTAATAGAACAAAGTTTGGGCACTAAGAAACCAGGGTCAAAGCCTGAAAATGTTTTCATAAGTTACTCAGTTGGAGAGCCTGAAATCACAGCAAAGCATTGATTTCTTTACAGGAAGTAGAGTGGATACCTTGGCGCATAGAAGCTAGTCTAAATTTGCTTAACAGATCTTTAGATAGAGGATGTGGCAAACAGTCACGAGACCATCTCAGTAGAAAAAATTGTCGATGGAAGTCCATGGCCCAGGACCCAGAATTCTGCTGGAACTAGGGTAAGTTCTGTGGACGCTTGAATACAAAACACGATGCTGGTCTCACTTACAGGGGACACTCAAGAGCAAATTATTTCACAAACTGAAGCCTGATTCACTGTAAGGGGTAAGGTGAAAACAGACAGCCACAGCAACAAGAATAGTCACCTCGTAGACACCAGATTCCTGTAGAGACTTCCTTGATCCCCATGTGAATCACTTCAGGTATTCACTTGACTTTCATGTAATTCCCGGGTGATTACTACGTGATTTTCAAGTGATTTCCACCTTCTTCCTATTCCCGTAACCTCAAACAAGTGTTTTCAAAACACATCTCATAAACTCTTATTTTCAACATTTAGCATTGAGTTATTGACTTTTAGGCATTTCTTCTCGACAATAGTAGCCTAAGGTTCACCTTCAAGAAGAGCGTGGATCTCCCACCAGAACCTTTAAGGGTTATGCTCACAGTAACTCAGCATTTCTGTTACAATATTACATAATGGTGCTTAGAGTTTCCAATAGATCTAAAGTGCCTTCGTCGCTCAGCGTTCAGACTCAAGCTCTAAATTTCAACATGGTTCATGTGTAACTGCTGCTCTCATCGTATACAAGTCGGTTGCCTGACCAGAGATGAAACCTCAGGGAAGTTACATAATGACAAGTGTGTGTTAGCCTATGCCACTGTCCTCAAGTAAATCTTCTCAAGCAGACATGACTTTTCGATTGAAATGCTCTTCAGTCACTGTTACACATGTAATCTTATTTTCTCAGTGCTCATGTGAATTTTACCAAGGAATGGAGAAGGATAACTGAAAAGTGTGCACCATAGCATTAACCCAATATTATGACTCCCTTTGATGTCCTCAGGCCTGTCTTTTGACAGGCACGTGAACCCTGCTGGGAAGCCTTATGGGTATCACAAGATTCCCTAACTCATGTGACAAGATTTCCAAGCGACTTCCACCTCACTTGCCTCTGCTAGGCTAAAATAAGCCTCTTCAGAATATGTTGATTGAACAACCACAATGTCAATATCTCAGTTTTCTTTCCTTGGTGGTTAAGCCAGTCCCCCTCAGAATTTTTAGTCTGAGGTTTAGTAAAGAGAAATTCTGAGGTAGCTGTTCTTTCCACCATCAAGTGGTATCCTCACAATGACTCAACATTTTTCTTACAATACAAAAAATAAAATGGCCACTATTGTTTCCACAACTATCCAGTCGCTGCCTCATGGCACACTCAGGCACAGTTGTCAATGCCATCAAAGTGCGACTGTTACTTTCATGAACATTAGTCAGTTTTCCTGTCAAACAGACAAAACTAGCGGCAGATTACAGATCATTAACTGCCCACATATTTGTTGACTTCAAATTAGATTTGTAATGTGGACACGACATTCGACTGGAGGACAGTTGGGAGGCTATTTCGACCACATTCAGCTCCATTAGACTAATGATTTTTCCATGTTGATGTGAATTTTCTCATTTATATGCACTTGTCACAGCAAAGGGAGAACTACATCATCCTCCCTTGTGAGGATATGGACTGGTGACACGGGCCAAAGGCACAAGACCTGTCGTTTCCTAGCAGAAAGTAGAAGGGAGACTGGGACTCAAAGCACTAAGCCTGTCTTCTCTGAAAACTAGTAGATGGGAGAACTTAATCCAAAGGGCAATTCTGTCCTCACTTATTTTGAGTCTTACCTATAAATCTAGGACATTGTGTCCTGCCTCTATTTCCTATTAGGAACCAGGTTGCTGACTTTGTTTTTTCAGTTCCAATCCCTAACATATTTCCAGGAAGTAGAGCTGAGATATTAGCGCACATAATATCTTCCAAATTTCTCCAACATAGACTGAAATGGTGGTATAAGCCCAAGTTCCAAGCCTGTTTTCTGTGAATAAATATTGCTTGGAGCCCTGGCTCAAAGCAAAAGACTTCTTTGGGAAGAAAAAATAAAATGAGTCTGTGGAAATCTGAATCAAGTGTGGACCACTTAAAAGCAAGCAGTTAAACTCAGGGCCACAGTGTTAAGATCATCCAATTGGTAACAATATCCAGTCTAAAGACCTAGGCCCACAAATATCCAGCCTGGCCCTGCTACCTGAAACTCTTGTGGACGTCTTGGCCTACAGAATCAAGCTGACATCTCCTAGAATGAGGAAGAATGGAGTAGTTGGTGCGTGGTTCCAAGATGATCTTCCCTTTAAAATATATATGATAGAATTTGGACCAGGCACCAACCTGTGTCAATACATTCAACATAAACTAGTTCCATGTCACCAAATTTTCCTTTTATACAATTCTTGAACAGTGACCATACATTACAGCACAAAGCCTTTACCCTGGTAATAGAATGTATTTTGGCCACTAAGATACCTGGATCAAAGCCTGAACTGTTTTCTAAGTTACTCAACTGAAGAGCCCGAAAGCACAGACAAGCAATGCTTTTATTTCCAGTTAGTAGAGTGGTGACTTTGGCACACAGAATGTAGTTTAACTTTACTTAAAGGATCTTTAGTAGGAAAAAATGTAGATGGAAGTCCATGACCCAGGAACCAGTCCTCTGCTGGAACTAGGATAAGTTGTGTGGATGTTTAAAACACAACACCATGCCTGTTTCATTTACAGGGTACACTCAATTGCAAAACATTTCACAAACTGAAGCCTGATTCATTGTAAGAAAGGGGGCAAATACCTACAGCCACAAGAAGAAGACTAGTCACCTGGTAGAAACCAGATTCCTACAGGGTCTTCTTTGACCTCCACATGAAATTCTCCAGGTATTTTTTGACCTCCATGGAATTCACTGGTGGTTACTTCGTGATTTTCAGGTGACTTCCACCTTATTCCTCTTCTCTTATTTTCAAACAAGTGTTTTCAAAACACATTTCATAAACTCTTATTTTCAATATTTCAGCATTGAGTCATTGGCCTTTAAGCAATTTTTTTCTACAGTAGTAGCCCAAGATAAACCTTCAAGAATGGCATGGATCTTTCATCAGAACTGTTAAGGGTTCTACTCACAATGACTCAGCATTTCTCCTACGATACAGCACAATGGTGCTTACAGTTTTCACCGCTCTAAGGTAGCTTCATTATTTGGACTCAGCCTCTAAATTTCAATGCAGTTGATGTGTGACTGCTGGTCCCATGTAAACAAGCAGGTGGTCCAACAAGAAACTAAATCTCAGGGCAGTTACCTAAGGACAGTTGTGTGTTAGCTTATTCCGCCATCCTCAAGCAAGTCTTGTCATGCAGATTGAAGGGCTTTTAGGTGGCTTTGTTACACAGGTAATCTTATTTTCTCAGTGCTTAAGTGAATTTTACCAAGGAATGTCGAAGGGTGATACAAAAGTGAGTGCCACATCATCACTACAATTTCACATGATTTTCGTTTGTTGCCCTCAGGCCATTCTCTTTCTGGTCATGCGAATTCTGTGGCAAAGCCCCTTGAGTATCACGAGTTTCCCTAATTCTTGTTATGAGAATTCCAAGTGACTTCCACCTTATTACCACCAAAACTTTTCAGAATATCTTGAAGAAACTGCCTCAATGTAAGTATCTCAGCTTTGCTTCCATATTGGTTAAGCTAGTGTCTCGAAGATTTTAAGTTCTGTGGTTTGATATAGAGAAATTCTTAAGTAGCCATTCTTTTTGCAATGAAGGGGTATCTTCACAATGACTGAGCATTTTTCCTACAATAAAGCAACACGGCAGCTATGGTATCAACCACTATCTATTCACTTCCTCACAGTACACTCAGGCTCGATTATGAACGCAGCCAATGTGCAACTTCTGCCTCCACTGACATAGGCAGTTTTCCTGACAAACAGACAAAAATAGAGCTGAATTAATGATCATTGACTGCCCACATATACTGTTGAACTCACATAAGATTTGTAATATGGACGTGACATTCGATGGGAGGTCAGTACTTTATCTATCTCAGCCTCCTTTTGTTCCAGGCGTACTAATGATTTCTCAGTGTTGATGTGAATTATCTCAGTAATATGCACTCATCATTTCAAAGAAAGCACTACATCATCTTACCTTGTAGAATGCGGATTGGTGACATGGGCCCAAGGCACAAAGTTTGTCTTTTCCTAATAAAAAGTAGAAGGGAGACTGGGACTCAAGGCACTAAGCCTTTCCTTTCTGAAAACTAGTAGATAGGATAATTTAATCCAAAGGGCAAGCCTGTTCTCATGTAATTTGAATCTTATCTAGAAACCTAGGATTTTGTCTTTTGTATGCATTTCCTATTGGGATCCAATGTGCTGTCCTTGGTTGCAGTTACAATTCTTACCTCTATTTCCAGAAAGTAGATTTGAGAAATTAGCCCGGAATTTCTTTGACAGAGACTGAAAGGATGGCATAAGCGCACAGTTCCAAGTCTGTTCTCTGTGTACAAATGTTGCCTGAAGTCTTTGTCTCAAAGAAAAAGTTTTTTTAGAAAACAAACAGAAAAATGGAGACTGTGGAAATCTAAATGAAGCCTGAACCACCTAAAGGGACATAGTTAAAAACCAGGCCCACAACGTCAAGACCATCCAATTGGTAACAATGTCCAGTCTCAAGACCTAGACTTATAAACATCCAGCCTGGCACTTCTTACCTGAAACTCTCGTGGACACCTTGGCTTATAGAACCAAGTTGTCATCTCCTAAGAGGAGGAAAAATGAGGGACTCAGTGCACACCTCCCAGACTATACTCCCTTGAAACATTTATGATAAGAATTGGGCCAATGGCACCAACCCCATGTCATCATAACAGTACATTCATCACAACCTGGTCCCATGTCACCAATTTTCTTTTTAGATGATTAGTGAAAGGTGACCATACCTTGCGGCACCAAGCCTTTCTTCTGGTAAGAGAAGGTAGTGTGGGCAGTGAGAGATCTGGCCAAAGCTTGGACTGTTCTTTAAAAAACTTGCAACTAGCAATCACAACTGGGCAACTTGCAATCACAACTAAGTGTTGCTCCTCTTTCTACAAAGTAGAGTGGAGACCTTGACCCACAGAATCTAGCCTAACTTTACATAACAAATCTTTAGAAAGAAAATGTAGAACACGGTCCCAAAACATTTTTAGCAGGAAAAGAAAAGGTGTTAGAAGTCCATGGTATATGAGGCAGTCTGCTGCTGGAACTGTGGTATGTTGAGTAGATGTTTGAAAAAACACAACACCACGCCAATCTCATGTGTAAGGTAAACTCATTTGCAATACGATTCATTCTGTGAAACCTCGCTCATTCTAAGAAGTAATGTGAAAATCTACGGCCACTACAACAAGACTGGTCACTTGGTATATACCAGATTAGTGTGGGGTATTCTTTGATCCACATATGAATTCTACCAGGTGTTTACTCGATCGCCGCTTGATTCTCTAGTGATTTCTAAGTGATTTTTGGTGATTTCCACCTTATTCCTCTTCCTCTATTTTCAAACAAGTGTTTTCAAAACTCTTCTCTTAAACTCTTATGTTCAATATTCAGCATTGAGTCATTGTCATTTAAGCAATTCTCGTCAATGGAAGTGGCAAAACGTCCACGTGAAAGAATAGTGCGGGAGTCCCACATGAAGTCGTACAGAGTTATACTAACAATAACTCAGATTTTTTGCTATAATACAGCAAAATGATGCTTACAGTTGACACCTCTCTAAAGCAGACGCAGCCTCCAAATATCAACGCAATTAATATTTGATAGCAGTTTCCATTGAGTTCAAACAGGTTGTTGGACCACAGATGAAAACTGAGGCCATTTATCTGACAACAATTTTCCGTACACCTATGCTGATGTCCTCAAGTGAAAATTCTCAGGCAGACATGACCTTTCAGTTGAAGGGCCATTAGGTGGCTATGTTACATAGACACTATCATTTTCTCAGGAGTTATCTAAATTTTATCAAGAAATGGAGAAGTTTAACTCAAAGGTGAGTGTCATACCGTCAACCCAATATCGTGTGACTCCCTATGATGCCCTCAGGCCTATCTACCGATGGTCACATGAATCATGCAGGAAAGCCTTGTGAATATCACAAGATTCCCTAATTCTTGTGACGAGATTTCCAGGCTACTTGAACCTCACTTTCCTCTGCTAGGCTAAAATAAGCCTCTTCAGAACACGTAGATGGAACAGCCTCAATGTCAACATCTCAGTTTTCTTTCATTGGTGATTAAGCCAGTCCCTCTCAGAATTTGTAGTCTAAGGTTTGTTATAGAGAAATTCTGAGACAGTCGTTCTTTCCGCCATCAAGTGGTATCCATACAATGAGTCAACCTTTCTGCTACAACACAGAAAAATGGCGGCTATTGTTTCAATCACTATCCAGTCACTTACTCACGGCACACTCAGGCTCAATTTTCAACACCGCCAATATGCCACTTGCCCCCACAAAACTAAAGCAGTTTTCCCGACAAACAGACCAAACTAGAGGTGAATTAGAGATTATTGACCGCCCGCATATACCGATAATTTCAAATTAGATTTGTCATGTAGACACAACATTCGATTGTGGGACGATTAGGAGGCTGTCTCGGCCACCTTCTGCCCTACATAGATGACTTCTCTATGTTGATATGAGTTTTCTCAGTTGTATGCACTTGTCACTACAAAGGGAGCACTACATCATCCTCCCTTGTGAGGATATGGATTGGTGACATGAGTCCAAGGCACAAGACCTGTCTTTTCTTAACAAAAAGTAAAAGGTAGACTGGGACCCAGAGCACTAAGCCTGTCCTCTCTGAAAACTAGTACACAGGAGAACTTAATCCAAAGGAGAAGACTGTCCTCATGTAATTTGAGGCTTATGTTGAAACCTAGAACTTTGTCTCCTGCTTCTATTTCCTATTAGGAACCAGTTTGCTGACCTTCGTTTTGCAGTTCCAATCCCTAGCCTTATTTCCAGGAAGTAGATCTAAGTAATTAGCCCACAGCATTTCTTCCAACTTTCTCTGATATTTACTGAAATGGTGGCGTAAGCCCAAGACCAAGCCTGTTTTCTGGGAACTAATGTTGCCTGGAGCACTGGCTCAAAACAAAAGCCTTGTTAGGGAAGAAAAAAAAAAGGAGACTGTGGAAATATGAACCAAGTCTGGATCACCAAAAAGGAAGCAGTTAAACTCCGGGCTACAACATCAAGATCATCCAAATGATAACAATATCTTGTCTGAAGACCGAGGCCCACAAACATCCAGACTGGACCCTGCTACCTGATACTCTTGTAAAAAACTTGGCCTACAGAATCAAGTTGTCATCTCCTAGTAGGAGGAGAATAGAGGGCATAGTGCACAGTTCCAACTGCCCTCTCTTTAAAGTAATTATGATAAAAATTGGGCAAAAGACACAAACATGTGTCCTTATAAGAGTACATTCAGCACAAACTGGTTCCACATCACCAATTTTTCATTTATACAATTATTGAAAGGTGACCCTACCTTATAGCACCAAGCCAGTCTCCTGGTAATAGTACATAGTTTGGGCATAAAAAAAGAAACCTGAATCAAAGCCAGAATTGTTTTGTAAGTTACTCGATTGAACAGCTGGAAGCACAGCCAAGCATGGCTTTTATTTTCAAGAGGTAGAGTGGATACCTTGGTATAGAGAATCTAGACTAACTTTACTTAACGGATCTTTAGAAAGAGGACATGGCACAAAATCACAACACCTTCTTGGCAGGAAAAAAATGTCAATGGAAGTCCATGGCCAAGGACCCAGTGCTGGAACTAGGGTAAGTTGTGTAGACGTTTAAATATGCAACACCATGCCCTTCTCATTTAAAGAGTACACTGGAATGCAAAACATTTCACAAATTGAAGCCAGATTCACTGTAAGAAGTAAGGCAAAAGCAAACAACCACAGCAACAGTACTAGTCTCCTGGTAGATACCAGATTCCTGCAGGACTACCTTGATCCCCGCATGAATCTCTCCAAGTATTCACTTGACCTCCATGTAATTTCTTGGTGATTACTATGTGACTTTTAGGTGATTTCTATCTTATTCCTCTTCCCCTATCCTCAAACAAGTGTTTTCTAAACACATCTCATAATCTCTCATTTTCAATATTTTTCAACATTGAGTCATTGGCCTTTAAGCAATTTCTTCTCAACAGTAGTTGCTTAAGTTTTACCTTCAAGAATAGCATGGATCTGCCACCAGAACAGTTAAGGATTCTGCTCACTGTGACTCAACATTTCTGCTACAATACAGCATAATGGCACTTAGAGTTTCCACCGCACTAAGGTAGCTTGGTCATTCAGACTCAGCCACTAAATTTCAACGTGGTTGATGTGCAACCACTGCTCCCATTTTATACAAACAGGTTAATGACCAGAGACAATACCTTAGGGCAGTTACCTAACAACAAGTGTGTGTTAGCCTATGCCGCCATCCTGAAGCAAGTCGTCTCATGCAGATATGACCTTTCGATTGAAGGGCTATTAGGTGGCTCTATCACACAGGTAATTTTATTTTCTCAGTGCTTATGTGAATTTGACCAAGGAATATAGAATGATTAAACAAAAGTGAATCACCCCAATTTCACGTGATTTTCGTGTGTTGCCCTCAGGCCAATCTCTTCCTGGTTTGTGAATCCCGCAAGAAAGCCTCGTGAGTATCACGAGATTAACTAATTTTTGGAATGAGATTTTCAGTCAACTTCCACCTCATGACATCTGCTAAGCTAACACAAGCCTTTTCAGAACACATTGAACAAAGTGCCTCAATGTCAGTATCTCAGATTTTTTCCATATTGGTTAAGCCAGTCTCTCGAAGATTTTTAGTCCATGGTTTGATATAGAGAATATCTTATGCAGCTGTTCTTTTTGAAAAGAAGAGGTATCCTCACAATGACTCAGCATTTTTCCTACAATAAAGCAATATAGCAACTACGGTTTCAACTGTTCTTCATTTGTTTCCTCACAGCACACTCAGGCCTATTAATGAACACAGCCAATGTGCAACTTCTGCCTACATTGACATAGGCAGTTTTTCTGACAAACAGAAAAAAATTAGAGCCTATTAAAAATCATTGACTACCTGCATATGCCGTTGATTTCACATAAGATTTGTAATGTGGACATGACATTCGATTGTAGGTAGGTATGAAGTCTGTCTCCGCTACCTTCTGTCCCACGCATACTAATAATTTCTTAATGTTGATGTGAATTTTCTCAGTGATATGCATTCATCAATTCAAAGAAAGAATTATATCATCTTCCCTTGTGAGGATGTGGATTGGTGACATGGGCCCAAGGCACAAGGCCTGTCTTTTCCTAAAAAAATAAAAAAAAGTAGAAGGGAGACTGGGAACCAAGGCACTAAGTCTATCCTCTCTGAAAACTAGTAGATAGAAAAACTTAATCCAAAGGATGAGTCTGTCCTTGTGTAATGTGAGTCTCATCTTAAAACTTAGGATCTTGTCTCCTACCTGCATATTTTATCGGGATGCACTGTGCTGTCCTTGGTTTCAGTTACAATTCTTACTTCTATTTACAGAAAGTAGATTTGAGAAATTAGCCGAGAATTTCTTACAATTTTTCCACATAGACTGAAAGAGTGAAGTAAACTCATAGTTCCAAGCTTGTGATCTATGAACAAATGATGCCTGAAGTTTTTGTCTCAAAGCAAAAGCCTACTTTAGGGAAGAAAAAGAATATACGAAGACTGTGGAAAACTGAACCAAGCCTGGACCTCCGAAAAGGGCATAGTTAAAGCCCAGGCCCACAATGTCAAGATCATCTAATTGGTAACAATGTCCAGTCTCAAGACATAGACCAACAAATATTTAGCCTGGGCCTTGTTACCTAAAACTCTGTGGAAACCTTAGCCTATTGAACCAAGCTGTCATCTCCTAGGAGGAGGAAGAGTGGAGAACTTGGTGCATGCCTTCAAGACCTTACTCCCTTAAAAGCATTTGCGATAGAAATTGAGCCGATGGAACCAACCCTGTGTCATCATAACAGTACATTCTGCACAACCCGGTCCCACATCACCAATTTTTCTTTTAGACATTTATTTAAAGGAAACCATATCTTGCAGCACAAAGCCTTTCTTCTGGCAAGAGAAGGTAGTGTTGGCACTCAGAAACATGGCCAAAGCCTGGACTTTTCTTTAAAAAACTCGACTGGGAAGCTTAGAATCACAACCAAGTATTGATCTAGTTCTAGGAAGTAGAGCGAAGACGTTGGCCCACAGATTCTAGCCTACCTTTCATAACGAATTTTTAGGTAGAGGACTTGGAAAATGGTCACAGGACACTCTTGGTAGGAAAAGAAACGTCATTGGAAGTCCATGGCTTAGGATGCAGTCCTATGTTGGAACTGGGGTAAGTTGGGTGGATGTTTAAAAACACAACACCACGCCAATCTCGTGTTTAAGGTAAACTCGATTATAATACTATTCATGGTGTAAATCCTGGTTCATTCTACAAAGTAATGTAAAAACATACGGCCACAATAAAAGAGTGGTCAAAGTGTAGACACCTGATTAGTGCGGGTTATTCCTTCATCTGCATGCGAATTCCACTAGGTGTTTACTTAAGTATGCATGATTCCGTAGTGATTTCTAAGTGATTTTTTTAGGTGATTTATAACTTTATTCTATACTGTATTTTCAAAAAGTGTTTTTAAACTCATCTATAAACTTTTATTTTTGATACTCAACATCAACTCTTTGGCCTTTTAACAATTCTCTGTCAACAGTAGTGGCCAAAGTTTTGCATAAAAGAATAGTGCTTGAGTCCCACCTGAAGCCATTAAGAGTTATACTCACAATAACTCAGCATTTTTGCTATAATACAGCAAATGGTGCTTACAATTTACACCGCTCTAAAATTTCTTTGGCAAGCAGACTCAGCCTCCAAATATCAACGCAGTTAATGGTCGACAGCACCTTCCATTGTGTTTAAGCAGGTTGCCTGACCAAAGATGATACCAAAAGCCAGTTATCTAACAACAATTGTCTGTTCCCCTATGCCGCCATCCTCAAGCGAACCTTCTCATACGGACATGACCTTTAAATAGAGGGGCCACTAGATGGCTATGTTACACAGACACTATCATTTTCTCAGTGGTTATCTAAATTTTAACAAGGAAAGGAGAAGGGTAATTCAAAAGTGAGCATCACACTATCAACACAATATCACTTTACTCCCTGTGATGCCCTCAGGCCTGTCTATTGACGGTCATGTGAATCCTGCAGAGTAGCCTCGTGAGTATCGTGAGATTCCCTAATTCTTGTTACGAGATTTTCAGGCCATTTCCCCCTCACTTTCCTTTGTTTGACTAAAATAAGACTCTTCAGAACACGTTGATGGAACAGCCTCCATGTCAATATCGCAGTTTTCTTTCTTTGTGGTCAAGCTTTGAGGTTTGATACAGAGAAATTCTAACGAAGCCGTTCTTTCCTCCTTCAAGTGGTATTCTCACAATGTCTCAGCATTTTTCCTACAATACAGAAAAATGGCGGCTATTGTTTCCATCACTATCCAGGTGCTGCCCCAAACACACTCAGGCTCAATTTTCAACACCGCTAATGGGCAACTGTAGCCCCCACGAACATTAGGCAGTTTTCCTGACAAACAGACCAAACTAGAGGCAAATAAAGACCATTGACTGCCTGCATACACCGTTGACTTCAAATTAGATTTGTAATGTGGATAAGACATTCGATTGGAGGACAGTTAGGAGGGTGTCTCGGCCATCTTCTGCTCCACATAGACTAATGACTTCTCAGTGTCGATGTGAATTTTTTCAGTGATAGGCAGTTATCACTACAAAGTGAGAACTGCGTCATCTTCCCTTTGGAGGAAATGGATTGGTGACACGATCCAAAGTCCCAATGCCCGTCTTTTCCTAACAAAATGAGAAGGCTGTCTGGGAATCAAAGCATTAAGCCTGTCTTTTCTGAAAACTAGTAGATAGAAGGACTTAATCCAAAGAGCAAGCATGTTCTCATATATTTTGAATCTTACTTAGAACCTATGACCTTGTCTCCTGCCTCCGTTTCTTATTCAGGGCCAGGGTGCTGATCTTGGTTCTGCAGTTCCAATCCCTACCCCAATTTCCAGGAAGTAGATCTGAGAAATTAGCCCATAGCATTTCGTCCAACTTTCTATGACAAAGACTGAATCAGTGGCCTAAGCCCAAATTCCAAGCTTGTTTACTATGAACAAATGTTGCCTGGAGCCGTGGCTCAAAGCAAAAGCCTTCTTTAGGAAAGGAAAAATAAAATGGAGACTGTGGAAATCTGAACCAAGCCTAGACCACCTAAAAAGAAGTAGTTAAACTCAGGGCAACAACATCAAGATCATCCAATTGGTAACAATATCCAATCTGAATACCTAGGCACACAAACATCCAGCCTGGCTCCTGCTACCTGAAGCTATTGTGGATAACTTGGCCTACAGAATTAGACTGCCACTTCCTAGAGGGAAGAAAATAGGATGACTTGGTGCACAGTTTCAAGATTGTCCTCCCTTTAAAGCATTTATGATAGAAATTGGGCCAAAGACTTCAACCTGTGTCATCATAACAGTACATTCAGCACAAATTGGTTCGACGTCACCAATTTTACTATTATACAATTAATGAAAGATGTCCATATCTTACAGCACCAAGCCTTTCCCCTGGTAATAGAACATAGTTTGGGCACTGGGAAACCAGGATCAAAACCTGAACTGTTTTGTAAGTTACTCGATTGGAGAACCTGCAAGTTTGGTCAAGCATTGCTTTTATTTCAAGGAAGTAGAGAGGAGGACTTGGCACACAGGATCTAGCCTAACTTTACTTAATGGATCTTTAAATAGAGGACATGGTACATGGTCACAAGACCTCTTTGGTAGGACAAAATGTCGATGGCAGTCCATGGCCCCGGACCCAGTCCTCTGCTGGAACTAGGGTAAGTTTTGTGGAATTTTGAATGCACAAACTATGCCGGTCTCATTTACAGAGTACACTTGAGTGCAAAACACTTCATAAATTGAAGACTAATTCATGGTAAGAGGGAAGGTGAAAACTTACAGCCATAGCAATAAGACTAGTCACCTGGTAGACACCAGATTTTGCAGGCTCTTCCTTGATCCCCACGTGAATACTTCCAGGTAATCACTTCACTTCCATGTAATTTTCTGGTGACTACTATGTGCTTTCCAGGTGACTTCCACCTTATTCCTCTTCCCCTATACTCAAATAAGTGTTTTCAAAACACGTCTCATAAACTCTTATTATCAATATTTAAGCATTGAATCAATGGTCTTTAAGCAAATTCTTCTCGACAGTAGTAGCCTAAGGTTCACCTTCAAGAATAGTATGACTCTCTAACCAGAACCATTAAGGGTTCTGCTTAAATGACTCAGCAGTTCTGCTATAATACAGCATAATGGCGCTTAGAGTTTCCACCGCTCTAGAGTAGCTTCGTCATTCAGACTCAGACTCTAAATTTCAATGTAGTCGATGTGTGACGGCTGCTCCCATTATATACAAGCAAGTTGCCAGAGCAGAGTCGAAATCTCAGGACAGTTACCTAACAACAAGTGTTTGTTAGCCTATGCCACCATCATCAAGCAAGTATTCTCATGCAGACATGACCTTTCGAATGAAGGGCTATTAGGTGGCTATGTTATACAGGTAATTTTATTTTCTCAGTGCTTACGTGAATTTTATCAAGAAATATAGAAGGGCAACCAAAAAGTGAGCACCATACCATAACCGCAATTTAATGTGATTTTCGTGTGTTGCTCTCAGGTCAGTCCCTTCCTGTCACGTAAATCCCGTGTGTGTATCCCTTGTGTGTATCCCAAGATTTACTATTTCTTGGTAAGAGATTTTTGGAGACTTCCAGTTCATGACCTCTGCTAGGCTATAAAAGCCCTTTCAGAACATGTTGAAGAAACTGCCCCAATGTTGAACCTCAGCTTTTTATCCATATAGGTTAAGCCAGTCTCTCACAGATTTTCAGTCTGTGGTTTGATATCAAGAAATTCTCAAACAGCCATTCTTTTTGCAATGAAAAGGTCTCCTCACAGTAACTCAGGATTTTACCCACAATAAAGCAGTATGGCAGCTATGGTTTCAACCACTATCTATTGGCTTCCTCACAGCACAATTAGTCTCAATTATGAACGCCACTCATGTGAGAATTGTGCCTCCACTGATGACAAAAGACAAAAGTAGAGGTGAATTAAAGATCATTGACTGCACCCATATACCATTGAACTCATATAAGATTTGTAATGTGGACATGAGATTCAATTGGAGGTCAGTACGAAGTCTGTTATCAGCCATCTTCTGTCCCACACATACTGTTAACTTCTCTGTGCTGATGTGAATTTTTCAAGTAATATGCACTCATCTCTTTAAAGAAAGCATTAGATCATCTTCCCTTGTGAGGATGTGTATTGGTGACATGAGCCCAAGACACAAGCTCTGTCTTTTCCTAACAAAAAGTAAAAGGAAGACTGGGAACCAAGGCACTAAGGTTATTTTCTCTGAAAACTAATAGATAGGAAAACTGAAACCATGGGCAAGTATGTACTCATATAATTTGAGTCTTATTTGGAAACCTAGGACCTTGTCTCCTGCCTGTATTTTCTATTGGGATACAGTGTGCTATCCTTTGTGGCAGTTACATCCCTGCCTCTATTTACAGAAAGTACCTTTGAGAAATTATCCCAGACTTTCTCCAACATAATCTCACAGTTCCAAGCCTGTTCTATGTGAACAAATGTTGCCTGAAATCATTGTCTAAAAGCAAAAGCCTTCTTTAGGGAACAAAGAGTCAAATGGAGACTGTGGAAATCTGAATCAAGCCTGGATCTTATAAAAGGACATAGTTAAAGCCCAGGCCCACAACATCAAGACTATGCAATTGATAACAATGTCCTGTCTCAAGACCTAGACCAAGAATATTCAGCCTGGCCTTTGTTACCTGAAACTCTTGTGGACACCTTGGCCTAAAGAACCAAGCTGTGATCTCCAAGAAGGTGGAAGAGTGGAGGATTCGGTGCATGCCTCCAAGACTGGGATCCTTTGAAAGCATTAACTATATAAGTTGGGTCGATGGCACCAACCCTTTGTCATCATAACAGTACATTCAGCACAACCTGGTCCCACGTCACCAATTATCCTTTTAAACATTTATTGAAAGATTACAAAGCCTTTCTTTGGTAAGAGACGGTATTATGGGCACTAAGCAATCTGACCAAAGCCTAGACTGTTCTTTAAGAAACTCGATTGGGGAGCTTGGAACACAACCAAGTATTTTTCCTATGTCTAGGATGTAGAGTGGAGACCTTGGCCCAAAGAATATAGCTTAACTTTATATAATGAATCCTTAGGTAGAGGAATTGGCAAATGGTCACAAGACATTCTTAGTAGGAAAATAAAAGTTGTTGGAAGAACATGGACTAGGAGGCAGTCCTCTGATGGAACTGGAGTAAGTTGGGTGGATGTTTGAAAACACAATACCATCTCATATATAAAGTAAACTTTTTTGCAATACGACTCATGCTCTGAAGCCTGGTTGATTCTACGAAGTAAAGTGAAAACCTACGGCCACAGCAACAAGACTAGACACTTGGTAGATTTCAGATTCGTGCAGGTATTCCTTGATCCTCATGTGAATTCGACCAGGTGTTTATTTGATCTCCGTGTGATTCTCTATTGATTTCTAAGTGATTTTCAGTGATGTCCATCTTATTCCTCTTCCACAATTTTCAAACAAATGTTTCAAAACTCATCTCATAAACTGTTATTTTAAATATTCAGCATTGAGTCATTGACCTTTAAGCAATTCCCTGTCAACAGTAGTGGCCAAAGGTGCACATAAAATAATAGTGTGAGAGTCCCACATGAAGCCATTCAGAGTTATACTCCCAATGACTCAATGTTTTTGCTATGATACAGCAAAATGGCGCTTACAATTTACAATACTCTAAAGAAGCTTCGTCAAGCAGACTCAGCCTCCAAATATCAACGGAGTTAATGTTTGACAGCAGCTTCCATTGTGTTCAAGCAGGTTGCCTGACCACAGATGAAACCTAAATCCACTTATCTAACAACAATTGTTTGTTCACCTATTCCACCTTCCTTAACGAACTTTCTCATGCAGACATGACCTTACGATTGAGGGGCCATTAGGTGGCTATGTTACACAGATACTATCATTTTCTCAGTGGTTATCTAAATTTTACCGAGGAATAGAAAAGGGTAACTCAAAGTGAGTGTCACACCATCAACCTAATATCACGTGACTCCCTGTGATGCCCTCAGCCTGTCTCTTAACGGTCACATGAATCCCGCAGGTAAGCCTCGTAAGTATGGCGAGGTTCCTTAATTCCTGTGACAAGTTTCACAGGCGACCTCCACCTCACTTTCCTCTGCTAGACTGACATAAGCCTCTTCAGAACAGCCTCAATGTCAATTTCTCAGTTTTCTTTCCTTGGTGGTGAAGCCACTCCCTCTCAAAATTTGTAGTCTCAGGCTTAGTATAAAGAAATTCTGAGGCAGTTGTTTTTTCCTCCACCAAGTGGTATCCTCACAATGACTCAGCATTTTTCCTACAATACAGAAAAATGGTGGCTATTATTTCCACACTATCCAGTCACTTCCTCTCAGCACACTCATGCTAAATTATCAACAGCACCAATGTGCGACAGTTGCCTCTATATACATAAGGCAGTTTTCCTGAAAAACAGAACTAGAAGCAAATTAAAGATCATTGAATGAACGCATATATAGTTGACTTCAAATTAGATTTGTATTGTTTACACGACATTTGATTGAGGACAGTTAGTAAGCTATCTTGGCCATGTTCTGCTCCAGGTAGACTAATGACTTCTCGATGTTGATGTGAATTTTTTCTGTGGTATGCACCTGTCAGTACAAAGGTATCACTACATCATCCTCCCTTGTGAGGATATGGATTGTTGACACAGGCCCAAGGCAAAAGGCCTATCTTTTCATAACAAAAAGTAGAAGAGAGACTGGGTCACAAAGCACTAAGCCTCTTCTCTCTGAAAACTAGTAGATAGGAGAAATTTAATCCAAAGCGCAAGCCCGTCAGTTGTAGATTGAAACATTGCAGATTGTGCATCTTGTGTGACTCATGTAGTAGCCATTCCTGATCACAGAACACAGACTTCTTATTTGCATAATCTACATTGCCTTACCTTCAATTAAGCTATATACACAAGGTGCTCAGACATGAAATGTACATGATGTACTGATGTACACAGAGGGATTTGAGCCAATTACCTTTGCTGTCACTTCCCCTTTTAGAAATTCTGTTGGCTGCTGACTTATAAAACTGCCTTCTTTGAAACTGACATGTAAAATAAAAGCACTGTGCTCAACAAAAACAAAAACAAAACATATGCATACAAATATAACATAATTATTATTTATCTGACAAACTTCTCATGCAACTTTAGTATATCAAATAAGACTGATTAGTTTAAATGTTCTCTTTTATAAAGAGAAAGAACAAATTTTTGAAGTATTCCAGCAGCCCACTGATAGAATGACCTAAAGCCATTTCCAGGTTAAAAAATGTCTCTTTTATATTGTGAACTCTGGGAAGTTCCTCAAACGTGCTTGACCAAAAGGATTGTGTATCATTATGAAACAATATTAAACTATCCATTTTTCAAAGTGAAAATAAAAGATGTCAAACATAAATACAAGTTACTAGTTTTATGAAAATCTTAATTTTTAGGATTGAGATTATTTTTTTGAGTAATCAAGTGCCTGATTAAGATAACATTAAATACACAAAATACTATTTTTTTAATAGAGAATCCTTGCTTTTTAGGTAGAAAACCATACAATATCTTATCTGGAGCAGAACAATAGAGAAAAACTTTTATACTGTCCTTTTGACAGTGTAAAAGAGAACCAAACTCTAATTCTGAGAAAAACTTTAAGTTTTGTAGCATTTACATTAATAAATCTAAAATATAATCAAAGATTAAGCATCATGTTATTTGACAATTCTTTTTGTGTAATTTAACATACCAAATAGGCCTAATTATTTTAATTTCTCTTTTTATAAGGAGAGGAAACAAGTCTTTGAGGTATTTCAGGGATCCTTCTGAAAACCTCCTACGTTCTTAATCTCAAATGTCAAGAAAATGACTCTCCTTAGATTTTGAATCTTAGGAAGTTTGTCAAACATAGTCAACCAAAAAGATTCTTTCATTATTGTAAGGCAACATTAAATTATTTATTTATCCAAAGTGACAATAGAAAATTTTAAATATAAATACAGAAGTTTACATAATTATTAGCACAACTTAGTTTTTACTATTAGAATCTAATTTTCAAAAAGAAGAAAAGAAAAGAATCTTGAAAGAAGCAAGAGAGTAGTTAGTGGTCACATATGAGGGATTCTCAATAAGATTATCAGCAGATTTCTCATCAGAAACTTTAGAGGACAGAAGACAGTGGCAGATATATTTAAAGTGCTAAAAAAGTAAAACCCCAATACAAAATCTTATATTTGGCAAAGCTGTCCACCAAACTGAGGGAGAAATTAAGATATACCTAGATAAATAAAAGCTGAAGGATCTGTGACCACTAGATATGTCTGGCAAGAAATACACAAGGGAGTCCTGCAAGGTAAAATAAAAGAACTCTAGAAAGAAATTCAAAGCCATGTGAAAAATTAAAGATCTCAGCAAAGGTAAATATGTGGACAATCATAAAGTTAGTATTATAATAATGTTTTGTAATAGTACTTTTTGTTTACTATGTGATTTGAGAGACTAACATATTTAAGGAAAAAAGATTACTATCGTAAAAGCTAGTATTAATATAACCTTGGTTTGTAACTCCAAATCCTATTTTCTACATAATTTAAGAGACCGACACACATAAAAGAATTTTAATTTATGTTTTAAAACACACAATATGTAAAGACAATTCTGTGTATCCGTAAGTGAAAAGGATGGGGATAGAAGTGTAAAGAATCAGTTTTTGTATGTTGTTGAAGTTAATCTGATATAAATTCAGATTAGAGTATTATAATGTTGGAATGTTCTAGGAGATCTCCTTTCATAGTACCAGTAGAAGTCCAAGGTCCAGAACCCAGTCCTTAGCCCAGATCAGGAGAAGTAGAGTGGATACTGGCCTCATTTTCAAAGTAAACTCGAGTGGAAAACATTTTCCACATACTCAAACCTGGTTAATTTTAAGAAATAGAGTGAAAACCTACACCCACAGCAACAAGAATAGTCACCTGGTAGACACATGGTTCCCTCAGGGTCTTCTTTGACACCCATGTGAATCCTGTGAAGTGTTCAAATGACTGCCGTGTGATTCCCTAGTGAGTGCTATGTGATTTTCAAGTGACTGCCACCTTATTCCTCTTCCCCTATCCTCAACCAAGTATTTTCAAAACACATTTCATAAATTCTTCATTTTCAATATTCTGGCATTGATGCTTTGGCCGCTAAGCAATTCCCTTTCGATAGTAGTGGCCTAAAGTCCTCATACAAGAATAGTGTGGGAGTCGCACCTGAAGCCTTTAAGAGTTATGCTCACAATTACTCAGCATTTTTGCTACAATACAGCAAAATGGCTGCTGTTGTTTCCACTGCTCTAAAGTAGCTTCCTCAAGCAGACTCAGCCTCCAAATTTCAATGCGGTTAAAGTGCGACAGCCTTCAAACAGGTTGCCCGACCACAGAGGAAACCTGTTATGTAACAGCAATTGTCTGATAGCCTACACTGCTATCCGCAAGCAAGTCTTTTCTTGCAGACTTGACCTTTCAACTGAAGGACAGTGAGGTGGCTGTATGGGTTATGGTCCATTACACACAGACTTTCCTTTTGAGGCATTTATGTGAATTTTACCAAGGAATGTAGAAGGATAACTCAAAAGTGAGTTACCGCACCATCACCCCAATGTGACATGATCTCCCTGTAATGCTGTCAGGCCAGTCTCTTGATGGTCATGTGATTCCCATGGGGCAGCCACATGAATATCGCAAGATTCCCTAGCTATGAGATTTTTAAGTGACTTTCACCTCATTTTCTTCTGCTAGCCTAAAGCAAGGGTTTTCAGAACACATCGAAGAAACTGCCTCAATGTCAATACCTCAGCTTTCTTTCTAGGCCGTCTCAGAATTTGTAGTCTAACGTTTGCTAGAGAGGAAATTTTTAATTTATTTTTTTATTTTTACTTTTTATATTAACTTTATTGGGGTAACATTGGTTAATACAATTATACAATTTTCAGGTGTACATTATAATTTGACATCTATATATTCTATTGTGTGTTTACCACCCAAAATCCAGTTTCCTTCAGCTACATATATTTGATCCCCTTTACCCACTTCACCTTCCTTCTATACTCCTATATTTGACCTCTTTTACACTGTCTACCTCCCTCCTCCTCCTCCCCCACCCTCTACCCTCTGGTAACCACTAGTCCATTGTCCATGTCCATGAGTCTTTGTTTGTTTGTCCTGTTCATTTGTTGCTTTTAGGTTTATATCTCACATGCAAGTGATATCATGTGATTTTCAACTTTTTCTGTCTGGCTTATTTTGCTTAGCATGATTATCTCAAGGTTCATTATTGTTGTTGCAAATGGCAGTATTTTATCTCTTCTTATGGCTGAGTAATATTCCATTGTATATATGTACCACAGCTTCTTTAGCCAATATCTATCATAGGACACTTCAGTTGCTTCCATGTCCTGGCCACTGTGAATAATGCTGCTATGAACATCGGTGTGCAAATATCT
>NW_006434826.1:114119-216782 GCF_000325575.1 Pteropus alecto
ACAGTTCTTCTTGATTCGGTCTAGGAAGGCTGTATTTTTCTAAGTACTGGTCCATTTCTTCTAGGTTATTAAATTTGATGTTATATACTTTTTGATACTATTCTTGTATGATCCTTTGTATTTCTATGATGTCAGTCATAATTTCCCCTCTTTCATCCCTGATTTTGTTTATTTGTGTCCTTTCTCTTTTTTCTTTAGTGAGTCAACCCAGGAGTTTGTCAATTTTATTAATATTTTCAAGGAACCAGCTCTTTGTTGTATTTATTTTTTGTTTTTTTCTATTTCAATTTCATTTATTTCTGTTCTAATTTTGATTATTTCCTTCTGCTGACTTTAGGCCTCATTTGTTCTTTTTCTAGTTTTTGGGTTTTTTGTTTGTTTGTTTGTTTGTTTTTAAGATGAAGTGTTAGTTTTGTTATTTGGGCTCATTCTTGTTTTTGGAGATAGGCCTGTAATGATATGAACTTTCTTCTTATGACCACTTTTGCCATGTCCTACAAGATTTGATATGTTTTACTATCATTATCATTTGTTTCTATGTATCTCTTGATCTCTCTTTTATTTCTTCCCTGACATGGTTATTTTTCAGTAGCATGTTGTTTAATTTCCATGTATTTGTGGTTCTTCCTGATTTCTTTTTGCAGTTGATCTCTAGTTTCAACGCATTATGTGCAGAGAATATGGTTGGTATGATTTCAACCCTCTTACATTTGTTGAGGCTATCTCTGTGTCCCAGTATGTGGTCAATTCTTGAGAATGTTCCATGTGCACTAGAGAATGTATAAGCAGCTGTTTTGAGATGGAAGGCTCTGTAACTGTCAATTTTGTCCAGTTGGTCTAATGTGTCTTTTAAGGACGTTATTTCCTACAGATTTTCTGTTTGGATGATCTGTCCATATCTGACAGTGGTTTATTTAGGTCCCCTAGTACGATAGTGTTGTGGTCTTTTTCTCCCTTTAGTTCTGGTAGTAATTGCTTTACATATTTCAGGGCTCCCTGATTGGGAGCATAGATATTAAGAAGTGTTATGTCTTCTTGGTGCATGATTCCCTTTATCATTATGAAGTGTTCCTCAGTATCTTTCTCTACCTTTTTTATTTTGATATCTATTTCATCCAATGTTAGTACCGCTACTCCTGCTTTTTTTCTGAATGCCATTTGCTTGAAATGTCATTTTCCACTCTTTCACTTTGAGTCTGTATTCGTCTTTGGAGCTGAGATGTGTCTCCTGGAGGCAGCATAAGGTTGGGTTTTGTTTTGGGGTCCATTCTGCAACTCTGTGCCTTTTTATTGGTGACTTCAGTCCATTTATATTTAGGATGATTATTGAAATATGAGGTCTTCTTATAGCCATTTTATTTTTTGCTTTCGGTAGGTCGGTGTTTCCATTGCTTCCTTGTCCTTGTGTTTGTTTATTTTAGTTGGATTATGTGGATTTTCCCTCTTCTTCTTTTATATTACATATTTTAGTTCTGAATCTTTGGTGTGTGGTCACCATTACGAATATGTAAAGGATAGTTATATATATACAGTCATCCATTTTCTTCTGTGTTTGCCTTATCTCCATTCCTCTTTGCAAATTTGGATCTTTGAATCCTTACTTTTTCAAGTCATTGCTATCTCATTTTGTCCCTATGTATGCTGAACGTTCATCACTACCTTGCTATAGCAATTCTCTTATTATTTAAGCTTATAATACCTTGTTTTTAATAAGGATTGCACTCCTCTGCTTCTATTTGCCTTATAGTCACTTTGCTTCTAATTATGTTTTATTTTTTTTTATTTCTGTCATTTTGTTTTAGGTGAGCTGACCTTTTTCAGTATTTCTTGTAGTACAGGCCTCATATTGGAAAAATTCCTCATTTTTATATGTCTGGAAAGGTCTTAATTTTTCCTTCATATCTGAAGGGGACCTTTGCCAGATACATTATTTTAGGCTGGTAGTTCCTTTCACTTAATAGTTTAAATATTTCATTCCATTCCTTTCTAGCTTGTAAGGTCTGTGCTGAGAAGACTAATGATAATATAATGGGCTTTTCTTTATAAGTTACCATTTTCTTCTCCCTGGCTTCCCCGAGAATTCTATCTTTGTCATTGATTTTTGATAATTTTAATACAATGTGTCTTGGTGAAGGCTTTTTTAGGTTGAGATAATTGAGTGATCCGTTGACTTTTTGAAATCAAAGCTCCAGCTCATTCCTTAGATTTGGGAAATTCTTGTCAACTCTTTATCTGAAAATGCTTTCTAGTCCCTGCTCTTTTTCCTCGCCTTTGATAATGCCCATTATTCTTATGTTTGCTCTCCTATTGGTATCAGCTAGGTATTGTATTTCTCTTTCATTATTTTTCATTCTTTGGTTTCTCTCTTCTTCCTTCTGGTTTATTTCCAGATTTCTGTCTTTGATATCACTGACCCTTTCCTCCATTTAATCGACTCTATTTCCCAAGCTTTCTATTTCATTTTTCAACTCTTGCAGTGTGTGTGTGTGTGTGTGTTTTATCTTCAGAAGATCTATTCCGCTCATCTAGTTGTTTTTTCAATTCCTGAAATTATTGATATGACTCATTTCAGAACTCAGTGAGTTTTTTCAGAAGCACCAACCTGAATTCTCTGTTCTTTAAGTTGTATATTCCTATGCTTGTAGTCTATTTTATGGAGATTTTTCTCTTTCTGATATCCCTTTTCACCTTGATTGTTGATAGTGTTTAATGGACTATTTCTCTGTCTGAGCATTAATGGAAGTGTATTTTGCTGTTTTCCAGAAAGAATATTTATTACATAAAAGTCTCTCTTTAGCCTGCTGCAAAGAAAGTGCTTTTCTTTTGGTTTCCAGCAGGTAGTGTCTAAGCCTCTTGGACCCTGCATTATATAAATCCTAAATAATGCCTTTTTTGTTTAATTGTTTCTATTTAATCATGTTTGCTACCCTCAGTTTCAGTCCCTGTCAATGTCAGTGACAGTCTTGGCAGATTTTGCTCAGATTCTGCTTGGGCTATGTGATGATTGTTCTCTGAGGGTATGGAGGAAGGAGCCCTCTGGGTTGGGAGCTGGGGGCTGCAGCTCAACCTCAGCTTTGCAACCACAGTCGGTAAAAATCAACTGTTGTTTCTCTATGGTCCTCTCCTGCTTCTTTGCTTTCTGCTCTGATGACTGGGTCCTGCTGTCAGCTGTGTGGAGATCGCAAAACCTCCAGACAGGGCAGTTCAGGGAAGTTGCCACAGCTACTCTCCTCCCCTTTCTCCTGTAGGGAGCTCCAGAGGCTGTGAGAGGCAGCTTCAGTATCAGCAGCATTAGGAGAGAGGAATTCTGAGGCAGCAATTCTTTCTGCCATGAGGAGGTATCCCTACAAAGATTCCTACAATACAGCAAAATGGCGTATGTTGTTTCCATAGCTATCCAGTCACTACCTCACAGCACAATCAGCCTCCAATTTTCAAGGAGACAAAGATGGGACAGCGCCTCCACTGCCATAAAGCAGGTTTCCTGACAACATACAAAATCTGAGGCAAATTAACTATCATTGTCTTGCTGCATATACCGTTGACATCAAGTAAGTTTTATTGTAATGTGGAAACAACATTCGATTGGAGGTCAGTTAGGAGACTTTCCCGGCAACCTTCTGTTACATACAGAATAATGTTTTCTCAGTGTTTATGTGAATTTTATCAAGTGATCTGCACTTGTCATTCAAAAGGGAGCACTGCGTCATCCCCATCTGTCACACAATCTCCCTTTGTTTCATACAGGACAGTCTATTGATAGACACGTGACTCTTGTGGGACAGTCATGTGATCCTATCATGACTCCCACTAGGCCATGTCTCTGACATTAAGACTGTCTAATTTTGAACAGACTGGGCAAAAGACCTATGCACACTACCAACAGCTTAGACTCTGTGACAAAAAGAAATGTGCAGTGCATGACCCACAGATCAAAGCTATCTACTCTTAAGGAAAGAAAGGAAATAACCATTCATGGTAAAAGTACTGTCCTCCCTTCAAATGATGTAGACTGGAGGCCTGGGCCCATGACACAAAGTCGGTCTCTTCCTAACACTTATGCAACAGAGCCCTGGTCTAAAGCCACCAAGCCTGTCTTCATTGAAAATTAGATTGGAGATTGAAACCACAAGGCCAGCTTTTCCTCATGTAAGAATATCTTTCTTTGAGAACTAAAATCTTGGATCTAGGCCTAGACTTTCTGTTAGAGCGAGAGTGGTGACTTTGGCTTACTGTTCCAACCCCTTCACTTATTCCAGGAGGTATAACTGAGACCTCAGCCCACAGCATTTCTCCTGTCTTTTCCTCACAGAGACTGAAGTGGAGGCCTGGGCCCATGGTTCTGAGCCTGTCCTTTATGAATGAATGTTGTGTAGTGTCTTAGTCTCACAGCAACAAGCCTGTCTTTATGCAAGAGAAACTAGAATGGAGACTTAGTCCTGTGACACCAAGCTTGGACTTTCCTCACGGGAACTAGAGTGCAGTTCTAGACTCCCAAAGTCAAGACCAACTAATTGATAACAGACTAGATGAAGAAACTATTCACACTACACCCAAGATAGCCCCAGTGAACAGAAACTTACGTGGAGTGCATGGCCCACAAACAAAGCTGTCTTCTCTGAATGAAAGAACAAAAGAAGGCCTCCATTCGTACCAGCAACACTGTCTTCCCTTAAAAGGATGTGGAGTGGTGACACGGACCCAAGGCACAAAGCCTATTTTTCCTAACAATAAGTACAAGGGAGACTGGGACATGGCACTTAGCATATCCTCTTTGAAAACTAGTATTAGAAGACCTTACCACACAGGGCAAGACTATCTTCAGGTAAGAGAATCTTAACTCGAAACCTAGGACCTTGTCTCCTGTCCAGATTTTTAATCAGGAACGAGAATGCTGACCTTGGTTTGCAGTTTCAATCCCTTCCCCTGTTTCCAGGAAGTAGAGCTGAGAAATTCACACACAGCATTTCTTCTACTTCCCCTAAGAGACCGAAGCGGTTTCCTGGGCCCACAATTCTAAGCTTGTCCTATCTGTATTAATGTTGCCTTCAGTCTTAGGCCCAGGAATAAAAATGTTCTTTGTGGAAGAGAAACTAAAACCAAGATTGTGAAAAAAGGCACCAATTCTGGAACTCCTAAAAGGAACTAGTTGGCAGCCACAGGCCCACAAGGTCAAGGACATCCAATTAGTTACAAGACCAGACTGAAGACAGGCCCACAACACTTAGCCTGGCCCAAGAAATACTTGGGGAGACCCTGGACCACAGAACCACGCTGTCATCTTCTAGGAGGTGGAAGAATGAAGGACTCGGTTCACAGGACCAAGATAGGCTTCTTTTAAAGGATTTACAATAGAAATTTGGGCCAAAGACACGAACCTTGTGTCATCCTAACAGTCCGTTCAGCACAAACTTGTCCAATGTCACCAATTTTTCCCTTTTGGCATTGATTGAAAGGTGACTGTTACCTACAGCACCAAGCCTTTCCTCAGGTAAGAGAAGGTATTTTGAGCACTTAGAAACTTGGCACAAAACCTGGACTCTTCTTTCAGGAAGTCAATTGGGTAGCTTGGAAGCATGGCCAAGCATCATTTCTATTTCCGGGAAGTAGAGTGGAGACCTAGAAACACAGAATATAGTTTATCTTTTCTGAATGGAAGCTTAGGTAGAGGACTTGACACACAGTAACAAGACTGTCATGGTAGAAAAAAAAAAAAGTCAGTAGAATTCCATGGCCCAGGACACAGTCCTCTACCCAGATCAAGGGAAGTAGGATGAATGTTTGAAAACAAGACACCATGCCAGTCTCATTTTCAACATAAACTTGAGTGGAAATTGTTGCACACTCACTCAAGGCTATTCCATTCTACGAAGTATAGTGAAAACTTACATCTGCAGTAACAAGCCTAGTCACCTGGTATACACAACTCCCTCGGGTTCTTCCTTGACCCCAAGTGAATTCCACAAGGTGTTCACCTGACTGCCTTGTGATTTCCTATTGATTGGAACATGATTTTCAAGTGACTTCCACCTTATTCCTCTACCTCAATTCTCAAACAAGTGCTGTCAAAACACATCTCATAAACTCTTCATTTTCAATTTTTAATTTTGGATGCACTGTCTGTTAAGCACATCCCTCTCAACTGTAGTGGCCTAAGGTCCGCATACAAGAATAGTGCAGGAGTCGCACCTGAAGTCGTTAAGAGTTATGCTAACAATGGCTCAGACTATTGCTACAATACAGCAAATGGCGACTGCTGTGTCCAACATTCTAAACTAGCTGCTGCAAGCATACTCAGACTCCAAATTTCAACGCGGTTAATGTGCAACAGCCGTTCCCATTGCCTTCAAGCAGATTGTCTGATCACGGATGAAACCTCAATCCAGTTATGTAACAATTATCTGGTAGCTTACATTGCTGTCTGTAAGCAAGTCTTATCATGCAGACTAGACCTTTCCATTGAAGGGCAGTGAGGTGGCTGTCTCAGCCAAGTTGTTACACGTAGACTCTCATTTTCTCAGTGTTTATGTGAATTTTACCAAGAAATGTAGAAGAGTAACTCAAAAGTGAGTGCCACACCATCACTCCAATGTGACCTGATCTCCCTGTAATGCCCTCAGACCAGTCTCTTGATGGTTACGTGATTCCACCGGGCAGCCACATGAATATCATAAGATTCCATAGTTCCAGCAACGAGAATTTCACGTGACTTCCGCTTCACTTGCTACTGGCCTAAATCAAGGGTTTTCAAAACACATTGAAGGAATTGCTGCATTATCACTAGAGCAGCTTTCTTTCCATGGTCCTTAAGCCAGACCCTTTCAGACTGGTCCATTCTAAGAAGTAGAGTGAAAATTTATGCTCAGCAACAAGACTAGTAACCTGGTAGACACAAGATTCCCACGGGATCGTCTTAGATCTCCATGTGAATTCCTTGAGGTACTCACATGAGTGACGCATGATTCTCTAGTGATTGCTATGTGATTTTCAGGTGACTTTCACCTTATTCCTCTTCCCCTATTCTCAACCAATTGTTTTCAAAACACATCTCATAAACTCTTCATTTTCAATATTTCACTTTTGATATATATATTGGCCGTTAAGCAATTCTCTATTGACAGCAGTGGCCTTTGGTCCGTATCGAAGGATAGTGTGGGAGTCGCAAATGAAGCCATTAAATGTTATCATCACTAATGTGCAATGCATGGCCCATAGACCAAAGCTCTCTACTCTTACAGAACAGAAAGGAGACCTCTGTTCATGATAACAGTACTGTCCTCCCTTCAAATGATATAGACTGGAGACCCAGGACCATGACACAAAGCCAGTCTTTCCCTCTCAATATTACTCTGGAGCACTGGTCTAAAGCCAGCAAGCCTGTCCTTTTTGAAAATTAGTAAATTGGAGACCTTAATCCACAAGGCCAGTCTTTCCTCTGCTAAGAATATCTTTCTTGGAGAACTAGAACCTTGGCTCCATGTCTGGAATTTCTTTTAGGGGAGAGAGTGGAGACTTTAGCTTTTAGTTCCAATATCTTCACCTTTTCTATGAGGTAGAGGTGAGAGATCCACAGCATTTCTTATCTCTTTTCCTAAGAGAGGAGGCCCATGGTCTAAGCCTGTCCTCTCTGAATGAATGTCGAGTGGTGTCCTAGGCCCACAGCAACTATCCTGTATTTATGTAGGGAGACTAGAATGCAGACTTAGGCCTATGATAGCAAGCCTGAACTCTCTTCTCAAAAACTAGAGTTCAGGCCCAGGCTCTCAAAGTCAAGACCATCTATTGATAATAGACTAGATGAAACAACTACTCACACTACACCCAAGGTAACCCCAGTGAACAGAAACTCATATGGAGTTCATGGACCACAACCAAATCTGACTTCTCTGAACAAAAGATTGAATGGAGTTGTCCTGTTGTATCAGCAACCCTGTCTTCCCTTGAAAGGATGTGGAGTGGAGACATGGTCCCAAGGCACAAAGCCTGTCTTTTTCTAATAATAAGTACTAAAGAGATTGGGACCCATTACAGTAAACCTTTCCTCTGTGAAAACTATGATAGAGGAGATCTTACCCCACTGGGCAAGCCTGTTGTCAGTTAACAAAATCTTAACTCTAAACGTAAATTCTTGGCTCCTGCCTAGATTTTTAATCAGAAACCAGAGTGCTGACCTTGGTTTATACTTCCAGTCTTTTCCCCTATTTCCAGGAAGTAGAGCTGAAAAATTAACTCACAGCATTTCTTCTGTTTATCCTTAACAGATACTTAACAGGTGGCATGGACCCACGATTCTAAGCCTGTCCTCTCTGAACAAATGTCGCTTCGAGTCCTAGGCACCCAGCAACAAGCCTTCTTTATGGAAGAAAAACTGGAATGGAGACTGTGGAAATTGGCACCAAGCTTGGGCCTCCTCAAAAGAACAGGTTAGCAGCCCAGGCCCACAAGATCGAGACCATTCAATTGGAAACAAAGTCAAGACTGAAGATGTAGGCCCACAACACCCATACTAGCTCCTGCTGTAAGAACTTCTTGGGGAGACCTTGGCCCACAGAACCAAGATGTCATCTACTGGGAGGTGAAAGAATGGAGGACTCGGTTCACAGCACAAGACTATCCTGTCTTTAAAGCATTTGCAAAGGAAATTTGACCCAATAACACCAATGATGTGTCTCCTTAAGAGTCCATTCTACACAATCTAGACCCATCTCACAAATTTTCTCTTCTGGCAGTTATTGAAAGGTGAGCGTAACCTATAGCACCAAGTCTTTCCCCTAGTAAGAGAAGATACTATGGGCGCTTACAAACTTGGCACAAAGTCTAGACTCTTTTTTCAGAGTCTCAACTGGGGAGCTTGGAAGTACATCCAGCAGTGGTCCTATTTCAAGGAAGTAGAGTGGAGATTTTGGCCCATGGAATCTAGAATAATTTTTCTTAACAAAACCTTTGATGGAGGACTTGGCACATGGTGACAAGACCGTCTCGGTAGAAAAAAAAAATAGGTTGATAGAAGTCCATGACTCAAGAACCAGTACTGTGCCTGCATCAGAGGAAGTAGAGTGGAGGTTTAAAAACACGACACCATGCCGCTCTCATTTTCAAGGAAAATTCGAGAGGAAACCGTTTCACGCACACTCGAACCTGGTTAATTCTAACAAGTAGAGTGGAAACCTACACCCACTGTAATAAACTTGATATCTGGTAGACAAATGATTCCATGAGGTCTTCCATGACTCCCTTGTGAATCCAGTGAGGTGTTCGTGTGACCGCTGCATGATTCTCCAGTGATTACGGTGTGATTTTCAGGTGACTTCCACCTTATTCCGCTTCCCCTATCCTCGACCAAGTGTTTTCAAAACATGTTTCATAATCTGCACATTTTTAATATTTCAGCATCAATGCATTGGCCATAAATCAATTCCCTCTCAACAGTAGTGCCCTAAGATTCACATCCAAGAATAATACGGGAGTCACACCTGAAGCAGTTTAGAGATATGCTCACAAAAACTCAGCATTTTTGCTCTAATACTGCAAAAATTTCCTGCTCTTTCCACTGCTCTAAGGTAGCTTCCTCAAACAGACTCAGCTCCAAATTTCAAGGCGGTTACTGTGCAACAGCTGCTCCCATTGCCTTCAAGCAGGTGGCCTGACCATAGCCAAAACCTCAGGCCAGTTATCTAAGGATCATTGTCTGGTAGCCTACACTGTTGTCCTCAAGCAAGTCTTCTCATGCACACCTGAACTTTTGATTAAAGGGCAGTAAGGTGGTTGTCTGGGCTATGCTCTGTTACACACAGATTCTCATTTTCTCAGTGTTTATGTGAATTTTACCATGAAACATAGAAGGGTAACTCAAAAGTGAGCATCACACCATCACTCAATGTCAAGTGATCTCCTTGTGATGCCCTCAGGCTAATCTCTTGTTAGTTACGTGATGGCTGTGGGCAGCCACGTGAGTATCGTGAGATTCCCGCATTCTTTCTATGCAATTTCAGGTGACTTTCACCTCATATTCCTATCCTGGCCTAAACCAATGGTTTCCTGAACACATTGAAGGAAGTGCTTCAATGTCAATATCTCACCTTCCTTTTTATGGTCGTTAAGACAGTCCCTCTAAGGATTTGTTGTCTGAAGTTTGCTGCTGAGAAATTTCGAGGCAGCCATTCTTTCTGCCATGAAGAGGTATCCTCACAATGACTCAGCACTTTACCTACAATACAGCAAAATGTCAGATGTTGTTTCCAATGCTATGCACTCGCTTCCTCACAGCACATTCAGCCTCCACGTTTCAACGCAGCCAATATGCGACCGCCTCCTCTACTGCCATAAGCTGATTTCCTGACAACAGACAAAACTTGAGGCGTATTAAGGATCAGTCTGGCCATATATACCATTGACCTCAAGTAAGTTTTGTAATGTGGACACAACATTTGATTGCAGGTCAGTTAGAGGCTATCTCAGCCACCTTCCGTCACACAGACTAATGTTTTCTCAGTGTTTATATAAATTTTATCAAGTGATATGTAGTTGTCATTCAGCAGGGAGCACTACATCATTTTCTTCTGTCACATGATCTCCACATATCAGACATACCAGTCTTTTGATGGGCACATGATTACTGCATGGTGATCTCCTGATCCTGTCTTGACTCCCATCGGGCCATGTTCCCAAGGTTAACACTGTCTAATTTTGAACAAATTAGACAAACAAATTAGTCACACTACCAAGAACCTAGACCTTGTGACGAGAACTAATGTGAAGTGCTTGGACCACAAACAAACCTGTCCACTCTTACAGAAAAGAAAGGAGATCTCCATTCATGAACAGTACTGTCCTCCCTTCAAAAGATGTAGATTGGAGACCTGCACCCATGACACAAAGCCAGTCTCTTTTAACACTAATACAATAGAATCCTGCTCTAAAGCCATGTAGCCTGTCCTTGTTGAAAGTTAGTAGATTGGAGACCTGAAACCACAAACCAGTCTTTTATCTGGTAAGAATATCTTTCTTGTAGAACTAAAACCTTGGCTCCTTGTCTGGAATTTTTCTGAGGAACGAGAATGGTAGCTTTGGCTTGCAGTTCCAATCCCTTCACCTTTTCCAGCATGTAGAGCTCAGGCAAAGTCTTACAGCATTGCATCTGTTTTTTTGTTTGTTTGTTTGTTTGTTTTTGTTTTGTTTTGTTTTTTCCTAACAGAGATTGAAGTAGTGGCTTGGGCCCATGATTCTAAGCCTCTCCTCTCTGAACGAATTTCGAGTGGTATCCTAGGTGCACAACAACAAACCTGTCTTTATGCAAGGGAAACTAGAATAGAGACTTAAGCCTGTGACACCAAACCTGGACTCTCCTCACAGGAACTGGAGTGTGGGCCCAGGCTACCAAAGTCAAGACCATCTAATTTATAACAGACTACATGAAACAAATACTCACACTATGACTAACGTAGCCACTGTGAACAGAAAGTCATGTGCAGTATACGGCCCATGAACAAAGCTGTCTTATCTGAACAGAAGGAAGAATGAAGACTTCTGTTCATATCAGCAAAAGTGTCTTCCCGTGTAAGGATTTGGAATGATGACACTGGCCCAAAGCACAAAGCTTGTCCTTTCCTAACAATAAATATAAGGGAGACAGAGACTCTTGGCAATAAACCTGTTCTCTCTCAAAACTAGGAGAGAAGAGATCTTACCCTACAGGGCAAGTCTGTCCTCAGGTAAGAGAATCTTAACTCGAGACCTAGGACCTTGTCTCATGATTAGATTTCTAATCAAGAACCAGAAAGCTGACCTTGTTTTGTCGTTTCAATCTCTACCCTTATTCCAGGAAGTAGAGCTGAGAAATTGACTCACAGCAATTCTTCAGTCTTTCTCTAACAGAGAGTGAAAGGGTGGCCTGCGCCCACGGTTCTAAGCCTGTCCTCTCTGAATGAATGTCACCTGGAGTCCTAGGCACACAGCAAGAAGCCTTCATTATGAAAGAGAAACTAGAATGGAGAAAGTGGAAATTGGCAGCAAGCCTGGACCTCCTCAAACAACTAGTTGACAGTCTCAGGCATACAAGGTAAAGACCATCCAATTGATAAAAAAAATCCAGAATGAAGATCTAGGACCACAACACCCAGCTCAGCTCCCTCCTATAAGAACTTCTTGGGGAGACCTTGGCCCACAGAACCAAGATGTCATCTCCTAAAGAAAGAAGAATGGAGAAGTCTGTTCATGGCACCAGGATTGTCCTCCCTTTATAGCGTTGTGATAGAAATTTGTACCAACAGCACCAACCTAGCATCATCCTAACAGTCTATTAAGAATAACCTGGTCCCACGTCACAAATTTTTCCTTTTGCCAATTATTGCAAGGTGACCTTAACCTATAGCACCAAGCCTTTCCCCTGGTAAGAGAAGGTAATGTGAGCACTACAAACTTGGCACAAAGAATGGATTCTTTTTCAGGAACTCGATTGAGGAGCTTGGAAGCACAGCCAAGCGTTGTTCCTTTTTCTAGGAAGTAGAGTGCAGTCCTTGCCCATAGGATGTAGTCTGAACTTTCATAAAGTAACCTTTGGTGGAGGAGTTGGCACACGGTAACAAGACCATATCGGTAGAAAAAAAAGAAACTGATAGAATTCCATGGCCTATGACCCATTTCTCTGCCTTGATCAGGGGAAGTAGAGGAGATGTTTGAAAACACGACATCATGTAGGTTTCGTTTTCAATATAAACTTCAGAGGAAAACGTTTCACACACACTCAAGCCTGGTTCATTAAAAGTAGAGTCAAACCTATGCGCACATTAACAAGTCTCGTCACCTGGTAGACAAACTATTCCTATAAGGTCTTCTATGGCCTACATGTGAATCCTGCAAGGTGTTCCCATGACTGACGTGAATTTCATGTGACTTCCACCTTATTCCTCTTCCCTTATCCTCAATCAAGTGTTTCAAACCAAGTCTCATAAACTGCACATTTTCAATATTTCAGCATTGATGCATTGGCCGTTAAGCAATTCCTTCTTGACAATAGTGGCCTAAGGTCAGCATCCAATAATATTAGTCACACCTGAAGCCATTAAGAGTTAATGTCCAAATAACTCAGCACTTTTCTCTAATACAGCAAAATGGTGATTGCTGTTTCCACCGCTCTAAGGTAGGTTCCTCAAGCAGACTCAACCCCCAATTTCAAGGGAGTTAATTTGCGACAGCCACTCCCATTGCCTTCCAGCAGGTGGCCTGACCATGAACAAATCCACAGTCCAGTTATCTAATGACAATTGTCTGATAGCTTGCACCACTGTCAGCAAACAAGTCTCATGCAGATTTAACCTTTCAATTAAAGATCAATGAGGTGGCTGTCTCAGCCACGCTGTTACACATGGACTCTCCTTTTCTCAAGGTTTATGTAGATTTTACCAAGGAATATAGAAGGGTAACTCAAACTTGTGCACCACACCATAACCCAATGTCATGCGCTCTCCCTGTGATGCCCTCAGGCCAGTCTATTGATGGTCACGTGATGCCCGCGGGGCAGCCACATGAATATCACGAGATTACTGCGCTCTTGCTGTGAGATTTTTCAGATGACTTCCACCTCATTTTCCTCTACTAGCCTAAAGCAACAGTTTCTAGAACACATTGAAGGAACTGCCTCAATGTGAATATCTTGGCTTTCTTTTTAAGGTCATTAAGCCAGTCCCTCTAACAATTTGTAGTCTGAGGTTTGCTATAGAGGACTTCTGAGGCAGCCATTCTTTCCACCATGAAGAGATATCCCCACAATTACTCAGCATTTTACCTACAATACAGCAAAATGGCTGCTCTTGTTTCCACCGCTATGCAGTCGCTTCCTCACAGCACACACAGCCTTTGGATTTCAGTGTGGCCAGTATATGACCACCTCTTCCACTGTCATAAAGCAGGTTTCCTGGAAACAGACAAAACCTGAGGCAAATTAGAGATCATTGTCTGGCCACATATACTGTTGACCTCAAGTAAGTTTTGTAATGTGGACATGATATTCCATTGGAGGTCAGTTAGGTGGCTGTCTCGGCCACCTTCTTTTACACAGAGACTACGTTTTCTCAGTGTTTATGTGAATTTTGTCAAGTGATATTCCCCTGTCATTCCAAAGAGAGCACTATGTCATCACGATCTCTCACATGATCTCCCTAAGTTTCAAACAGGCCAGCCTCTTGATGGGCATGTGATTCCCATGAGGTGTCACGTGATCCTGTCGTGACCCCCACAGGGAGCTGGTCCTGAGTTAACACTGTCTAATGTTGAACAGACTAGGTTAAAACGTACTCACACTACAAATAACATAGACTCTGTGATGGAAACTATTCTGCATTGCATGGCTCATCATCCAAAGCTGTCTACACTTATAGAAAAGAAAGAAGACTTTCATTCATGGTAACAGTACTGTCCTCCCTTCATATGATATAGAATGTAGACCTAGGCCCATGACACAATGCCAGTCTCTTCCTAACAATAATGCAATGGAGCCCTGGTCTAAAGACACCAAGCCTGCCCTCATCGAAAATTAGTAGAATGCAGAACTTAAATCACAAGGCCAGTCTTTCATCTAGTAAGATATTCTTCTTGGAGAACTAGAACTTTGGCTCCGTGTATAGAATTTCTCTTAGGAGAGAGATTGGTGACTTTGGCTTTCAGTTCCAATCCTTTCACCTATTCTAAAAGGTAGAGCTGAGACCTTGTTCCACAGCCTTTCTTCTGTCTTTTCCTAACAGAGACAGAAATGGTGGCCTGGGACACTGGTTCTAAGCCTGTCCTCTGAACGATGGTTGAGTAGTGTCCTAGGAACACAACAACAAGCCTGTCTTTATGCAAGGGGAACTAGAATGGAGACTTAGTCTTGTGACACCAAGCCTGGACTCTCCTCACAGGAACTAGAGTGCACTTCTAGACTCCCAAGGTCAAGACCATCTAACTGATAACAAACTAGACGAAGAAACTACTCACACTACACTGAAGGTAGCCATTGTGAACAGAAACTCGTATGGATTGCATGGCCCACAAACCAAGCTGTCTTCTCTGAACAAAAGGAAGAATGGAGGTCTCCATTTGTACCAGCAACACATTCTTTCTTCAAAAGGATGTGGATGTGGTGGAAAGGAAAGGATGTGGTGGCATGGGTCCAAAGCACAAGCCTGTTTTTCCCTAACAATAAGTTCAGGGATACTGGGACTTATGATAATATAACTGTCCTCTCTAAAAAGTAAGATAGAGGAGAGTTTACCCCACAGAGTAAGCCTATCCTCAGGTAAAATAAGCTTAACTTGAGAAGTAGGACCTTGTCTTTTTCCTGGAATTCTAAGCAGGAACCACAGTGCTGACCTTGGTTTGCAGTTCCAATCCCTTCCCCTATTTCCAGGATGTAGAACTGCGAAATTGGCCAACAGCATTTCTTCTGTCTTTCTTTAAAAGAGACCTAAGAGGTGGCCAGGGCCTACGGTTCTAAGCCTGTCCTCTCTGAACAAATGTTTCCCTGAATCCTAGGCACATAGCAATAAGCCTTCTTTATGAAAGAGAAATTAGAATGGAGGCTGTAGAAATCAGCACCAAGCCTGGACCTCCTCAAAAGATCTAGTTGACAGTCCCAGTCCCACAAGGTCAAAACCATCCAATTAGTAACAAAGTCCAGACTGAAGACCTAGGCTCACATAATCCAACCTAGACTCTGCTACCAGAAACTCTTGGGGAGGCCTTGGCTCCCAGAACCAAGATGCGATCTCCTAGGATGAGGAAGTATTGAGAACTCGATTCACGACACAATACTGTCCTCCCTTTAAATCATTGACGGTAGAATTTTGGGCCAATGGCACCAATATTGTGTCATCCTAACAGTCCATTCAGTACAACATTGTCCCATGTCACCGATTTCCCCTTGGCCAATTATTGAAAGGTGATCATAACCTACAGCACCAAGGCTTTCCCCTGGAAGAGAAGGTAGTGTGGGAACTTAGAAACTTGGCACAAGGCCATGACTGTTTTTCAGGAACTCATTCGGGGAGCTTTGAGCACAGTCAAGTATTGTCCCTATTTCCAGGAAGTAGAGTGGAGACCTTGGGGCACAGAATATAGCCTAAATATTCATAATGAAACATTTGGTACAGGTCTTGGCACATGGCAACAAGACCATCTTGGTAGAAAAAAAAGTTGATAGCAGTCCGTGGCCCATGACCCAGTTATCTGCCTGTATCATTGGAAGTAGAATGGATGTTTGAAAACCAACACCATCATATCTCATTTTCAAGGTAAACTCGAGTGGAAAACATTTCATACACACTAAAGCCTGGTTTATTCTAAGAGGTAGAGTTAAAACCTAGTAGATAAATGATTCCTGTGGAATCTTCCATGACACTCATGTGAATTCCGCAAGGTGTTCACATGACTGCTGCATGATTCCCCATTGATTGCTACGTGATTTTCAGGGGACTTCCACCTGATTCCTCTTTTCCTATCTTCAACCAAGTGATTTCAAAACAGGTCTCATAAACTGCACATTTTCAATATTTCAGCATTGATACATTTGCCATTAAGCAATTCCTTCTAGACAGTAGTGGCCTAAAGTCCACATCAAAGAATAGTGCAGGAGTCACAGCTGAATCTGTTAAGAGTTATACTTACAATGGCTCAGCCTTTTTTCTACATTATGTCAAAATGGCGGCTGTGGTTTCCACCTCTCTAAAGTAGCTTCCTCAAGCAGTCTCAGCCTCCAAATTTCAACGAGATTAATGTGCGACAGCCGCTACAATTACTTTCAAGCAAGACCCTAACAACAGACAATACTCAAGGTTAATTAAGGATCGTTGTCTGCCTGCATATACCATTGAACTCAAGTAAGTTTTGCAATGTGGACACTATATTTCAAAGGAGGTTAGTTAGGAGGCTGTTTTCGGCAACCTACTGTTACACAGAGACTAATGTTTTCTCAGTGTTTATGTGAATTTTATCAAATGATATGCGCTCGTCATTCCAAAGGGAGGATTACGTCATCCTCATCTGTCACATGATCTCCCTGCATTTCATACAGGCCAGTCTCTTGATGGGCACATGATTCCCACAGGGCCATCATGTGATTCTGTCATTATTCCTGTAGGGCCGTGGTCCCGAAGTTAACACTGTCTAATTTTGAATAGACTAGGCTATGACCTACTCACACTACCAACAACCAAGACCTATATCAGAGACTAATGTGCAGTGCATGAACCACAGAACCATGCTCTCTATCTTTTAGAAAAGAAAGGAGACCTTTGTTCACAGTAACATTACTGTCCTCCCTTCAAATGATGTAGACTGGAGATCCAGGCCCATGATACAAAGCCAGTCTTTTCCTAGCAATAATACAATGGATCTCTAGTCTGAAGCCACCAAGCCTGTCCTCATTGAAATTAGTAGATTGAAGACTTTAAGCTACAAGGCCAATCTTTCCTCTGGTAAGAATATCTTTCTTGGAGAACTAGAACATTTGCTCCATGTCTAGAATTTATCTTAGGAGTGGTAGAGCTGAGACCATGTCCCACAGTATTTCTTCTGTCTTTTACTAACAGAGACTGAAGTTGTAGCCTGGGCCCATGGTTCTAAGCCTGTTCTCCCTAAACAAATGTCTAGTGATGTACTATGTGCAGAGCAACAACCTGTCTTTATGCAAGAGAAACTAGAATGGAGACTTAGGCCTGTGACACCAAGCTTGGACTCCCTTCACAGGAACTAGAGTGCAGACCCAGGAACCCAAGATCAAAACCTTGTAATTGATAACAGACTTGACTAAACAACTACTCACACTACACTCAAGGTAGCCCCCATGAACAGAAACTCATGTGGGTTGCATGGCCCACAAACAAAGCTGTCTTCTCTGAACAAAAGGAAGAATGGAGGCCTCCATTTGCAGCAGTAAAACTGTCTTCCCTTGAAAGAATATGGAGTGGTGACACGGGTTCAAGGCACAAAGCCTGTCTTTTCCTAATAATGAGTATAAAGGGGACTGGGATCTATGGCAATAAATATGTCCTCTGTAAAAATTAGGAGAGAGGAGACCTTAACCCACAGGGCAAGCCTGTCCTCAGCTAAGAGAATTATAACTTAAGAACTAGGACCTTATCTCCTGCCAGGATTTCTCATTAGGACCAGAGTGCTGTCTTTGGTTTACAATTCCAATTACTTCCCTTATTTCTAGGAAATAGAGCTGAGTAATTGGCCTACAGCATTGCTTTGGTCTTTTCCTAACAGAGATGAAAGAAGTGGCCTGGACCCACCATTCTAAGCTTATCTTCTCTGAATGAATATCTCCTGGAGTCAAAAGCACACAACATCAAGCCTGGTTTATGGAAGAGAAAGTAGAATGAAGATTATGGAATTTGGCACTACGCCTGGTCCTCCTCAAAAAAACAAGTAGGCAGACCAAGGCCCACAATGTTAAGATGATCCAAGGGTAAAAAAATCCAGACTGAAGACCAAGGCCCACAATACCCAGCCAGGCCCTTCTACCAGAAACTTTTGTAGAGACCTTGGCCCACAGAACCAAGATATCATCTCCTATGAGAATGAAGAATGAAAGACTTGGTTCATGACACAAAGACAATTCTCCCTTTAAAGCATTTATTATATAAATTAGGGCTGATGGCACCAAGCTTATGTCATCCTAACAATCCATGCAGCACAACATTGTCCCATGTCACCAATTTCACTTTTTGCCTATTATTGAAAGGTTACTGTAACCTATAGCACCAAGACTTCCCCCTGTTAAGAGAAAGAACTGTGTGCACTTAGAAACTTGGCACAAAGCCTGGACTCTTGTTTCTGGAACTCGATTGGAGAGCTTGGAAGCATGGCCAAGCATTGTTCCTATATGTAGGAAATAGAATGGAGACTTTGGCCCCCAGAATCTAGCCTAAATTTTCATAATGGAACCATTGGTGGAGGACTTGGCACACGGTAACCACACCATCTTGGGTAGAAAGAAAAATAAATCAATAAAAGTTCATGGCCCATGACCCAGTCCTCTGTGTGGATCATGGGACAATGTGGATGTATGAAAACAGGATACCATGCTGGTCTCTTTTCAAGGTAAACTTGAGTGGAAAATGTTTCACAAACACTCAGGCCTGGTTATTCTAAGAAGTAGAGTGAAACCTATGCCCACAGTAACAAGACTAGTCACCTGGTAGACAAACGATTCCCGCTAGGTTTTACATGACCCCCATGTAAATCCCGCGAGGTGTTCCCATGAATGATGCATGTTTTCCTAGTGATTGCTATGTGATTTTCAGGTAACATTAACTCTATTCCTTTTCTCTTTTCCTCAACCAAATGTTTTCAAAACACATCTCATAAACTGCACATTTTCAATATTTCAGCATCGATGCATTGGGCGTTAAGGTATTCCTTCTTAACTGTAGTAGCCTAAGGTCCGCATCAAAGAAGAATGCAGGAGTCATTAAGTGTTATGGTCACAATGACTCAACATTTTTGCTACAATAGAGCAGAATGGTGGCTGCTGTTTCCACCACTCAAAGGTAGCTTCCTCAAGCAGACTGAGCCTCCAAATGTCAACATGGTCAATTTGTGACAGCTGCTCCCATTGACTACAAGCAGGTTTTCTGACCAGAGACATAACCTCAAGCCAATTATCAAAGGATTACTGTCTACACTGTTGTCCTCAAGCAAGTCCTCTTGCAGTCTTGATCTTTTGATTGAAGGGCAATGACGTGGCTGTCTTGGTCACACTCTGTTACACGTGGACTCTCCTTTTCTCAGTGTTTATGGGAATTTTGCCACGAATGTAGAACAGTATCTCAAAAGAGAACATCCGACCATCACCCAATGTCACGAGATCTCCCTGTGAAGCCCTCGGGCCTTTTGCTTGATGGTCACGTGATTCCTTCAGGGCAGGCATGTGAAAATTGCGAGTTTCTCATTTCCTTGTTATATGATTTTCAGGTGCCTTCATTTTCCTCTACTGGCCTAAGCAAGAGTTTCTAGAACATGTGGAAGGAATTGCCTCAATGTCAATATCTCAGCTTTCCTTTTATGGTTGTTAAGCCAGTCCCACTCTGAAGTTGTAGTCTGGGGTTTGCTAGAGGAACTATGAGGCAACCATTCTTTCTGCCATGAAGAGGCATCCTCAGGATGAGTCAGCATTTTGCCTACAATACAGCAAAATGGCGACTGACGTTTTCACCGCTATGCAGTCACTTCCCCAGAGTACACTCAGCCACCAAGTTTCAACGTGGCTGATATGTGACGCTGTCTCCACTGCCACAAAGCAGGTTTCCTGACCACAGAGAAAACCTTAGGCGAATTAAGGATCACTGTCTGTCTGCAAATGCCATTGACCAAAGTTTTTTTAATGTGGAAACAACATTCAATGGAGGTCAGTTAGGAAGCGTCTCAGCTACCTTCTGTTACACAGAGACTAATGTTTTCTGAGTGTTTTTGTGAATTTTACCAAGTGACATGCACTCGGAATTCCTAAGGGAGCACTACGTTATCCCCATCAGTCACATAATCTCCCTGTATTTCATGCAGGCCAGTCTCTTAATGGGCACGTGATTCTCACGGGGCAGTGAAGTGATCCTTTCATGACTCCTGCATGGCCATGGTCCCAAGTTTAACATTGCCTAATTTTGAACAGACAGGCAAAAACCTACTTACTATCAAGAACCTAGACCCTGTGACAGAAACTAATGTGCAGTGCATGGCCCACAGACCAAAGCTGTCTACTCTTACAGAAAACAAAGGAGACCTCCATTCATGATAACAGTACTGCCCTCATTTCAAATGATGTAGACTGGAGACCAAGGCTGGTGACACAAAGCCAGTCTTGTCCTGAGAATAATACAACAGAACCCTGGTCTAAAGCCACCAAGCCTGTCCTAGTTGAAAATTAGTAGATTGGAGATCTTATACCATGAGGCCATTCTTTCCTCTGGTAAGAAAATCTTTCTTGGAGAACTAGAACTTTAGCTCCATGTTTGGAATTTCTCTTAGGAGGGAGCATGGTGATTTTGGCTTGCAGTTCCAATCCTTTCACCTTTTCCAGGAGGTAGAGCTGAGACCTTGTCCCACAGCATTTATTCAGTCTTTTCCTAACAGAGATGGAAGTGGTGGCCTGGGCCCACGGTTCTAAGACTGGTGACCTGAATTCATGACGAGTGGTGACCTAAACCCAAAGCAAAAAGATTGTCTTTATGCAAGGGAAACTAGAATGGAGACTTAGGCCTATGACACCAAGCCTGGACTCTGCTCACAAGAACTATAATGCAGGCCCAGGCTCCCAAGATCAAGATCATCTAAATGATAACAGACTAGACAAAACAACGACTCACACCACACCTAAGGTAGCCCCTGTGAACAGAAACACATGTGCTGTGCATGGACCACACAAAAAAAGCTGTCTTCTCTGAACAAAAAAAAAGAATGGAGGCCTCCGTTTGTACCAGCAACACTGTCTTCCCTTGAAAGGATGTGGAGTGGTGACACGAGCCTAAGGCACAAAAGGCACAAAACTAGATGAGAGTTGACCTTACCCCACAGGGCAAGCCTGTCCTCAGGTAAGAGAAGCTTGACTCAAGATCTAAGACCTTGTTTCCTACCTAGATTTCTAATCAGGAATGAGAGTGCCGACCTTGGTTGAAGTTCCAAACCCTTCCACTATTTAAGCATGTTGAGCTGAGAAATTGGAAACAGCATTTCTTTAGTTTCCCTAACAGATCTTGACAGGTTGGTCTGGGACCACAGTTCTAAGCTGTCCTCTCTGAATGAGTGTTTTAGGCACAGAGCAACAAGCCTTTTTATGGAGACTAGACGGAGACTATGGAAATTGTCAACAAGCCTGGACCTCCTCAAAGGAACTAGTTGGCAGCCACAGCTTAAAAGGTCAAGACCAATTAATTGGTAAGAAGTCCAGACTGAAGACATAGGTTCACAACACCCAGTCTGACCACTGCCATGGGAAACTCTTGGGGAGATCTTGGCCCACAGAACAAAAATGTCATCTCCTAAGAGTAGGAAGCATAGAGAATTCAGTTGACAGCACCAAAACTGTCCTCCGTTTAAAGCATTTATAATAGAAATGGAACCAAACTTGGAACCAAACTCTGTCATCCTAACAGTCCACTCAGCATAACCTGATCCCACGTCATCCATTTCCCCTTTGGCCATTGATTGAAAGGTGACTGTAACCTATAGCATCAAGCCTTTCCCCTGGTAAGAGAAGGAAGTGTGGACACTTAGAAACTTGGCACAAAGTCAGGACTCTTTTTTTAGGATCTCGAATGGGGAAATTGGAAGCATGGCCAAGTATTGTTACTATTTTCAGGAAGTAGAGTGGAGACCGTGGAACAAAGCATCTTGCCTAAATTTTCATTATTGAACCTTAAGTGGAGGACTTGCCACACATAAAAGACCATCTCCATTAAAAAAAAAAAATGTCGATAGAAATCCATGGCCCCTGATCCCATCCTTTGCCTGTATCAGGTGAAGAAGAGTGGATGTTTGAAAACACAACACCATGCTGGTCTCATTTTCAAGGTAAACTCAAGTGGAATATGTTTCACACACACTCAAGCCTGGTTCATTCTAAGAAGTAGAGTGTAAACCTACACCCACAGAAACAAGACTAGTCACCTATGTGACAAAGGTTTCCCACGGAGTCTGCCATGACCCTCATGTGTATCATGTGAGGTGTTAACGTGACCATTGCACGATTCCATAATGATTGCTACGTGAATTTCAAGTGACTTCCACCTTATTCCTCTTCCCCTATCCTCAACCAAGTGCTTTCAAAACACATCTTATAAACTGTACATTTTCAATATTTCTGCATTGATGCATTGGCTGTTAAGCTATTTCCTCTTGACAGTAGTAGTGGCTTAAGGTCCGCATTCAAGAATAGTGCAGGAGTCTCCCCTGAAGCCTTTAAGAGTTATGCTCACAATAACTCAGCATTTTTGCTACAATACAGCAAAATGGCGGCTGTTGTTTCCTTTGCTCCAAAACAGCTTCCTCAAGATGACTCAGCCTCTGAATTTCAACAGGGTTAATGTACAACAGCCGCTGCCCTTGCTTCAAGCAAGTTTTCTGACCAAGGTGTAATCTTAGGCCAGTTATCTAAGGATCAATGTTTGGTAGCCTACACCACTGTCCTCAAACCAATCATCTCATGAAAGCCTGACTTTTCGATTAAAGGGCAGTAGGTGGCTGTCTGGGCCACGCTCTGGTATACAAGGACTCTCCTTTTCTCAGAGTTTAAGTGAATTTTACCAATGATGTAGAAGGGTAACTTAAAAGTGAGCACCACACCATCACCCAGTGTCACAAGATCAACCTATGATGCCCTAAGGCCAGTCTCTTGATGGTCAGGTAAATCCCGAAGGACAGGATATGAATATTGCGAGCTTCCATCGTCCTTGCTCCGAGATTTTCAGGTGACATCCACCTCACTTTCCACTGCTACCTAAAACAAGGAATTCCAAAACACGTTGAAGGAACTGCCTCAATGTCAATATCTTAGCTTTCTTTCCATGGTCGTTAAGCCAATCCCTCTCAGAATATGTAGTCTACGGTTTGCTATAGAGAAAGACTCTAGAGGCAGCCATTCTTTCCGCCATGAAGAGGTATCCTCACAATGACTCGGCATTTTACATACAATACAGCAAAAAGACAACTGCTTTTTCCACCTATCTAAAGTTCCTTCCTCAATTAAACTCAGCGTCCAAGTTTAAACGTGGTTAATGTGCGAGAGCAGCACCCATTGCCTACAAGCAGGATGCCTGACCACAGCCGATATCTCTGGCCAGTTATCTAAAGATGTTGTCTGGTAGCCTACACTGCTGTCCTCAAGCCAATCTTCTCATGCAGACTTGAACTTTCTATTGAAGGGCAGTGACGTGGCTGTCTCTATCATGCTTTGGTACACACAGACTCCCTTTTTCTCTGTGTTTATGCGAATTTTACCAAGGAATGTAGAAAGGCAACTCAAAAATGAGTGCCACACCATCAACCAATGTCACGTGATCTCCCTGTGATGCCTTCATGTCAGTCTCTTGACAGTCTTGAGATTCCCACAGGGCAGCCACATGAATATAGCGATATTGCCGTGTTCTTGCTACAAGATTTTCAGGTGATTTCTACCTCATTTTCCTCTGCTGGCCTAAACCAAGGGTTTCCAGAACACATTGAAGGAACTGGCTCAATGCCAAATTCTCAGCTTTCTTTCCATGGTCGCTACACCGATGCAACAGAATTTTAATCTAGGGTTTGCTATAGCAGAATTCTGAGGCCGCCATTCTTTGTACTCTAAAGTGGTATCCACACAATGACTCAGCATGATACCTACAATACAACAAAATGGTGGCTGTTGTTTTCATCGCTATCCAGTTGCTTCCTCACAGCACACTCAGCCTCCAGGTTTAATTGCGTTGGTTATGTGACTGCCGCCTCCTTGCCATAAAGCAGGTTTCTGGACAACACACAAATCCTGAGGCATTTTAAGGATCATTGTTTGGCCACATATACTGTTGACCTCAAGTAAGTTTTGTAATGTCGATAGGACGTTCAATTGGAGTTCAGTTCGGAGGCTGCCTTGGCTGCATTCTATTATATACAGACTAATGTTTTCTCAGTGTTTATTTGAATTTTATCAGGTGATATGTACTTGTCACTCAAAAGGGAGCACTATGTCATCCCCATGTTTGACATGATCTTCCTTTGTTTCATACAGGCAAGTCTCTGATGGGCACCGGATTCCCACGGGGCGGTCACTTGATCCTGTCATGACTCCCGAGGGCTGATAGTCCCAAGGTTAACACTGTCTAATTTTGAACAAACTATGCAAAAGACCTACGCACACTACCAACATCCTAGACCTTGTGACGGAAACTAATGAGAAGTGCTTGGCCCACAGACCAAGGCTGTCTACTCTTATAGAAAAAAAAGGTGACCTCCGTTCTTGGTAATAGCAGTGTCTTCCTTTCAAATGATGTAAACTGGAGACTCATGCCCATGACAAAAAGGGTGTCACTTCCTAACAATAATACAGTGGAGCCCAAGACTAAAGTCACCAAGACTGTCCTATTGAAAATTACTAGGTTCGAGATGTTAAATTGCAAGGCCAGTCTTTCCTTTGATAAGATTGTATTTCTTGGAGAATTAGAACCTTGGGATTTCTCTTAGGAGCGAGAGTGGTGACTTTGGCTTGCAGTTCCAATCCTTTCACCTTTTCCAGCATGTAGAGCTAAGGCAAAGTCCTACAGCATTTCATCTGTTTTTGTTGTTGTTGTTGTTGTTGTTGTTGTTGTTGTTGTTGTTTTCCCTAACAGAGATTGAAGTGGTGTCCTGGGCCCATGATTCTAAGCCTCTCCTCCCTGAGCAAATTTCGAGTGGTATCCTAGGTGCACAACAACAAGCCTGTCTTTATGCAAGGGAAACTAAAATAGAGACTTAGGCCTGTGACTCTCCTAACAGGAATTAGTGTGCAGGCCCAGGCTCCCAAGGTGAAGACCTTCTTATTGCTAATAAACTAGAAAAAATCTACTTCTCACACTATGTCCAAGGTAGCCCCTGTGAATAGAAATTCATGTGGAGTTTATGGCACACAAACAAAGCTGTCTTCTCTGAACAAAAGGAAGAATGTAGGCCTCTGTTTGTGCCAGCAACACTGTCTTCCCTTGAAACGATGTGGACTGGTGACATGGGCCCAAGGCATAAAGCCTTTCGATAAGTACCAGGGAGACTGGTACCCACGGCAATAAACCTCTGATCTCTGAAAACAAGTTAGAGGAGACCTTACTACAGGTCAAGCCTGTTCTTGGGTAAGGGTATCTTTACTCGAGACCTAAAACCTTGTCCCTGCCTGAATTTCTAATCAGGAACCAGAGCGCTGACCTTGGTTTGCAGTTCCAATCGCTTTCCCTATTTCCAGGAAGTAGAGCTGAGAAATTGGCCCAAAGCAGTTCTTATGAATCCCTAAAAGAGACTGAAGCGGTGGCCTGTGGACACAGTTCTAAGTCAGTCCTTTTGAATGAATGTCATCTTTGGTCTTAGTCACATGGCAACAAGTCTTTCTTTATGGAAGAGAAACTAGAGTGGAGACTGTGGAAATCGGCACCAAGCCTGGAACTGATTATAGAAAATAGTTGTCAGCCACAGGCCCACAAGGTCTAGACCAACCAACTGGTAACAAAGTCCAGACTGAAGACGTAGGCCCACAATACCCAGCCTGGCCCCTGGAACTAGAAACTCTTGGGGAGACATTGGTCCAAAGAACCAAGATGTCATCTCCCAGGAGTAGCATAGAATTCGGTTCACGGCACCACTACTGCCCTCTCTTTAAAGCATTTATGATAGAAATTCAGGCCAATGGAAACCAACTTATATTATACTAACAATCCACTCAGCACAACCTAGAACTCATGTCACAATTTTCCCTTTTGCCATTGATTGAAAGGTGACTGTAACCTATAGCACCAAGTCTTTTTCCTGGTAATAGAAGTTACTCTGGACACTTAGAAACTTGGCAGGAAGCCTGGACTCTTCTTTGAGGAACTTGAATGGGGAGATTTCAAGCATGGCCAAGCATTGTTCCTATTTCCAGGAAATAGAGTAGAGACCTTGGCTCAGAGTATCTTGCCTAAATTTTCATAAAAGAACGTTTGGTAGAGGACTTGGCACACATAAAAAGACTGTCTTGTTAAAAAAAAAATGTTTGATAAAAGTCCATGGCTCATGACTCTGTCCTCTTCCTACAAGTAGAGTGGATAATTAAAAACATGACACCCTGCCGGTCTCATTTTCAAGGTAAACTCGAGTGGAAAACGTTTCACACACACTCAAGCTTGGTTCATTCTAAGAAGTAGAGTGAAAACCTACATTCTCAAGAACAAGACTAATCACCTGGTTGACACAATTTCTGCGAGGTCTTCCATGAGTATCGCGTGAGGTGTGAACATGACCACTGCACAATTCTGTAGTGATTGCCATGTGAGATTCAGGTGACTTTTACCTTATTCTATTTCCCCTATCCTCAACCAAGTGATTTCAAAACACGTCTCATAAACTGCACAGATTCTACATTTCAGCATTGATGCATTGGCTGTTAAGAAATTCCCTTTCGACAGTAGTGGCCTAAAGTCCGCTTCCAAGAATAGTGCAGGAGTCACACCTGAAGCCTTTAAGAGTTATGCTCACAATAACTCAGCATTTTTGCTACAATAGAGCAAAATTGAGGCCACTGTTTCCTCTACTCCAAAATAGCTTCCTCACATCAACTCAGCCTCCAAATTTCAACGCGGTTAATGTGTGACAGCTGCTACCCTTGCCTTCAGCTGATTGCCTGACAAAGCCATAGCCTCAGGCCAGTTATCTAAGGATTATTGTTTGGTAGCCTACACTGCTGTTCTCAAGCCAGTCTTCTCATGCAGACCTAACCTTTCGATTGAAGTGCAGTGAGGTCGCTGTCTCGGCCACGCTGTGGTACACATGGACTCTCTTTTTCTCTGTGTTTAAGTAAATTTTACCAAGGAATGTAGAAGGGTAACTCAAGTGAGGGTCACATCATCATCCAATGTCATGTGTTCAACCTGCGATGCACTTAGGCCAGTCTCTTGATAGTCATGTGAATCCCTCAGGGCAGCCACGTGAATATTGTGAGACTTCAAGATTCTTGCTACAAGAATTTTAGTTGATATTCTGCCTCATTTTTCTCTGCTGCTTGGACCAAGGGTTTCCAGAACACGTAGAAGGAACTGACACAATGTCAAATTATAAGCTTTCTTTCCATGTTCGTTAAGCCAGTCCCTTTCAGAAATTGTTGTCTGAGGTTTGCTATAGAGGAATTGTGAGACAACCGTTCTTTTCAGCAAGAAGAGGTATCCACATAATGACTCAGGATTTTAACTACAATCCAGCAATGGTGGCTGTTGTTTCCATTGCTGTTCAGTCGCTTCCTCACAGCACACTCAGCCTCCAGGATTCATCGCACTCCATATGCGACTGCCACCTCCATTGCCATAAAGCAGGTTTCCTGACAACACACAAAATCTGAGGCAAATTAAGGATCATTTTCTGGCCGCATATACCATTGACCTCAAGTAAGTTTTGTAATGTGGATAGGACATTCAATTAGAGGTCAGTTAGGAGGCTGTCTTGGCCAACTTCTGTTTCACACAGACTAGTATTTTCTCAGTATTTATGCAAATTATGTCAAATGATATGCACTCATCATTCCAAAGAGACCAGTACACCATAATCTATGTGTGACATGTTCACCTTTTATTTCATTCATGCAGGTCTCTAATGGGCACTAGATTGCCAAGGGGCTGTCCCGTTATCCTGTCATGACTCCTGCAGGCCAATGGTCCCAAGGTTAACACTGTCTAATTTTGAAAAGACTATGCAAAGACCTACTCAGAAAACCAGCATCCTAGACCTTGTCACATAAACTAACGTGAAGTGCATGGCCAACAAACCAAAGCTGTCTACTCTAACAGAAAACAATAAAGACCTCCTTTCATGGAAACAGCACTGCTCTGCCTTCAAATGATGTAGACTGGAGATTCGTGCCCATGACACAGAGCCTGACCCTTTCTAGCAATGATACAATGGAGCCCTGTCCTCGTTGAAAATTAGTAGGTTGGAGACGTTAAATATCAAGACCAGTCTTTCACTTGGTAAGAACATCTTTCTTGTAGAACTGGAATCTTCCTCCATGTCTGGAATTTCTCTTAGGAGCGAGAATGGTGTCTTTGGCTTGCAGTTCCAATCTTTCACCTTATATAGCATGTAGAGCTGAGACCTAGTCCCACAACATTTCTTTTTTTCTTTTTTCCTAACAGATATTGAAATGGTGGCCTAGGTCCATGATTCTAAGCCTATCTTCCCTGAACGAATGTCAAGTGGTGTCCTAAGCCCACAGCAAAAATCCTGTCTATATGAAAGGGAAACTAAAATGAAGACTTATGCCTGTGACACCAAGCCTAGAGTCTCCTAACAAAAATTAGTGTTCAAGCCCAGATTTCCAAGGTCAAGATCTTCTAATTTATAACAGAATAGACAAAACAATTTCTCATACTACACCCACGTAGTCCATGTGAAAAGAAAGCCATGTGAAGTTTAGGGCTCATAAACAAAGCTTTCATCTCTGAACAAAAGGAAGAATGGAGGCCTCCATTTGTACAAGCAACACTGTCTTCTCTTGAAAGGAGATGGAGTGGTGACACAGGCTTAAGGCAAAAAGCCTGTCTTTTCCTAAGGATAAGTACCAGAGAGATTGTATCCAAGTAATTAATGTGTGCTCTCTGAAATCAACTTAGAGGGGACCTCAGCCCACAAGGCAAGCCTGTCCTCAGGTAAGAAAATCTTAACTTGAGACCTAAAACCTTGTTCCTGCCTGTATTTCTAATCAAGACCCAGAGAGCTGACCATTGTTTCCAGTTCCATTTCCTTCTTTACAGTAAGTAGAGCTGAAAAATTGGCCCACAGCATTTCTTCTATCTTTCTCTAACAGAGACTGAAGTGGTTACCTGGCATCACAGTTCTAAGCTTGTCTTCTCTGCATGAATGTCTCCTGAAGTCGTAGGCGCACAGCAACAAGCCTTCTTTATGGAAGAGAGACTAGAATGGAGACTGTGGAAATCAGCACCAGGCTTAAACTTCTTAAAAGTAACTGCTTGGCAGTGCCAGTCACAAAAGGCCAACACCATTGAATTGATAACAAAGTCCAGACAGAAGACCTAGGTCCCCAACAGCCAGCCTGGCCTCTGCTAACAACACTCTTGGGAAGACCATGGTCCACAGATTTAAGATGTCATCTTCTAGGAGGTGGAAGAATAGATGACCTGGTTCACAGCACCAAGACTGTCCTCCCTTTAAAGCATTTACGATAGAAATTTGGGCCGATCGTACCAACCGTGTGTCCAACTAACAGTTCACTCAGCACAACTTGGTTCCACGTCTCTAATTTTCCCTTTTTGCCATTGTGTGAAAAGTGACTATAACCTACCAATCCAAGCATTTCTCCTGATAAGAGAAGGTAGTGTGAGCACTTAGAAACTTGGCACAAAGCCTGAACTCTTCTTGCAGGAACTTGAATGGAGAAATTGGAAGAATGAACTAGCATTATTTCTATAACAGGGAAGTAGAGTGGAGACCTTGGCCCAGAGTATCTAGCCTAAATTTTAATAACAGAACCTTTAGTGTAGGACATGGCACAGGTAACAAGACATAATTGGTAAAAAAAAAAAAAAAAAAAAAAAAGTCGATACAAGAACATGACCCATGACCATGTCTTCTTCCTGGAAGTAGAGTGCATTTATGACACCATACTGGTCTCATTTTCAAGATAAACTCAAATGGAAAACATTTTACACACTCAAGCCTGGTTCGTTCTAAGAAGGAGAGTGAAAACCTACTAACTCAGGAACAAGACTAGTCACGTGGGTGAAAAACTGTTCCCACGGAGTCTGCATTGACCGCATGTGTATTCTCCTAGGTGTTAACATGACAGCCACATAATTCTCTAGTGATTGCTATGTGATTTTCAGGTGAATTTCACCTCATTTCTCTTCCCCTATTCTCAACCAAGTGTTTTCATAGCATGTGTCATAAACTGCACATTTTCAATATTTCAGCACTGATGCATTTGCATTAAAGCAATTCCCTCTCGACTGTAGTGGCCTCGGGTCCGAATCCAAGATTAATGTGGGAGTCGCACCTGAAGCCTTTAAGAGTTATGCTCACAATGACTCAGCATTTTTGCTACAATAGAGCATAATGGCAGCTGCTGTTTTCTCCGCTCCAAAGTAGCTTGCTCAAGCCAACTCAGCGTCTAAATTTAAACACAGTTAATGGGCCTCAGCCACTGTCCTTGCTTTCAAGGAGGTTGCCTGATTAAGCTGAAATCTTTGTCTAGTTATCTAAGGATCATTGTCTGTTATCATATACCCCTGATCTCAAGGAGTCATATCATGCAGACATGTCCTTTCAATTGAAGGGCAGTGAGGTCACTGTCTCGGCCATGCTCTGGTACATATGGACTCTCCTTTCTCTGTGTTTATGTGAATTTACCAAGGAATGTAGATGGGTAACTCAAAAGTGAGTGCCACACTATCACCTAATGTCATATGATCTCCCTGTGATGCCCTCAGGCCAGTCTTTTGATGATCACGTGATTCCTGCAGGGCAGAGACATGAGTATCACAATATTCCCAAGTTCTTGCTATGAGATTTTCAGGTGTCTTCCATCTCATTTTCCTTTGCTGGACTAATCCAAGGTTATCCAGAACACATTGAAGGAACTGGCTCAATGTCAAAATCTCAGTTTCTTTTCACAGTCGTTAAGCCAATCCATCTCAGAATTTGTAGTCTTAGGTTTGCTATAGAGAAATTCTGAGACCGCCATTCTTTCGCCACAAAGAGGTATCCACACAATGACTCATCATTTGACCTACAATGCAGCAAAATGGCAGCTGTTGTTTCCGCCACTAACCAGTTGGTTCCTCACAGCACACTAGCCTCCAGGTTTCATTGCATTCCATAACAGGGATGCCAATCTTTCCTCTGGTAAGAAATCTTTTTTAGAGAACTAGAACCTTGGCTCCATGTCTGTAATTTCTCTTAGGAGTGAGAGTGGTTACTTTCGCTTGCAGTTCCAATTTCTTCACCTTTTCCAGGATGTAGAGCTGAGACCTAGTCACACAGCATTTCTTCTGTTTTGTTTTGTTTTGTTTTGTTTTTTCCCTAACAGATATGGAAGTCATGGCCTGGGCCCACTGTTCTAAGCCTAGCCTCCCGGAACAAATGTTGAGTGGTGTCCTAGGCCCATAGCAACAATCCTATCTTTATGCAAGTTAAACTAGAATGATGAATTAGACCTATGACACCAAGCCTGGACTCTCATAACAGGAATTAGGGTGCAGGATCTGGCTCCCAATGTCAATACCGTTTAATTTATAACAGCCTAGACAAAACAAATTCTTACACTACTCCCAAGTTGGTCCTGTGAAGTTTACGGTCCACAAACAAGCGGTCTCCTCTGAACAAAAGGAAGAATGAAGGCCTCTGTTCAGGCCAGCAACACTGTCTTCCCATGAAAGGATGTGGAGTAGTGACACAAGCCCAAGGCACAAAACCTGTCTTTTCCTAAATTAAGTACCAAGGAGACTGGTACCCATGGCAATAAACCTGTGCCTTCTGAAAACAAGTTGGAGGAGACCTTATGCCATAGGGCAAGCCTGTCCTCAGGTAGGAGAATCTTAACTCGAGGCTTGGGCATTATCTCTTGCCTGGATTTCTGATCAGAAACCAGAGTGCTGACTTTGGTATGTAGTTTGAATCCCTTCCCCTATTTCTAAGCTGTAGAGCTGAGAAATTGGCCCATAGCATTTCTGCTGTCTTTCTCTAACAGACACTGAAGCAGTGGTCTGAGGTCACGGTTCTAAGCCTGTCTTCTCTGAATGAATATCACCTTTGGTCTTAGGCACACAACAACAAGCCTTCTTTTTGGAAGAGAAACTAGAATGGAGACTGTGGAAATCAGCATCAGGCCTGGAAATTCTAATAGAAAGTAATGGCAGCCATAGGTCAACAAGGTCTAGATCATCCAATTGGTAAAAAAGTCCAGACTGAAGACCTAGACCCACAATACCCAGCCTATGCCCTGGTACCAGAAACTCATTAGGAGGCATTGGCCCACAGAACCAAGATGTCATTTTCTAGGACTAGGAAGAATGGAGGTGTCGGTTCATGGCATCGAGACTTTCCTTCCTTTAAAGCATTTATTATAAAACTTTGGGCCCCTGGAACCAAACTTGTGTCATCCTAACAGTCCACTCAGCACAACCTAGTACCACGTCACCAATTTTTCCTTCTGCCATTGATTGCAAGGTGACCATAACCTAAAGTACCAAGCCTTTCCCCTTGTAAGAGATGGTACTGTGGACAAGTAGAAACTTTGCACAAAGCCTGGACTCTTCTTTCAGAAACTCAAATGGGGATATTGGATGCACGGCTGAGCATTGATCCTATTTTTAGGACATAGAGTGGAGACCTTGGCCTAGGGCATCTCGCCTAAATTTTCATAATGGAAACTTTGGTGCAGGACTTGGCATGTGTAACAAGACTGTATTGGGAAAAAAGAAAAAAAGGTTGATTGAAGTCCATGGCCTATGACACTGTCCTCTGCCTGAATAAGAATTAGAGTGGATGTTTGAAAACATGATACCATGCCAGTCTCATTTTCAAGGTAAACTTGAGTGGTAAACCTTTCACATACACTCAAGCCTGGTTCATTCTAAGAAGTAGAGTGAAATACTATGAACTCAGAAACAAGACTTGTTACCTGGGTAACAAAGAATTCCCACGGGATCTTTCATGACCCCCATGTGTATCAGGCAATTTTTTCATGTGACCGTGGCATGATTCATTAGTGATTGCTACGTGATTTTCAGGTGACTTCCATCTTATTCCTCTTCTCCTATCCTCAACCAAGTGTTTTCAAAACAAATCTCATAACTGCACTTTTTCAATATTTCAGCATTGACACATTGGCCATTAAGCAATTCTCGCTCGACAGTAGTGACTTAAGGTCCACATCCCAGAATACTGCGGGAGTCACACCTGAAGCCTTTAAGAGTTATGGTCACAATGACTCAGCGTTTTTGCTACAATAGAGCAACATGGTGGCTGTTGTTTTCTCCACTCTAAAGTAGCTTCCTCAAGCAGATTAATCTTCTAAATTTCAACATGGTTAATGTGCAACTGCCACTACCCTTCAAGCAGGTTGCCTGACCAAGTTATAACCTCAAACCAGTTATCTAAGGATCAGTGTTTGGTAGCCTACATTGCTGTCCTCAAGCCAGTCTTTTCGTGCAGACGTGACCTTTCAATTAGAGTGCAGCTGGATATCTCGGCATGCTCTGGTACACAATGACACTCCTTTTCTCAGTGTTTATGTAAATTTTACCAAGAAATATAGAAGAGTAACTCAAAAGTGAGTGTCATACCATCATTCAATGTCATGTGATCAATGATTCCCAGAAGCCAGTTACTTGATGGTCACGTGATTCTCGCGGGACAGGACATGAATATCACGAGATCCCGGCGTTCTTGCTACGAGATTTTCAGGTGACATCCACCTCATTTTCTGCTGCTGGCTAAAACAAAGAATTCCAAAACAAGTTGAAGGAAGTAGCTCAATGTTAAGTTCTCAGCTTTCTTTCCATGGTTGTTAAACCAATTCCTCTCAGAATTTGAAGTCTACGATTTGCTATAGAGGCATTCCGAGGTAGCCGATCTTTCCACCATGGAGCTATCCTCACAATGACTCAGCATTTTACTTACAATACAGCAAAATGGCAACTGCTGCTTCCATCACTCTAGAGTACCTTCCTCAAGTAAACTCAGCCTGCATATTTTAATGCGGTTAATGTGCTAGAGCAGCTCACTTTGCCTGCAAGCAGGTCGTATGATCACAGCTGAAACCTCTGGCCAGCTATCTAAGGAATTGGTAGACTACAATGCTGTCCTCATGCCAGTCTTCTCATGCAGATGTAACCTTTCTATTGAAGGGCAGTAACATGGCTGTTTCAGCCATGCTCTGATATACATGGATTCTCCTTTTTATGTGAATTATCCAAGAAATATAGAAGGGTAACTCAAAAGTGAGCACCACACCATCACCTAATGTCACATGTTCAAACTGTGATGCCCTCAGGCCAGTCTTTTGATGGTCATGTGGTTCCTGAGGGTCAGCCACATGAATATATCGAGATTCCTGTGTTTGTGCTAAAAGATTTTTAGGTGACTTCATCTCATTTTTCTCTGCTTGCCTAAACAAAGTGTTTCCAGAATGTGTTGAAAGAACTGACTCAATGTCAAAATCTCAGCTTTCTAGCCATGGTCTTTTAGACAATCCCTCTCAGAATTAGTAGTCTGAGGTTTGCTAGAGAGGAACTCTTAGGCAGCCTTTCTCTGCACCACGAAGACGTATCCACACAATTACTCAGCATTTTACCTAAAATCCAGCAAGATGGTGGCTTTTTTTTCCCACTGCTATCCAGTCACATCTTCAGAGCACACTTTGTCTCCAGATTTTATCGTGCTCCATAGGTTACCAATGCCTCCATTGCCATAAAGCAGGTTTCCAGACAATCACAAAACCGGAGGCAAATTTAGGGTCATTGTCTGGCTGAATATACTGTTGATTTCAAGTAAGTTTTGTGATGTGGATACAACACTCGATTGGAGGTTCATTAGGAGGCTCCTTCGACCAGCTACTGCTACACAAAGACTAATGTTTTCTCAGTATTTATGTAAATTTTATGAAATGATATGCACTCGTCATTCCAAAAAGAGCACTATGTCATCCCATATATGACACGATCTCCCTTTGTTTCATACAGACAGGTCTCTGATGGGCACCTGATTCTCACTGGGCAGTCATGTCAACCTATTGTGACTCCTGCAGGTCTATGGTCCCGAGATTAACACTGTCTAATTTTGAACAGACTACGCAAAAGACCTACTTACACTACCAACATCTTAGACCTTGTGACAGAAACTGATGTGTAGTCCTTGGCCCAAAGACCAAAGCTGTTTACTCTTACAGAAAACAAAGATCTCTGTTCATGGTAACAGCACTGTCCTCTTTCAAATGATGTAGACTCCAGACTCACATCCATGACAGAAACCCAGTCTCTTCCTAAGAATGATATAATTGAGCCCTGGACTAAAGCCATCAAACCTGTCTTCATTGAAAATTAGTAGGTCGGAGATGTTTAATCGCAAGGCCTGTCTTTCTTCTGGTAAGAATATCTTTCGTCGAGAATTAGAACCTTGGCTCCATGCTGGAATTTCTCTTAGGAGTCGGAGTGGTGAATTTTTTCTCTTTTCTAGGAGGTAGAGCTGGAATCTAGTCCCACGATATTTCATCTGATTTTTCCTAACAGAGATTGAAGGGTTTAAGCCTCTCCTCCCTGGATGAATGTAGAGTGCCATCTTAGATCCACAGCAAGAATCCTATCTTTATACAAGTAAGAATAAAATAAAGTTTTTTGTACACCAGCCTGGATTTTCCTAACAGGAATTAGTGTGCATGCCCCAGTTGTCAAGATGAAGACCCTCTAATTGATAACAATAGACAAAAACAACTTCTCACATTACATCCAAGGTAGTCCTTGTGAACAGAAACTTACATGAAGTTTTTGGCCCGCAAACAAAGGTATCTTCTTTGAACAAAAGGAAGAATGGAGTCCTTCATTCGTACCAGCAACACTGTCTTCCCATGAAAGGATGTGAAGTGGTGATACCAGTCCAAGGCGCAAAGCTTGTCTTTTCTTAACGATAAGTACCAGGGAGACTGGTAACCATGGCAATAAACCTGTGCTCTCTAACCTGTGCTCTAACACTAGTATAGAAGAGACCTTATCCCATAGGGCAAGCCTGTCCTCAGGTAAGAGAATCTCATCTCGAGACCTAGGACCTTGTCTCTTGCCTGGAATTTGAATTAGGAACCAGAGCACTGACCTTGGTATGCAGTTCCGAACCCTTCCCCTATTTCCAAGAGTTAGAGCAGAGAAATTGGCCCACAGTATTTCTTCTGTCTTTCTCTAAGAGAGATAAGCTCACCTGGGCTCACGGTTCTAAGCCTGTCCTCTCTGAACGAATGTCGCCTTTGGTCCTAGGCATACTGCAACAAGCCTTCATTATGGAAGAGAAACTAGAATGGAGACTGTGGAAATCAGCACCAAGCCCAGAACCCCTAATAGAAAGTAGTTGGCAGCTGCAAACCCACAAGGTCTAACCAACCAATTGGTAACAAAGTCCAAACTGAAGACCTGGCCCAAAACACCCAGCCTGGCCCCTGGTTCCAAAATGTCTTGGGGAGACATTGGCCCACAGAACCAAAAATCATCTGCTAGGAGTAGGAGGAATGGAGGACTCGAGTTATGGCACCAAAACAGTAAAGCATTTATAAGAGAAATTTGGGCCAATGGAAGCAAACTTCTATCATCCTAACAGTCCACTCAACACAACCTCTTCCAACATCACCAATTTTCCCTTTTGGCATTGATTGAAAGGTGACCATAGCCTATAGCACTAAGCCTTTCCCCTGGTAAGAGAAGGTAGTATGGGCGCTTAGAAATTTGGCGCAAAGCCTTGAATTTGAATGGGGAGATTTGAAGCATAGCCAAGCATAGTTCCTATTTACAAGAAGTATAGTGGAGATACTGCCTAGAGTATTTCACCTATATTTTCATAACGGAAACCTTGGTGCAAGAGTTGGCACAAATAACAAAACTGTCTTGATAAAAAAGAAAAAAAAAAGTTGATGACTCATGACCCTACACTCTGCCTGGATAAGGGGAAGTAGAGTGGATTTTTGAAAACATGACGCCATGCCAGTCTCATTTTCAAGGTAAATTCGAGTAGATAATGTTACACACACACTCAAGCCTTGTTTGTTCTAAGAAGTAAAGTGAAAACGTATGCCCTCAGCAAGAAGACTAATCACCTGGGTGACAAACGATTCCTGCGAGTTCTTACATGACACCCATATGTATCCCACAAGGTGTTAACGTGACAGATGCATGATTTCGTAGTTTTTGCTACATGATTTTCAGGTGACTTCTACATTATTCTTCTTCTCCTATCCTCTACCAAGTGTTTTCAAACACTTCTCATAAACTGCACATATTCAATATTTCAACATTGATGCATTGGTCGTTAAGCTATTCCCTTTTGACAGTAGTGGCCTAAGGTCCACATTCAAGAATAGTGCATGAGACGCACTTGAAGCCTTTAAGAGTTATGCTCACAGTAACTCAGCATTTTTGCTACAATAAACAAAATGGCGACTGCAGTTCCCCTGCTCTAAAGTAGCTCCCTCAAGACGACTCATTCTCTAAATTTCAACACTGTTAATGTGCGATAGCTACTGCCCTTGCCTTCAAGCAGGTTGCATGACCAAGCTGTAACCTCAGGCCTGTTATCTAAGGATCATTGTGTAGTAGCCTACACAGCTGTCCACAAGCCAGTCTTCTCATCCAAACCTGACCTTTTAATTAAAGGGCAGTAGGTAGCTGTTTCGGCCACACTCTGGTACACAAGGACTCTCCTATTCTCAGTGTTTATATGAATTTTCCAAGGAATGTAGAAGAATAAATTCAAAGTGAGAGTCAGACCATCACCCAATGTCACATGATCAATCTGTGCTGTCTTCAGGCCAGTCTCTTGATGGTCACATCATTCTCGCTACAGGACATGAATATCACGAAATTCCCGCGTTCTTGATATGAATTTTCAGTTGATTTCAACCTCATTTTCCTCTGCTGGCCTAAGCCAATGTTTTCCTGAACATGTTAAAGGAACTAGCTTAATGTCAGATTCTCAGCTTTTTATCCATGGTCGTTAAGCCAATCCCTCTCAGAATTTGAAGTCTGAGGTTTGCTACAGAGGAATTCTGAGGCAGTGTTCTTTTGCTACGAAGAGATATCCACACAAAAACTCGGCATTTTACCTACAATCCAGCAAAATAGCAGCTATTTTATCCACCGCTATCCAGTCACTTCCTCACAGCATGCTCAACCTCCAGGTTTCATCGTGTTTTATATGAGACCGCCGCCTCCATTGTCATAAAGCAGGTTTCTTGACATCTGACAAAACTGGAGGCGAATTTAGGATCATTGTCTGGCTGAATATACCATTGGCCTCAAATAAGTTTTGTGATGTGAATACAACATTCAATTAGAGGTCAGTTAGGAGGCTGTCTAAGTCATCTACTGTTACATACAGACTAATGTTTTCTCAGTTCTTATGTGAATTTTATGAAGTGATATGCATTCGTCATTCTAAAGGGAGCCCTGTGTCATCCCCATGTGTGACATGATCTCCCTTTGTTTCATACAGACAGGTCTCGAATGTGCACTGGATTCCCACGGGGCAGTCATGTCAACCTATCGTGACTCCCGCGGGTCAACGGTCTGAGGTTAACACTGTCTAATTTTGAACAGAGTATGCAAAAGACCTACTCACACTACCAACATCCTAGACCTTGTGACGGAAACTAATGTGAAGTGCATGACCCACAGACAAAAGCTGTCTACTCTTACAGAAAACAAAGGAGACCTCTGTTCATGGTAACAGCATTGTCCTCCTTTCAAATGATGTAGGCTGGAGACTCATGCCCATGATACAAAGCCAGTCACTTCCTAACAATGATATAATGGAAACCTGGACTAAAGCCATCAAGGCTATCCTTGTTGAACATTAGTAGGTTGGAGAAGTTTAATTGCAAGGCCTGTCTTTCCTCTGGTAAGAATATTTTTCTTGGACAACTAGAACCTTGGCTCCATGCTGGAATTTCTCTTAGGAACCAGAGTGGTGACTTTAGGTTGCAGTTCCAATCCCTTCATCTTTTCCAGCATGTAGTGCTGAGACAAGTTCCTACAGCATTTCATCTATTTCATCCTAACAGATATTGAAATGGTGGTATGGGTCCATGGTTCTTAGCCTCTCCTCCTTGATCGAATGTTGAATGTTGTCTTAAGGTCACAACAGCAATCCTGTCTTTATGCAAGGGAAACTAGAATGAAGACTTAGTCCTTGTACACCAAGTCTGGACAGGAATTATTGTATAGGGCCAGGCTCCCAAGGTGAATACCTTCTAATTGATAACAGAATAGACAAAACAACTTCTCACACTACATCCAAAGTACCCTTGTGAACAGAAACTCATGTGAAGTTTACAGTCCACAAACCAAGCCTCCTTTTCTGAACAAAAGAAAGAATGGAGGCCTCCATTCATACTAGCAACACTGTCTTCCCATGAAAGAATATGGAGTAGTGACATGGGCCCAAGGAATAAAGCTTATCTTTTCCTAACAATAAAGTAACAGGGAGACTGGTAACTATGGCAATAAACCTGTGCTCTTTGAAAACTAGTATAGAAGAAACTGTACCCCACAGGGCACGCCTGTCCTCAAATAAGAGAATCTTAACTCTAGACCTGGGACCTTGTCTCTTGCCTGGATTTCTAAATGGGAAGAAGAGCACTGATCTTGGTTTGCAGTTCTAATCCCTTCTTGTATTTTCAGGAAGTACAGCTGAGAAATTGGCCCACAGCATTTTTTCTGTCTTTCTCTATCAGAGACTGTAGTGGTGACCTGGGGTTACAGTTCTAAGCCTGTACTATATTAATGAATGTGGCCTTCGGTCCGAGGCATGGAAAGCAACATGCCTTCTTTATGAAAGAGAAATTAGAACAGAGACTGTGGATATCGGCACCAACCTTGGAACTCCCAATAGAAAGTAGGTGGCAGCCGCAGACCCACAAGGTCTAGACCAACCAGTTGGTAACAAAGTCCAGACTGAAGACTTTGGCCCACAACACCTAGTCTGGCCCCTGGTGCCAGAAACTCTTGGAGAGACATTGGCCCACAGAACCAAGAAGTCATCTCCTAGGAGTAGGAAGAACAGAAACTCGGCTTACAGCACCAGGACTGTCCTCCCTTTAAAGCATTTATAATAGAAATTTGGGCTGATGCAACCAAACTTGTGTCATCTTAACAGTCCACTCAGCACAACCTGTTCCCATGTCACCAATTTTACCTTTTGTTATTGATTAAAAGGTGCCCGTAACCTACAGCACCAAGCCTTTTCCTTGGTAAGAGAAGGTAGTGTGGGTACTTAGAAACTTGGCACAATGCCGGACTCTTCTGTCAGGAACTGGAATGGGGAGAATGGAAGGACGACCAAGCATAGTTCCTATTTCCAAGAAATATAGTGGAGACCTTGGCCTAGAGTGTCTCACCATATTTTCATAACGGAAACTTTGTACAGGACTTGGCACAAATGAAAAAAAAAATGTTGAGAGAAGTCCATGGCCCATGATAATGTCCTCTGCCTTGATCAGGTGAAGTAGAGTGGAAGTTTGAAAACACGACATCTGTCAGTCTCATTTTCAAGGGAAACTCAAGCAGATAACGTTTCACATACACTGGTTCATTCTAAGAAGTAGAGTGAAAACCTATGCCCTCAGACAAACATTCCCGCAGGGGCTTCTATGACCCCCATGTGTATCCCGTGAGGTGTTAACGTGACCTCTGCATGATTCCCTAGTGATTGCTACGTGATCTTCCAGTGAATTCCACCTTATTCTTCTTCTCCTATCCTCTACCAAGTGTTTTCAAACATGTTTCATAACCTGCACATTTTCAATATTTCAGCATTGATGCATTGGCCTTTAAGCTATTCCCTCAATACAGTAGTAGCTTAAGGTCTGCATCCAAGAATAGTGTGAGAGTCGCACCTGAAACCTTTAAGAGTTATGCTCACGATGACTCAGCATTTTTGCTACAATAGAGCAAAATGCTGGCTGCTGTTCCTCTGCTCCAAAGTAGCTTTCTCGAGCCGACTCAGCCACCCAATTTCAACTTGGTTACTGTGCAACAGCCTCTGCCCTACCCTTCAAGCAGGTTGCCTGAACAAGCAGTAACATCAGGCCAGTTATCTAAGGATCATTGTTTGGTAGTCTACACCGCTGTCTTCAAGCCAGTCGAAGACCTGACCTTTCGATTAAAGGAAGTAGGTGGCTATCTCAGCCATGCTCTGGTACAAACAGATTCTCCTTTTCACAGTGTTTATGTGAATTTTAGCAAGGAAGGTAGAAGGGTAACTCAAAAGTGAGTGTCACACCATCACCCAAAGTCACGTGATCAACCTGTGATGCCCTCAGGGCAGTCTCTTGATGATCACATGATTTCACTTGGACAGGAAGTGAATATTGTGAGATTCCCATGTTCTTACTATGAGATTTTCAGGTGACATCCACCTCATTTTCTGCTGTTACTACAAGGAATTCCAAAACCCATTGAAGGAACTGGCTTAATGTCAAATTCTCAGTTTTCTTTCCATGGTCATTCAGCCAATCCCTCTCAGCATTTATAGTTAACGACTTGCTATAGAGGAATTCTGAGGAAGCTGTTCTTTCTGCCATGGAGAGGTATCCTCGCAATGACTCAGCATTTTACTTCAATACAGCAAAATGGCAACTGCTGTTTCCACCGCTGTAAAGTACCTTCCTCAAATAAACTGAGCCTCCATATGCATACACGGTTAATGTGCTAGAACATCTCCCATTGCCTAAAATCAGATAGCCGAAACCTCCGGTCAGTTATGTAAGATCATTTTCTGGTAACCTACACCACTGTCCTCAAGCCAGTGTTCTCATGCAGACCTTACCTTTCGATTAAAGGGCAGTGAGGTGGCTGTCTCCGTCACCCCCTGGTACACAAGGATTCTCCTTTTCTTTGTGTTTATGTGAATTTTACCAAGGAATGTAGAAGAATGTTTCCAAAGTGAGCACCACACCATCACCCAATGTCACGTGATCAACCTGTGATATTCTCAGGCCCGTCTCTTGATGGTCATGTGATTCCCGCTAAGGATGTGAATATCACGAGATTCCTGTGTTCTTGATACAAATTTTCAGAAGACTTCAACCTTATTTTCCTCTGCTGGCCTATACCAAGGGTTTCCTGAACAAGTTAAAGGAACTGGCTCAGTGTCAAATTCTTAGCTTTTTTTCCCATGGCTGTTAAGCGAATCCATCTCAGAATTTGTAGTCTGAGGTTTGTTATAGAGAAAATCTGAGGCAGCATTTCTTGTGCTATGAAGAGGTATCTACACAAAGACTCAGCATTTTACCTACAATCCAGCAAAATAGCAGCTGTTGTTTCCACCTCTATCCAGTCACTTACTCATAGCACACTCAGCATCAGGTTTCATCGTGTTCCATATGCGACCACCTTCTCCATTGTCATAAAGCAGTTTTCCTGACAATACACTAACTCTAAGGCAAATTAAGGATCATTTTCTGGCCCCATATGCCATTGAACTAAAGTAATTTTTGTCATGTGTATACGACATTCGTATGGAGGTCAGTTAGGAGGCTGTCTTGGCCACATTCTATTATACACAGACTAATGTTTTCTATTTTATGTGAATTTTATCAAGTGATATTAACTCTTCATTCCAAAGGGAGCACTACATCATCCCCATGTGTGACCTATCTCCCTTTGTTTCATAAAAGAAATCTCTGATGGGCACTGTATTCCCACAGAGTGGTCACATGATCTTGTCGTTATCCCTACGGGTCGATGGTCCTGAGGTTAATACTGTCGAATTGTGAACAGACTAGGCAAAAGACCTACTCACACTACCAACATCCTAGACCTTGTGATGGAAACTAATGTGAAGTGCATGGCCCGAAGACCAAAGCTGTCTGCACTTACAGATAACAAAGGAGACCTCCATTCATGGTAACAGTACTGTCCTCCCTTCAAATGATATAGACTGGAGACCTGGGCCTATGATACAATGCCAGTCTCTTCCAAACAATGATACAATGAAGCCTTGGACTAAAACAGCCTAGCCTGCCCTCATTGAAAATTTGTAGGTTGAAGACATTGAATCATAAGACCAGTCTTTCCTTTGGTAAGAATATCTTTCTTGGAGAACTAAAACCTGGCTCCATGTCTGGAATTTCTCTTAGGAGCCAGAGTGTTGACTTTGGCTTGCAGTTCCAATCTCTTTACTTTTTCTAGGATGTAGAGCTGAGAACTTGTCCCAAATATTTCTTCAGGTTTTTTTTTTCTAACAGAGATTTAAGTGTAGGCCTGGATCCATGGTTCTAAGCCTCTCCTCCCTGAATGAATGTCGAGTGGTGTCCTAGGCCCACAGCAACAATCCTGTCTTTATGCAAGGGAAACTAGAATGAAGACTTAGGCTTGTGACACAAAGCTTGGACTCTCCTAACAGAAATTAGTGTGTAGGCCTATTCTCCCATGGTCAAGACCATCTAATTGATAACAGACTAGACACAACAACTTCTCACACTACACCCAAAGTATCCCCTGTGAACAGAAACACATGTGAAGTTACGGCTCACAAACAAAGCTGTCTTCTCAGAACTAAAGGAAGAATGGAGGCCTCCTATCGTACCAGCCACACTGTCTTCCCTTGAAAGTATGTGGAGTGGTGACAAGGGCCCAAGGCACAAAGCTTGGCATTTCCTAAGGATAACTACCAGAGAGACTGTACTAATTGAAATAAACCTGTGCTCTCGAAAGACAAGATAGAGGAGACCTTACCCCACAGGGAAAGCCTGTCCTCTAGTAGAAGAATCTTAACTCGAGATATAGGACCTTGTCTCCTGCCTGGATTTCTAATCAGAATGCTGACCTTGGTTTGCAGTTCCAATTCTTTCTCTTATTTCCAGGAAGTAGAGCTGAGAAATTGACTCACAGCATTTCTTCTGTTTTTCTCTAAGAGAGATTGAAGCAGTGGGCTATGGTTCTAAGCCTGTCCACTCTGAAAGAATATTGCCTTCGGTCCTAGATACACAGCAATGAGCATTATTTATGGAAGATAAACTAGAATGGAGACTGTGGAGATCGGCACCAAGCCTGGAACTTCTAATAGAAAGTGTTGTCAGCACAGGCCCAGAAGGTTTAGACCAACCAATTGGTAACAAAGTCCAGACTGAAGACCTAGGCCCACAAAACGCAGCATGGCTCCTGGTTCCAGAAACTTTGGGGAGTCATTGGTCCACAAAACCAAGATATCATTTCCTAGGACTAAGAAGACTGGAAGGCTCTGTTTAGGACACCAAGACTGTTTTCCCTTAAAAGCATTTATGATAGAAATTTGGGCCGATGGAATCAAACTTGTGTCATTCTAACAGTCCACTCACTGTAACCTAGTTACATGTTATCAATTTTCCCTTTTGTTATTTATTATAAGGTGACCATAATCTACAGCACCAAGTCTTTCCTCTGGTAGGAGACAGAAGAAGTGTGGGCACTTAGAACATGACAAAAAGCCTGGCTTCTTCTTTCAGGAACTCAATAGGGAGATGGGAAGCATGGCCAAGCATTGTTCCTATTTCCAAGAAGTATAGTGGAGAACTTGGCCTAGAGTATCTCGCATAAATTTTCATAACAGAACTTTTAGTAGAGGACTTGACACATGTAACAGACCATCATACTAAAAAAAAGAAAAAGTACATATAAGTCCATTGCCCATGACCCTGTCCTCTGCCTGGATCAGGGGAAGTAGTGTGGATGTTTGAAAACACGACACCATGCTGGTCTCATTTTCAAGATAAACTTGAGTGGTAAACTTTTCACACACAAGCCTGGTTCGTTCTAAGAAGTAGAATAAAACCTATGCCCTCAGGAACAAGAATAGTCAGTCTTCTGGGTCACAAAAGATTCCCGCAGGGTCTTCCATAACCTTCATGTGTCTCCCAGGTTTTAACGTGACTTCCACGTGATTTTCTAGTGACTGCTACGTGATTTTCAGGTGATATCCACCTTATTCCTCTTCCCCTATCCACAACCAAGTGTTTTCAAGACACATCTCATAAACTGAACTTTTTCAATATTTAGCAATATTTAGCAATATTTTTCAATATTAAGTATTTCCCTGTCCCAAATAGTGGCCTAAAGTCCGCATCCAACAATAGTGCGGGAGTCTCTATTTAAGACTTATACTCACGATGACTCAGCATTTTTGCTACAATAAAGCAAAATGGTGGCTACTGTTTCCTCTGCTCCAAAGTAGTTTCCTCAAACCAACTCAGCCTCGCAATTTCAACGTGGTTAACGTGGTAGAACAGCTTCCATTGCCCATAGGAAGATGAATGACCACAGCCAAAACCTCAAGCCAGTTACCGAAGGATCTTCCTCTGGAAGCCTACACCACTTTCCTCAAGCCAGCCTTCTCATACAGACCTAGCCTTTCCATTAAAGGGCAGTACGTAGCTGTCTCTGCCAGAGTCTGGTACACAAGGACTCTCCTTTTCTCAGTGTTTATGTGAATGTTACCAAGGAATGTAGAAGGGCAACTCAAAAGTGGGAGCCATACCATCAACCAAGGTCACATGATCTCCCTGTGGTTCCTGTAGGGCAGCCACATGAATATCACAAGATTTTTGCTACAAGATTTTCCAATGACTGCCACCTCATTTTTCTCTGCTGGAATAAACCAAGGGTTTCCAGAACACATTGAAGGATCTGGCTCAATGTCTAATTCCCAGCTTTCTTTCCATGGTCATTAAGCCAATCCCTCTCAGAATTTGTAGTCTAAGGTTTGCTAAAGAGGAATTCTGATGCAGTCCTTCTTTGTGCTACAAAAAGGTATCTTCACAATGACTCAGCATTTTACCTACAATCCAACAAAATGGCAGTTGTTGTTTCCACTGCTATACAGTAGCTCTCTCACAGCATACTCATTCTCTAGATTTCATCGTGCTCCATATGTGACCACCGCCTCCATTGCCATAAAGCAAGTTTCCTGACAACACACAAAACCTGAGGCGAATTAAGGATCAATATCTGGCTATCTATACCATTGACTCAAGTAAATTTTGCCATGTGGAAACATTAGATTTGAAGTCCGTTAGGAGGCCGTCTCAGCCAGCTTCTTTTACCCATAGACTAAAGTTTTTCAGTGTTTATGTGAATTTTATCAGGTGACATGCACTCATCATTCCTAAGGGAACACTAGCTCATCCCTATGTGTGACATGATCATCCTGTGTTACATACAGTCAGGTCTCTAATGGGCACCAAATTCCCATGGGTCGGTCACATGATCCTGTCATGACAACCGCAGGCCGATGGTCCCTAGGTTAACACTGTCTGATGTTGAATAGACTACAAAAAAGACCTACTCACATTACCAACATCCTAGACCTTGTGACAAAAAGTAATGAAAAGTGCATAGCCCTCAGACCAAAGCTGTCTACTCTTATAGAAAACAAAAGAGACCTCTGTTCATGATAACATTGTCGTTTCTTCAAATGATGTAGCATTGTCGTTTCTTCAAATGATGTAGAGTGGAGACTTGCACCATGACACAAAGTCAGTCTCTTTCTAACAATGATACAATCAAGCCCTGGACTAAAGCCACCAAGCCTATCTTTGTTGAAAATTTGTAGGTTGAAGACGTTGAGTTGCAAGGCCAGTCTTTCCTCTGGTAAGAATATCTTTCTTGGAGAACTGGAACCTTGGATCCATGTTTGGAATTTCTCTTAGGAGCCAGAGTGTTTACTTTGGCTTGCAGTTTCAATTCCTTTACCTTTTCCAGAAGGTAGAGCTGAGACCTAGGTCTACATATTTCCTCTGTTTTTTCCTAACAGAGATTGAAGTGTTGGCCTGGGCTCACAGTTTTAAGCCTCTCCTCCCTGTATGAATGTCAAGTAGTATCCTAGATCCACAATGACAATCCTGTCTTTATCCAAGGACTGTGATACCAAGCCTGGACTCTCCTAACAGGAATTAGTGTGTAGTCCCAGGCTCCCAAGGTGAAGACTGTCTAATTGACAACAGAATAGACAAAACATATTCTCATGCTATACTCAAGGTAGCCCCTGTGAACAGAAACTCATGTGAAGTTTATGGCCCACAAACAAAGTTGTCTTCTTTGAACAAAAGAAGGAATAGAAGCCCCTGTTCATTCCAGCAACATTGTCTTACCTTGAAAGGATGTGGTGTGGTGACCTGGGCCCAAGGCACAAAGCCTGTCTTTTCCTAACGATAAGTACCAGGGGGACTGGTACCCATGGGAATAACCTGTGCTCTCTGAAAAGAAGTTAGGAGAGATCTCACCCCACAGGGCAAGCCTGTCCTCAGGTATGAGAATTTTAACTCGAGACCAAGGATCTTGTCTCCTACCTGGATTTCTAATCAGTAACAAGAGTCCTGACTTTGCTTTGCAGTTCCAATCCCTGCTCCTATTTCTAGGAAGTAGAGCTGAGAGATAGGCCCACAGCATTCCTTCTGTCTTTTCCTAAAAATGATTGAAGCAGTGGCCTGTGGTCATGGTTCTAAGCCCGTCCTCTCTGAATGAATGTCATCTAGGTCTTAGGCAGACAGCAACAAGCTTTCTTTATGGAAGAGAAACTAGAACGGAGACTGTGGAAATTGGCACAAAGCCTACAACTCCTAATAGAAAATATTTGGCAGCCACAGGCCCACTAGGTCTGGTAACAAAATCCAGTCTGCAAACCTGGGCCCAAAACACTGATCTGGCCCATGGTACCAGAAACTCTTAGGGAGACATGGACCCACAGAACCTAGGATGAGGAAGACCAAAGGATTCACTTCATGGTACCAAAACTGTCCTGTCTTTAAAGAACTTATGATAGAAATTTGGCTGGATGAAACCAAACTTGTGTCATTCTAACAGTCCACTCAGCACAACCTGGACCCACATCACCAATTTTCCTTTTGCCATTCATTGAAAAGTGACTGTAACCAACATCATCAAGCCTTTACCCTGGTAAAGAAGGTAATGGGGACACTTAGAAACTTGGCACTAAGCCTGGACTCTTCTTTCAGGAACTCGAATGGGGAGATTGGAAGCATGGCCAAGCATTGTTCCTATTTCCTAGAAGTGGAGTAGAGGCCTTGGGCCACAGTATCTCACCTAAATTTTTAAAACGGAGCATTTGGTGGAGACTTGGCACATGTAACAAGACAGTGTTGGTAAAAAGAAAAAAAAATCAATAGAGTTCCATTGTTCATGACTCAGTCCTCTGCCTGAATCAGAGACAGTAGAGTGGATGTTTGAAAACACAACATAATTCCGGTCTCATTTTTAAAGTAAATTCAAGTAGTAAACTTTTCACACACGCACGAGCCTAGTTCGTTCTAAGTAGAGTGAAACCTATACCCACAGAAACAAGACTAGTGACCTTGGCGAAATACGATTCCCACAGGGTCTTGCTTGACTCCCATGTGTATCCCACGAGGTATTAACGTGACTGCCGCATGATTCCCTAGTGATTGCTATGTGATTTTCAGGCGACTTCTACTTTATTCCTCTTCTCCTATACTCAACCAAGTGTTTTTGAAACACATCTCATAGACAGCACATTTTCAATGTTTCAGCATTGATTCATTGGCCATTAAGCAATTCCCTCTCCACAATAGTGGCCTAAGGTCTGCATCCAAGAATAGTGCACGAGTCATAGCTGAAGCTTTTATGATCCATGTCTTAAAGGACTCAGTATTTTTGCTACAATAGAGCAAAATGGCGGCTGCTGTTTTCTCTGGTCGAAAGTAGCTTCCTCGAACCAACTCAGCCTCCAAATTTCAACATGGATAATGTGCAAAAGCTGCTGCCTTCAAGCAGGTTGCTGAGTAAGCCATAACCTCAGACCAGTTATCTAAGGATCATTGTTTGGTAGCCTACATCACCATTCTGAAGCAGATCTGAACTTGCAATTAAAGGGCAGTAGATGGCTGTCTCGGCCATGCTTGGTGCACCAGGACTCTCCTTTTCTCAATATTTATGTGAATTTTACAAGGGAATATAGAAAGGTAACTAAAAGTGAGCACTACACCATCACCAATGTCACGTGATCAACCTGTGATGCCCACAAGCCAGTCTCTTAACGGTCACTTGATTCCTGTGGGACAGGACATGAATATTGCAAGTTTTCCACGTTCTTGCTAAGAGATTTACAGGTGACATCCACTTTATTTTTTTCTACTGCTGGCTAAAACAAAGAATTCCAAAACACACTGAGTAAACAGCCTTGATGTCAATAATTCAGCTATTTTTCCATGATGTTAAAACAATCTCTCTCAGAATTTGTAGTTTATAGTTTGTTATGGAGGAATTCTAAGGCAGCCGTTCTTCCATCACAAAGTGGTATCCTCACAATGAATCAGCATTTTACCTTCAATACAGCAAAATGGCAACTGCCGTTTCCAATGCTGTAACGTTCCTTTCTCAAGTAAACTCAGCCTCCATATTTAAATGTGGTTAATGTGCTAGAGCAGCTCCAATTGTCTACAAGCAACTTGCTTGACCACAGCCAAAACCTCAGGCCAGTTTTGGAAAGATCATTGTCTGGTAGCCTACACACTGTCCTCAAGCCAGTCTTCTCATGTAGAAATGACCTTTCGATTGAAGACCACTGACGTAGCAGTCTCGGCCACGCTTTTCTATAACAGACTTTCCTTTTCTCTGTTTAAGAGAATTTTACCAAGGAGTGTAGAATGGTACCTCAAAAGTTAGCACTGCATCATCACCAAATGTCATGTGATCTCCCTGTGATGACCTCAGGCCAATCTCTTGATGGTCGCATGAATCCTGCGGGGCAGCCATGTGTATATGGCGAGATACCCATGCTATTGCTACAAGATTTTCAGGTGACATGCACCTCATTTTTTTCTGCTGGCCTATACTAAGGGTTTCCAGAGCACCTGGAGGAAACTGGCTTAACATCAGATTCTCTGCTTTAATTCCTCTCAGAATTTGTATTCTAAGGTTTGCTATAGAGGAATTCTGAGGCAGCCTTTCTTTGTGCCAAGAAGATGTATCCACACAATGATTCAGCATTTTACCTACAATCCAGCAAAATGGCAGCTTTTGTTTCAACTACTATCCAGTCACTTTCTCAGAGCACACTCACATTCCAGGTTTTATCGTGCTCCATATGCGACCACCGCCTCCTTTCTATAAAGGAGATTTCCTAACAACACAGAAAATCTGAGGCAAATTAAGGATCATTATCTGGCTGCATATACTGTTGACTTCAAGTAAGTTTTGTGATGTGGATACGACATTTGATTGGAGGTCAGTTTGGAGGTTCTCTCAGCCATCTTCTGTTACACACAGAGTACTGTATTCTCAGTGTTTATGTGAAATTTATCAAGTGATATGCACTCGTCATTCAGATGGGAGCACTACGTCATCCCCATGTGTGACATGATCTCTCTTTGTTTCATACAAGCAGGTCTCTAATGGGCACCAGATTCCCATGGGGCAGTCACGTGATCCCGTCATGACTCCTGTGGGCCAATGGGCCTGAGATAAACACTGTCTGAATTTTGAACAGACTATGCAAAAGTCCTACTCACACTACCAACATCCTAGACCTTGCGACAGAAACTAATGTGAAGTGCATGGCCCACAGACCGACGCTGTTTACTCTTACACAAAACAAAGGAGACCTCAATTCATGATAATAGCACTGTCCTCCCTTCAAATGATGTAGACTGGAGAGCCATGCCCATGACACAAAGCCAGTCCCTTCCTAACAATAATATGAAGAAGCAATGGACTAAGGCCACCAATCCTATCCTCGTTGAAAATTAGTAAGTTGGAGACATTAAAATTCAAGGCCAGTCTTTCCTCTGGTAAGAATATCTTTTTTGGATATTTTTAGCTCCTTCTCTTAGGAGTGACAATGTTGACTTTGGCTTACAGTTCCAATCCCTAAAAGTTATCCAGCATGTAGAGCTGAGATTTAGTCCCGCAGGTTTTCTTCTGTTCTTTTCCTAACAGAGATTGAAATGATGGCCTGAACCCAGGGTTCTAAGACCGACTTCCCTGTACGAATGTCGAGTGGTGTCCAATGCCCATAGCAACAATCCCGTCTTTATGCAAGGGAAACTAGAATGAAGACTTAGGCCTATGACATCAAGTCTAGACTTTCCCAAAAGAAATTAGTGTGCAGGCCTATTCTCCTATGGTCAAGATCGTCTAATTGATAATAGACTAGACAAAGCAACTCCTCACACTACACCCAAGGTAACCCAAGTGAACAGAAATACATGTGAAGTTTACGGCCCACATCAAAGATCCTCTGAACAAAGGGAAGAATGGAGGCCTCCTTTCGTATCAGCAACACTTTCTTCCCTTGAAAATATGTGGAGTGGTGAGAAGTGCTCAAGGCACAAAGCCTGTCTTTTCCTAAAGACAATTACCGGGGAGACTATACTCCTCTAGCTTGTCTAACCTGTGTTCTCAAAAGACAAGCTAGAGACCTTACCCCACCAGGCAAGCCTGTCCTTGGGTAAGAGAATCTTAACTCATGACCTAAGACCTTGACTCCTGCCTGGATTTCTAATCAGGAACCAGAATGTCACCTTGGATTGCAGTTCCAATCCCTTCTCCTATTTTCAGGAAGTAGAGATGAGAAATAGGCCCACAGCTTTTCTTCTGTCTTCCCTAACAGAGAGTGAAGCAGTGGCGTGGGGTCATGGTTCTAAGCCTTTCCTCTCTGAGGGAATGTCGTCTTCGATCCTACTCATACAGCAATAAGCCTTCTTTATGGAAGAGAAATTAGAACAAAGACTGTGGAAATTGGCACCAAGTCTGGAACTCCTAATAGAAAGGAGTGCTTCCTTGGGCACTCTCTGGTACACAGGCCCAGAAAGTTTAGATCAATCATTGGTAACAAATTCCAGACTGAAGACCTAGGCCTACAAAACCCAGCCTGGCCCTTGCAACCAGAAACTCTTAGAGAGACATTGCCCACAGAATCAAGATGTCATCTCCTAAGATTAGGAAGACCGAAATACGCGCTTTATGGTACCAAGACAGTCCTCACTTTAAAGCGTTTATGACAGAAATTTTGACCGATGGAACCAAACTTGTGTCATCCTAACAGTCCATTCAGCTCATCCTGGTTCCACGTCACCAATTTTTCCTTTTTTCATATATTGAAAGGTGACCAAAACCTATAGCAACAAGTCTTTCGCTGGTAGAAGATAGTGAGGGCACTTAGAAACTTGGCAAAAAGCCCAAGCTCTTCTTTCAGGAACTCAAATGGGGAGATTGATAGCATGGCCAAGCATTTTTCCTATTTCCAGGAAAAAGAGTAGAGAACTTGGCTTAGAGTATCTCGCCTAAAATTTCGTAACGGAACTTTTGGTGGAGGACTTGGTACACATAACAAGACTGTCTTGGTAAAAATAGAAAAAGTCCATATAAGTCCATGACCCTGTCCTCTGCTTAGATCAGAGAAAGTAGAGGGGATATTTGAAAACATGACACCATGTCAGTCTCATTTTCAAGGTAACCTCAAGTGGAAAACATTTCACCTATGCTCAAAACTGGTTTGTTCTATAAAGCAGAGTGAAAACCTACGCACTCAGGAACAAGACTAGTCACCTGAGTGACAAAGGATTCCCGTGGGGTCTTTGATGACCCCCATGTGTCTCTCGCTAAGTGTTAATGTGACCACTGCATGATTCTCTAGTGATTGCTACGTGATTTTCATGTGACATCCACCTTATTCTTCTTCTCCTATACTCAACCAAGTGTTTTTAAAACATAAATTGCACATTTTCCATATTTCAGCATTGATGCATTGGCCGTTAAGCAATTCCCTCTCAACAGTAGTGGGCTAAGGTCTGTATCCAAGAACAGTGCGGGAGTCACACCTGAAGCCTTTAAGAGTTATCCTCACAATGACTCAGCATTTTTGCTACATTAGAGCAAAATGGAGGCACAAAGCCGCTCCAAAGTAGCTTCCTCTAGCCGACTCAGCCTCCAAGTTTCATCGCAATTAATGTGCAAAAGCCGCTGCCCTTGCCTTGAAGCATGTTGCTTGACCAAGCCATAACCTCAGGCCAATTATCAAAGAATCACTGTTTGGTAGCCTACACTGCTGTCCTCAAACCAGTCTTCTCATGTAGGCCTGACCTATCATTTAAAGGGCATTAGGTGGCTTCCTTGGGCACTCTCTGGTACACATGGACTTTCCTTTTCTTTGTGCTTATGTGAATTTTACCAAGAAATGTACATGGTAACTCAAAAGTGAGTGCCACTTCATCACCCAATGTTATGTGATCAACCTGTGATGCTGTCAAGCCAGTCTCTTGATGGCCGTGTGATTCCCACAGGAAAGACATGAATATCGTGAGATTCCTGCTTTCTTGGTAAGAGATTTCCAGGTGACATCCACCTCATTTCCCACTGCTGGCTAAAACAAGGAATTCCAAAACACATTGAATATATGCCTCAATGTCAATATCTCTGCTTTCTTTCCATGGACATTAAGCCAATTCCTCTCAGAAACTGTAATCAACAGTTTGCTATAGAGAAATTCTGAGGCAGCTGTTCTTTCCACCATGAAGAGGTATTCCCACAAGGACTCAACTACTGTTTCTGCCGCTCTAAAGTACCTTCCACAAGTAAACTCAGCTTCCATATTTAAATGTGGTTAATGTGCTAATGCAGCTCTCATTACCTACAAGCAGATTGCCTGACCACAGCCAAAACCTCAGGCCAGTTATGTAAGGATCGTGGTCTGGTAGCCTGCAGCACTGTCCTCAAGTCATTCTTCTCATTCAGATCTGAACTTCCGATTTAGGGACAGTGATGTGGCTGTCTTGGCCACGCAATTGTACCCATGAACTCTTTTTTCTTTGTATTTATATGAATTTTAGCAAAGAATGTAGAAGGGTAACTCAAAAGTGAGAGCTAGACAAACACCTCATGTCATGTGACCTTCCTGTGATGCCCTCAGGCCAGTCTCTTGATGGTCCCATGGGTCAGCCACATGAATATGGCAAAAATTGCACATTCTTCCTACAAGATTTTCAGGTGACTTCCACCTTATTTTTCTCTGCTGTCCTAAACCAAGGATTTCCAGAACATGTTGATAGAACTGGCTCAATGTCAAATTCTTTGCTTTCTTTCCATGGTCATGAAGCAAATCTCTCTCAAGATTTGTAGTCTGAGGTTTGCTATTGAGGAATTAATTCTGAGGCAGCTGTTCTTTGCGCCACGAAGAGGTAGCCACACAATGACTCAGCATTTTACCTGCAATCCCACAAAATGGCTGTTGTTGTTTCCACCACTATCCAGTCGCTTTCTCACAGCACAATCAGCCTCCAGGTTTCATCGCCATCCATATGTGACCGTCACCTCCATTGCTATAAAGCAGGTTTCCTGACAATACACAAAACCTGAGGTGAATTAAGGATTATTGTCTGGCCGCATATACCATTGACCTCTAATAAGATTTGTGATGTGGATACGACATTTGATTGGAGGTCAGTTAGGAGGCTGCCTTGGCCTCCTGTTACACACAGACTAATGTTTTCTCAGTGTTTATGTGAATTTTATCAAGTGATATGCACTTGGTATTCCAAAGGGAGATCTTCCTCATCTCCATGTGTGACATGATCTCCCTTTTTTCATACAGGCAGGTTTCTGATGGGCACTGGATTCCCACAGGGCAGTCACATGATCCTGTCATGACTCCTGTGGGCAGATGGTCTTGAGGTTAACACTGTCTAATTTTGAACAGACTAACGCAAAAGACCTACTCAACTACAACATCCTAGTCCTTGTGATGTAAACTATTGTGAAGTGCATGGCCCACAGACCAAAGCTGTGTACTCTTACAGAACACAAAGGAGACTTCCGTTCATTGGAATAGCACTGGCTTTTCTCACCCATGGCACAAAGCCAGTCTCTTCCTTACAATAATACAATGGAGCTGTGAACTAAAGCCATCAAGTCTGTCCTCGCTAAAAATTAGTAGGTTGGAGATGTTAAATCTCAAGGCCAGTCTTTCCTCTAGTAAGATTATCTTTCTTGGATAAGTAGGACCTTGGCTCCATGTCAAGAATTTCTCTTAAGAGCCAGAGTGGGGACCTAGGTTTGCAGTTCCAATCCCTTTACCATATCCAGCATGTAAAGCTGAAACCTAGTTCTACAGCATTTCTTCTGTTTTTCCCTAACAGAGATTGAAGTGGTGGACTGAGCCCATGGTTCTAAGACTGACCCCTCTGTATGAATGTCGAGTGGTGTCCAATGCCCATATCAACAATCCTGTCTTTATGCAAAGGAAACTAGAATGAAGACTTAAGCCTGTGACACCAACCCTGGACTTTCCTAACAGCAATAGGGTGCAGGACCAGGATCCCAAGGTCAAGACCTCTAATTGATAACAGACTAGACAAAACGATTTCTCACACTACACCCAAGGTAGCCTCTGTGAACAGAAACTCAAGGGAAATCTGTCTTCTCTGAACAAAAGGGAGAATGGAGGCCTCTGATCATGGCAGCAGCACTGTCTTCCCTTGAATGGGTGTAGAGTGGTGACACTGTCCCAGGGCACAAAGTCTGACTTTTCCTAATGATAAGTACCAGGGAGACTGTCAATAAATGTCTGCTCTCTGATATCAAGTTAGAGGAGACCTTACCTCACCAGGCAAGCCTACCCTCTGGTAAGAGAATCTTAACTTGAGAACTAGGACCTTGTCTCCTGCATGGATTTCTAATGAGGAACCAGTGCAATGACCTGGATTTGCAGTTCCAATCCCTTTCACTATTTTTAGGATGTAGAGTTAAGAAATTGGTCCACAGCATTTCTTCTGTCTTTCCATAACAGAGACAGAAGTCGTGACCTGAGATAGCAGTTCTAAACCTGTCCTCTCTGAACGAATGTTGCCTTTGGTCCTTGGTACACAGCAACAATCCTTCTTTATGAAAGAGAAACTAACCAGAGACTACGGAACTAGGCACCAAATCTAGAACTCCTAATAAAAAGTAGTTGGCAGGCACAAGCCCACAAGGTATAGGTCAACATATTTGTAACAAATTCCAGACTAAAGACCTAGGCCCACAATACTCAGCCTGGTTTCTGTTACCAGAAATTCTTTGGGAGACATTGGCCAACAAAACCAAGATGTCATCTCTTAGGAGTAGGAAGGATGGAGTACTCAGTTCATGACATCAAGACTATCCTCCATTTAAAGCATTTATGATAGAAATTTGGGCCTATGAAACCAAACTTATCTCACCCTAACAGTCCACTCAGCACAATCTAGAACACACGTCACCAGTTTTCCCTTTTGCCATTGATTGAAAGGTGACCATAACCTACGGCAACAAGCCTATCCCCTGGTAAGAGAAAGTATTGTTGGCACTAAGAAACTTGGAACAAAGCCTAGACTCTTCTTTTAGGAACTTGAATGGGGAGATTGGAAGCATGGCCAAGTATTATTCTCATTTACTGAAAACAGAGTGGAGATTTTGACTCAGAGTATCTTGCCTAAATTTCTATAACGGACCCTTTGGTGGAGGACTTGGCACACGTAACAAAACTGTCTTGGTAAAAAGAAAAAAAAAGGCGATAAAAGTCCATGGCCCATGACCCTGTCCTCTGCCTGGATCAAAGAAAGCAGAATAAATGTTTAAAAACATGACACCATGCTGGCCTCATTTTCAAGGTAAACTCGAGTGGTAAATGTTTCACACGCACTCAAGTCTGGTTCGTTCTAAGAAGTAGAATGAAATCCTATGCCATCAGGAACAGGACTAGTCCCATGGGGTCTTCCATGGCTCCCATGTGTATCAGGCAAATTGTTAATGTGACTGCCGTATCATTTTCTAGTGCTTGCTATGAGATTTTCGGGTGACTTCACCTTATTCCTCTTACCTTATCCTCAGCTAAGTGTTTTAAAAACACATTTCATAAACTGCACATTTTCAATAATTCAACATTGGCCATTAAGCAATTGCCTCTCAGCAGCAGTGGCCTAATGTCTGCATCCAAGAATAGAGTGGGAGTTGCACCTGAAGTCTTTAAGAGTTGTGCTCACAATGAGTCAGCATTTTTGCTACAATAGAGCAACATGGTGGCTGCAGTTTCCTCTGCTCCAAAGTAGCTTCCTCAAGCTGACTCAGCCTCCAAATTTCAACGTGGTGATTTTGTGACAGCTGCTGCCCTTGCCTTCAAGCTGGTTGCCTAACCAAACCGTAATTTTTGGCCAGTTACATAAGGATTATTCTTTAGTTGCCTACACCACTGTCCTCAATCCAGTCTTCTCATGCAGAACTGACCTTTCGATTATGGCTCTCTTGGCCATGATCTGGTACACATGGACTCCCCTTTCCTTGCATTTATGGGAATTTTACCAAGGAATGTAGAAGATAAGCCAAAAGTGTGTGCCACACAATCATTCAATGTCACCTGTTCTCCATGCGATGCCTTCAGGCCAGTCTCTTGATGGTCACATGATTTTTGCAGGACTGGACATGAATATCATGAGATTCTCGCGTTTTTGCTATGAGATTTTTGGGTGAAATCTGCCACATTTTCCTCTATGGCTAAAACGAAGAATTCCAAAACACTTTGAAGGAACTGCTTCAATGTCAATATCTCAGCTTTCTTTCCATGGTAGTTAAAACAATTCCTCTCAGAATTTGTAGTCTATGGTTTGCTATAGAGGAATTCTCTTTTTCCAGCTGTTCTTTCCAGCATGAAGAGGTATTCTCACAATTTCTCAGCATTTTACCTACAATACAACAATATGGCAACTGCTGTTTCCACTGCTCTAAAGTACCTTCCTCAAGTAAACTCAGCCTCCAAATATGAAAGCGGTTATTGTGCTAGATCAGCTCCCATTGCATACAAGCATGTTGCCTGACCACAGCCGAAACATCAAGCCAGTTATCTAAGTATCCTTTGCTGGTAGCCTACACTGCTGTCCGCAAGCCACTTTTCTCATGCAGACTTGACCCTCCGATTGAAGGGCTGTGAGGTGGCTGTCGCGGCCATACCCTGGTATATACAAACTTTCCTTTTCTCCGTGTTTATGTGAATTTTACCAAGGATTGTAGAAGATAACTCAAAAGTGAGTGCCACACCATCATTCCATATCAGGTGATCTCCCTGTGATTCCCTGAGGCCAGTCTCTTGATAGTCACGAGATTCCCGCAGGGCAGCCATGTAAATATTGTGAGATTCCCGCATTCTTGCTACAAGATTTTTAGAGACTTCCACCTGATTTTCCTCTGCTGGCCTAAACCAAGGGATTCCAGAACACGTTGAAGGAACTGGCTCAATGTCAAATTTTCAGCTTACTTTCAACTGTTGTTAAGACAATCACTCTCAGAAATTGTAGGTTGAGTGTTGCTATAGAGGCATTCTGAGGCAGCCGTTGTTTCTGCCATGAAGAAGTATCCTCAATGACTTAGCACTTTACCTACAATATAGCAAAATGCCACCTGCTATTTCCACTGCTCAAAAGTACCTTCCTCATGTAAACTCAGCCTCCATATTTAAACGCAGTTATATGCTAGAGCAGCTCCCATGCCTACAAGTAGGCTACGTGACCACATCTGAAACCGCAGTCCAGTTATCTAAGGATTGTTGTCTGGTAGCCTACAGTGCTGTCTTCAAGCCAATTGTCTCATGTAGACCTGACCTTTCGATTGAAGGGCAATGAGGTGGTTATCTTGGTAATGCTCTGGTGCACAAGGACTCTCATTTTCTCAGCGTTTATGTGAATTTTACCAAGGAATGTAGAAGGGTAACTCAAAAATGAGAGCCACACCATCACCCAATATCAGGTGATCAACCTGTGATGCCATCAGGCCAGTCTCTTGGGGCAGCAATGGGAATGTGGTGGGATTCCCGTGTTCTCGCTACAAGATTTTCAGGTAACTTCCACCTCATTTTCCCCTGCTGACCTAAACCAAAGGATTCCAGAACACATTGAAGAAACTAACTCAATATCAAATTCTAAGATTTCTTCTCATGATCTTTAAACCAATCCCTCTCAGAATTTGTAGTCTGAGGTTTGCTATAGAATTCTGAGGTAGGTGTTCTTTGTGTCACAAAGAGGTATCCACACAATCACTCAGATTTTACCTACAATCCAAGGAAATGGTGTTGTTGTTTCTACAGCTATCCAGTCGCTTCCTCACATTACATTCAAACTCCAGGTTTCATCACGCTCCATATGGGACCGCTGACTCCACTGTAATGAGGAAGGTTTCCTAACAACACACAAACTTTAGATGAATTAAAGATCATTGTCTGGCCACATATAACACTGACCTCAAGTAAAATTTCTAATGTGTATACGACATTCAATTGGAGGTCACTTAGGCGGCTGTCTCGGCCACTTTCGGTTACATACAGACTAATGTTTTTTCAGTCTTTATGTGAATTTTAGCAAGTTATATGCACTCATCATTCCAAAGGGAACACTACATCATCCACATTTGTGACATGATCTACCTTTTCTTGATACAGGCAGGTCTCTGATGGGCACTGGATTCCCAAGGGACAGTCACATTCTTTTTATGTCTCTCACTGGCTGATGGTCCCGAGGTTATGAGGTTAACACTCTCTAATTTTGAAGAGCCTGTGCAAAAGTCCTATTCACACTACCAACATCCTAGATCTTGTTACAGAAACTAATGTGCAGTGCATGGCCCACAGATCAAAGCTATCCATTCTTACAGAAAACAAAGGAGATTTCCATTCACGATAACAGCACTGTTCTCCCTTCAAATGTTGTAGACTTCAGACTCGAACCCAGGACACAAAGCCAGTATCTTCCTAACAATAATACAATGGAGCACTGGATTAAAGCCACCAAGTCTGTCCTCACTGAAAATTAGTAGTTTGGAGATGTTAAATTGCATGGCCATTCTTTCATCTGGTATGAATATCTTTCTTGGAGAAGTAAAACCTTGGCTCTATGTCTGGAATTTCTTTTAAGAGCCAGAGTAGTGACCTTGGATGCAATTCTAATCCTTTCACCTTATCAAGCACATAAGACCTAGTCCCACAGCATTTCTTATGATTTTTTTTTACCTATCAGAGATCGAAGTGGTGACCTGGGACCATAATTCTTAGCCTCTCCCCTCTGAATGAATGTCAAGTTGTATTCTAGGTCCATAGCAACAATCCTGTCTTTATGCATGGGAAACTAGAATGAAAACTTAGGTATGTGACACCGAACCTGGACTCTCCTAACAGGTATTAGTGTGTAGGTCCAGGCTCCCAAAATGAAGACCATCTAATTTATAACAGACTATACAAAACAACTTCTCACACTACACCCAATGTAGCCCCTGTGAACACAAACTCACGTGAAGTTTATGGCTCACAGACAAAGTTGTCTTCTTTAAACAAAAGGAAGAATGGAGGCCTCTGTTCATCCAAGCAAACTGTCTTCCTTTGAGAGGATGTGGCATTGTGACACTGACCCAGAGCACAAAGCCTTCTTTTCCTAAGGATAAGTAGCAGGGAGCCTCGTCCCCATGGCAATAAACCTGTGCTCTCTGAAAACTAATACAAAGAAGACCTACTCCACAGGGCAAGCCTGTCCTCAATAAGAGTATCATAACTCGAGACCTAGGACCTTGGCTCCTGCCTGGATTTCTAATCAGGAACCAGAGTTCTGACCTGGGTTGGCAGTTCCAATCCCTTCTCCTATTTCCAGAAAGTAGAGCTGCGAAATTGGCCCACAACATTTCTTCTGTCTGTCCCTAACAGAAGGTCTAGACCAACCAATTGGTAACAAAATCAAGACTGAAGACTTAGGCCCACAATACCTAGCCTGACCCCTGGTACCAGAAACTCTTGGAGAGACATTGGCCCACAGAACCAAATGTCATTTCCTAGGAGTAGGAAGAACAAAGGACTTGGTTCACAGTACCAAGACTGGCCTCCCTTTAAAGCATTTATGATAGAAATTTGGGTGGATGGGACCAAACTTGTGTCATCCTAACAGTCCACTCAGCACAACCTGGACTCACAACACCAATTTTCCATCCTGCCATTGATTGAAAGGCAACCGTAACCTACAACACCAAGCATTTCCTTTTGGGAAGAGAAGGTAGTGTGGGCACTTAGAATCATGGCAGAAAACCTGGACTCTTCTTTCAAGAACTCGAATGGGGAGATTGGAAGCATGGTTAAGCATTGTTTCTATTTCCAGGAAATAGAGTGGAGACTTTGGCCCAGGGTATCTCGCTTAATTTTCATAATGTAATCTTTGCTGGAAGAGTTGGCCCACATAACATTACTGTCTTGGAAAAAAAAAAAAGTCGATAGAAATCCATGGCCCATGATCCTGTCTTCTACGTGGAAGTAGAGTGGATGTTTGAAAACGCTACACCATGCTGGTCTCATTTTCAAGGAAAACTCATGGAAATGTTTCACACACTCTCAAGCCTGGCTCTTTCTAAGAAGTAGAGTAAAAACTTATGCCCTCGGGAACAAGGCTAGTCACCTGGGTGATGAAGGATTCCATTAGGGTCTGCCATGACCCCCATGTGTATCACACTAGATGTTAACGTGACAGCAGCATGATTCCCTAGTGATTGTTATGGGATTTTCTGATGATATCCACCTTATTCCTCTTCCCCTATCCTTCCCCTATCCTCACGTCTCATAAACTGCACATTTTCAATATTTCAGCATTGATATTGGCCGTTAAGCAATTCCCTTTCGACAGTAGTGGCCTAAGGTCCACATCCAAGAATAGTGCGGAGTCGCACCTGAAGCCCTTAAGAGTTATGCTCACAATGACTCAACATTTTTGCTACAATAGAGAAAAATGGTGGCTACTGTTTCCTCCACTCCAAAGCAGCTTCATCAAGCCGACTCAGCCTCTAAATTTCAATGCGGTTAATGTGCAACAGCCGCTGCCCTTGCCTCCAAGCAGGTTGTCTGACCAAGGTGTAACCTCAGGCCAGTTATTTAAGAATCATTATTTGTTAGCCTACACCGCTTTCCTACAGCCAGGCTTCTAATGCAGACCTGACCTTTGTTCAAAGGGCAGTAGGTGGCTGTCTTTCCACGCAGTGGTAAACAAGGACTCTCCGTTTCTCAGTATTTATGTGATTTCACCAAGGAATGTAGAAGAATAACTCAAATGTGAGTGCCACACCATCACCCAATGTCTTGTGATAAACCTGTGATGCCCTCAGGCCAGTCTCTCATGGTCACGGGATTCCCGAGGGACAGGACATTACTATCGCAAGAATCCCTGTACTTGCTACAAGATTTTCAGGTCACATCCACCTCATTTTCCGCTGCTGGCTTAAACAAGAAATTCCAACACTTTGAAGGAACTGCCTCAATGACAATATCTCAGTTTTCTCTCCATGGTCATTAAGAATTTGTAGTCTGTGGTTTGCTATAGAGGAATTCTGAGACATCTATTCTTTGTGCCAAAAAGAGGTATCCTCACAATGACTCAGCATTTTACCTACATCAGCAAAATGGCAACTACTGTTTCCACCACTCTAAAGCATCTTCCTCAAATAAAGTCATCCTCCAAATTTAAACACGGTTAATGTGCTAGAACAACACCAATTGGCTACAAGGAGGTTGCTTGAACACAGCCAAAGCTTCAGGCCAGTTATCTAAGGATTCTAGTCTGGTAGCCTACAGTGCTGTCCTAAAGCCACTCTTCTCATGCAGACCTGACCTATTGATTGAAGGGCAATGAGGTGGATGTCTTGGCCAAGCTCTGGTACACACTGGCTCTCCTTTTCTGTGTTTATTTTACCAAGCAATACAGAAGGGTAACTCTAAAGTGAGCACCACTCCATCACCCAATCAAATGTTCTCTGTGTGATGCTCTCTGTGTGAGGCCAGTATCTTGATGGTCTTGCGATACCCATGTGGCAGCCACATGAATATCACGAGTTTCTCACGTTTTTGCTACAAGATTTTCAGGTGACTTACACCTCATTTCCTCTCCTGGCCTAAATCAAGTGTTTCCAGAACATGTTGCAGGAACTGCCTCAATGTCAATATCTCAGCTTTCTTTCAATGGTCGTTAAGCCAATCTCTCACAGAATTTGTAGACTGCGGTTTGCTATAGAAGAATTCTGAGGCAGTGGTTCTTTGTACCATGAAGAGATATCCTCACAATGACTCAGCATTTTTTTACAATACAGCAAAATGTAGGTTATTGTTTCTAGCGCTATCCAGTCACGTCCTTGCAGCCCACTCAGCTTCCAGGTTTCATCACGTTCCATATGTGACCACTGACTCTACTTCCATAAAGCAGGTTTCCTGAAAACACACAAAACCTGAGGCGAATTAAAGATCATTGGCTGGCTGCATATACCATTGATCTCAATTAAGTTTCGTGATGTGGATACAACATTTGTTTGCAGGTCAGTTAGGCAGCTCTCTCTGCCACCTTCTGTTACACACAAACTATTGTTTTCTCCATGTTTATGTGAATTTTATCAAGTAATATGCACTCGTCATTCCAAAGGGAGCACTACGTCATCCCCATGTGTGACATGATCTCCCTTTGTTTCATATAGCCAAGTCTCTGGTGGTCACTGGATTTCCAAGGGGCGGTCACGTGATCCTTTCATGACTACCGTGGGCTGAGGGTCCCAAGCTTAACACTAATTTTGAACAGACTACGCAAAAGACCTACTCACACTACCAACATCCTACACCATGTGATGGAAACTAATTTGAAATGTATGGCACACAGACCAAAGCTGTCTTCCTGTACAGAAAATAAAGGAGACCTTGGGTCATGGTAACAGCACTGTCCTCCCTTCAAATGATATAGATTGGAGACTCGCGCCGATGACACAAAGCCAGTCTCTTCCTAACAATGATAGAATAGAGCCCTGTACTAAAGCCATCAAGCCTGTCCTCATTGAAAATCACTAGGTTGTAGATGTTAAAAAGCAAGGCTAGTCTTTTTTTCTGGTAAGAATATCTTTCTCGAAGAATTAGAACCTTGGCTCCATGTCTGGAATTTCTCTTAGGAGTGTGAGTGGTGACATTGGCTTGCAGTTCACATCCTTTCACTTCTTCCAGAATGTAGAGCTGAAACAAAGTCCCACAGTTTTCTTCTATTCCTACCTAACAGTGATTGCAATAGTGGCCTGGGCCCACAGTTTTAACCCTCTCCTCCCTGAATGAATGTCTGGTGGTATCTTAGGCCCACAGTAACAATCTTGTTTTATGCAAGGGAAACTAGGATGAACCTTAGACCTGTGACAAGTCTGGACTCTCCTAACAAGAGTTAGTATGCAGGCCAGGTTCCAACATCAAGACAGTCTAATTATTAACAGACTAGACAAAACAACTTCTCACATTACACCCACGGTAGACCCTACGAACAGAAACTCATTTAAAGCTTACAGCCCACAAACAAAGCTGTCTTCTCTGTTCAAAAAGAAGAATGGAAGCCTTCGTTTGTGTTAGCAACACTGTCTTCCATTGAAAGGATGTGGAGTGGTGACATGGACCCAAGGCGCAAACCTCACTTTTCCTAAGCTTAAGTACCAGAGAGATTGTACCCATAAAAGTAAACCAGTGTTCTAGGAAGATAAGATAGAGGAGATCTTATCCCACAGGGTAAGCATGTCCTCAGGTAAGAGAATCTTAACTCGTGATCTAGGACCTTGTCTCCTGCCTGTATTTCTAATGAGGTACGAGAGTGCTGTCCTTGGTTTGCAGTTCCAGTCCCTTCCTCTGTTTCCAGGAAGTAGAGCTGAGAAATTGGCCCACAGCATTTTTTCTGTTTTTCTCTAAGAGAGATTGGTTCTACGCCTGTCCTCTCTGAACAAATATCGCCTTCAGTCGTAGGCACACAGCAACAAGCCTTCTTTATAGAAGAGAAACTAGAATGGAGACGAAATTGGCACCAAGCCTGGAACTCCTAAGAGAAAGTAATTGGCTGCCACATGCCCACAAAGTCTTGACCAACCAATTGGTAACAAAGTCCAGACTGAAGATCTAGGCCCACAATACTCAGCCTGGCTCCTGGTAGCAGATACTATAGGAGAGACATACGCCCACAAAATCAAGATGTCATCTCCTTGGAGTAGGAAGAATGGAGGACTCGGTTCACAGCACCAAGACTGTCCTCCCTTAAAGCATTTATGATAGAAATTTGGGCTGATGGAACCAAACTCATGTCATTCTAACAGTCCACTCAGCACAACCCGGTCCCACATCACCAATTTTCCCTTTTGTCCTTGATTGAAAGGTGACCAAGCCTTTCCCCTGGTAAGAGAAGGAAGTATAGACAGTTAGAAACTTGGAGAAAGCATAGACTCTTCATTCAGGGACTCCAATGTCGAGACTGCAAGCACAGCCAAGCATTGTTCTTAATTCTAGGAAGTACAGTGGTGACCTTGGCCTAGAGTATCTTGCCTAAATTTTCATAACAGAACCTTTGGTGGAGGACTTCACACACATAACAAGACGATTGGTAAAAAAAAAAAAAAAAATCATTTGAATTTCATGGCCCATGACCCTGTCCTTTTCATGGATCAGGGAAAGTAGAGTGGATGTTTGAAAACATGACACCATGCCAGTCTCATTTTCAAGGGAAACTCAAGTGGAAAATATTTTATACACACTCAAGCCTTGTTTGTTCTAAGTAGAGTGAAAACCTATGCCCTCAGGAACAAGAAGGTCACTGGGTCACAAAGGATTCTTGTGGGGTCTACCATGACTCCCATATGTATCTCATGAGGTGTTAACTTGACTGCTGTATGATTCCCTAGTGATTGCTATGTGATTTTCAGGTGACTTCCACCTTATTTTTCTTCCTCTAACCTAAAACAAGCATTTTCAAAACATGTCTCATAACCTGCATATTTTCAATATTTAAGCATTGATGCATTGGCTGTTAAGCAATTCTCTCTCGACAGTTGTGGCCTGTGGACTGCATCAAAAATGGTGCGAGAGTCGAACCTGAAGCCTTTAAGAGTTATGCTCACAATGACTCAACATTTTTGCTACAATAGAGCAAAATGGAGACTACTGCTTCCTCTGCTCCAAAGTAGCTTCTCCAAGCCGACTCAGTCTCCAAATTTCAATGCAGTTAATGTGCTACAGCCTCTGCCCTCCCCTTCAAGCAGGTTATCTGACCAAGCAGTAACCTCAGGCCAGTTATCTAAGGATTATTGTATGGTAGCTTACATCACTGTCCTCAAGCCAGTCTTCTCATCTAGACCTGACCTTTCAATTAAAGAGCAGTAAGTGGCTATCTCAGCCACACTCTGGTACACAAGGCCCCTCCTTTTCTCAGTGTTTATGTGAATGTAGAAGGGTAACTGAAAAGTGAGAGACATGCCTTCACCTAATGTAACATGTTCAACCTGTGATGTTGTGAGGCCAGTCTCTTGACGGTCAGGTGATTCTTGCGGGACTGGACATAAATATTGTGTGATTCCTATGTTCTTGCAATGAGATTTCAGGTGGCATCCACCTCATTTTCTGCTGCTGGCTAAAACAAGGAGTTCCAAAATATGTGGAAAAATTGCCTCAATGTCGGTATCTCAGCTTCCTCTCCACGGTCATTAAGCCCATCCCTCTCAGAATTTGATGTCTACAGTCTGATTTTGAAGAATTCTGAGGCAGCCATTCTTTCTGCCATGAAGAGATATCATCACAATGACTCAGCATGTTACCTACAGTATAGCAAAAAGGCAACTGCTGCTTCCACCACTCTAATATACCTTCTTCATTTAAACTCAGCCTCCATATTTAAACACGATTAATGCACTAGAGCAGCTCCAACTTCCTACAAGCAGGTTGCCTGATCACAGCCAAAACCTCAGGCCAGTTATCTAACGATCATTGCCTGGTAGCCTACACCACTGTCTTCAAGCCAAGCTTCTCATGCAGACCTGACAGTTCGATTGAAGAACACTGAGATGGCTGTCTCGGCCACACTGTTGTACACACAGACTCTCCTTTTCTATGTGTTCATGTGGATTTTACCTAGAAATGTAGAAGGGTAACTCAATAATGAGTGCCACACCATCACTCAATGTCAAAAAATCTCACTGTGTTGCACTCAGGCCAGTCTCTTATTGGTCACATGATTCTTACGTGGCAGCCAAGTGAATATGGCCAGATAGCTTCATTCTTGCTATGAGGTTTTAAGGTGACTTCCACCTCATTTTCCTTCGCTGGCCTAAACCAAGCATTTCCAGAACATGCTGAAGGAACAGGTTCAATGTCAAATTCTCAGCTTTCTTTCCATGGTTGTTAACCAATCTCTCTCAGAATTTGTAGTATGAGGTTTGCTACAGAGGAATTCTAAGCCAGCCATTCTTTGTGCATACTAAGAGGTATACACACAATGACTCAGCATTTTAGGTACAATACAGCAAAATGGCAGCTGTTGTTTCCACTGCTATCAAGTCGCTTCCTCACAGCACACTCAGTCTCCAGGATTAATCTCATTCATATGCGATGGCCGCCTCCATTGCCAAAAAGCAGGTTTCCAGATATCACACAAAAACTGAGGCAAATTAAGGATCATTGTCTGGCCACATACCGTTGACCTCAAGTAAGTTTTGTGTTGTGGATACGACATTCAATTGGAGGTCAGTTAGGAGACTGTCTCGGCCACCTTCTATCACATGCAGACTACTGTTTTCTCAGTGTTTATGTGAATTTTATCAAGTGATATGCACACGTCATCCCAAAAGGAGCACTATGTCATCCCCATGTGTGACATGATCATGATCTCCCTTTTTTTCATACAGGCAAGTCTCTGATGGGCATCAGATTCCCACGGGGTGGTCACATGATCCTGTTGTAACTCTTGTGGGCCAATAGTCCCGATTATAACACTTTCTAATTTTGAACAAACTGCACAAAAGACCTACTCCAACTACCAACATCCTAGACCTTTTGAGGGAAACTAATATGCAGTGCATGGCCCATAGACCAAAGTTGTCTACTCTTACAGAAAACAAAGGAGACCTTGGTTCATGGTAACAGCACTGTCCTTCCTTCAAATAATGTAGACTTGAGACTCATGCCCATGGCACAAAGCCATTCTCTTCCTAACAGTGATATAATAGAGCCCTGGACTAAAGCCACCAATCCTGTCCTCATTGAAAATTAGTAGGTTGGAGACATTAAATCGTAAGGCTAGTCTATCCTCTGATAAGAATATCTTTCTTAGAGAACTAGAACCTTGAACAATGTTTGTAATTTCTTTTAGGAGCCAGAGTGGTGACTTTGGCATGATTTAGAGCTGAGACCTAGTCCCAAAAGGATTTCTTCTGTTTTTTCCTAACAGATATTGAAGTGATGTCCTGGTTCCATGGTTCTAAGCCTCTCCTCCCTGAACAAATGTCGAGTGGTTTCCTAGGACCAGAGCAGCAATCATGTCTTCATGGAAGGGAAACTAGAATGAAGACTTAGTCCTGTGACACAAAGCCTGGACTCTCTTAACGGGAATTAGTGTGCAGGCCCAGGATCCCAAGTTCAATACCTTCTAATTGATAACAGACTAGACAAAATAACTTCTCACACTACACTCAAGATAGCCCCTGTGAACAGAAACTCATGTGAAGATTATGGCAAAGAAACAAAGCTGTCTTCTCTGAACAAAAGGAAAAATGGAGGACGCTATTCGTGACAGCAACACTGTCTTCCCTAAAAAGGATGTGGAGGGATGACAAGGGCCCAAGGAACAAAACCTCTCTTTTTCTAAGGATAACTACCAGGGAGACTGGTACTCATTGCAATAAACCTGTGCTCTCTGAAAACTGGTAGAGAGGAGATCTTAACCCACCGGGCAAGCCTGTCCTCAGGTAAGAGAATCTTAACTTGAGACCTAGGACCTTGTCTCCTGTCCTGATTTCTAATTAGGAACCAGTCTAATGACCTTGGTTTCCAGTTCCAATCCCTTCCCCTATTTTCATGAAGAAGAGCTGAGAAGTTGTCCCACAGCATTTCTTCTGTCTTTCTATTACACACAGACTAAAGTGCAGTGCATGGCCCAGAGACTTGAAGCAGTGACCTGGGGTCATGGTTCTAAGCCTGTCCTCTCTGAATGAATGTCACCTTCAGTCTTAGGCACACAGCAACAATCCTTTATGGAAGAGAAACTAGAATGGAGACTGTGGAAATCAGCACCAAGCCTGGAACTCCTAATAGAAAATAGGTGGCAGCCGTGAGTCCACAAGGTCTAGATCAAGCATTTGGTAACAAAGTCCAGACTGAAGACCTAGGCCCACAAAACTCAATCTGGCCCCTGGTATCAGAAAATCTTGGGGAGACATTGGCCCTCAGATGCACAATGTCATTTCCTAGGAGTAGGAATCGTGTAGGATTCGGTTTAGGACACCAAGGCTGTCCTCCCTTAAAGCATTTATGATAGAAATGTGGACCGATGGAACCAACCTTGTTTCGTCCAAACAGTCCACTAATAGCAATCTTGTCCCATGTCACCCATTTTCCCTTATGCCATTGATTGAAAGGTGACTGTAACTTACAGCACAAAGCCCTTCCCCTGGTAATAGAAGGATGTGTGGGCACTTAGAAACTTGGAACAAACCCTGGACTCTTCTTTCAGGAACTAGAATGGGAAGATTGGAGCATGGCCACACATTATTTCTATTTCCAGGAAGTAGAGTGAAGATCTTGACACAGTATCTCGCCTAAATTTTCATAAGGGAACCTTTGGTGGAGGACTTGGAACAAGACCGTATTGGTAAGAAAAAAAGAAAATTGATAAAAGTCCATGGCCCACGACCCTGTCCTCTGCTTGGATCAGGGGAAGTAGATTCGATGTTTGAAAACACAACACCATTCTGGTCTCATTTTCAAAGTAAGCTCGAGTGGAAAGCGTTTCACACACATTCAAGCCTGGTTTGTTCTAAGAAGTTGAGTGAAAACCTACGCCCTCAGGAACAAGACTAGTCACCTGGATCATAAAGGATTCCCAAGGGATCTGCCATGACCCCCATGTGTACCCCACAAGCTATTAATGTGACTGCTGCATGATTACCTAGTGATTGCTATGTGATTTTCAGGAGACATCCACCTTATTCCCCTTCCCTTACCCTCAACCAAGAGTTTTCAAAACACGTCTTATAAACTGCACATTTTCAATAATTCAGCATTGATGCATTGTCCGTTAAGATATTTCCTCTCAACAGTTGTAGCCTAAGGTCCACATCCAAGAATAGTGCGGGAGTCTCACCTGAAGCCTGTAAGGGTTATGCTCACAATGACTCAGCAGTTTTTCTACAAAGAGCAAAATGGCAGCTGCTGTTTCCTCCTCTCCAAAGTAGCTTCCTCAAGCCGACTCAGTCTCCAAATTTCAACGCAGTTAATGTGCGACAACTGCTGCCCTTGCCTTCAAGCAGGTTGCCTGACCAAGCAGTAACTAAGGCCAGTTATGTAAAGATCATTGTTTGGTAACCTACACCGTTAGCCTCAATCCAGTCTTCTCATGTAGTCCTAGCCTTTCGATTAAAGGGCTGTAGGTGGCTGTCTCAGCCATGCTCTGGTGCACAAGAGCTCTCCTTTTCTCACTCTTTATGTGAATTTTACCAAGGAATGTAGAAGGGTAACTCAAAAGTGAGCACCACACCATCACCCAATGTCTCATATTAAACCCGTGATGCCCTCAGGCCAGGCTCTTGACGGTTATGTGTTTCTCCAGGACAGGACACGAATATTGTGAGATTTTCACATCCTTGCCACTGAGGTGACATCCACCTCATTTTTCCGCTGCTGTGTAAACAAGAAATACCAAAACACTTTGAAGGAACTGCCTCAGTGTCAAATTCTCAGCTTTCTTTCCATGGTCGTTAAGCCAATCTCTCTCAGAATTTGAAATCTATGGTTTGCTAAGGAAGAATTCTGACAGCTATTCTTTCCACCATGAACAGGTATCCTCACAATGACTCATCATTTTACTTATAATACAGCAAAATGTCAACTGCTGTTTCCACTCTTCTAAAGTACCTTTCTCAAGTAAATTCAGCCTCCAAATTTCAAGGTGGTTAATGTGCTAGAGTATCTCCCATTGCCTACAAGCAGATTGCCTGACCATACCCAAAACCTCAGGTGAGTTTTCTAAGGATCATTGTCTAGTAGCCTACACCTCTGTCCTCAAGCCAGTTTTCTCAAGTAGACCTGACCTTTCAATTGAAGGGCAATAAGGTGGCTGTCTCTGCCATGCTCAGGTACACTCGGGTTCTACTTTTCTCTGTGTTCATATGAATTTTACCAAGGAATGTAAAAGTGTAACTCAAAAGTGAGTGCCACACCTTCACCCAATGTCATGTAATCTCCCTGTGATGCCCTCAGGTCAATCTCTTGATGGTCATGCGATTCCTATGTAGCAGCCACGTGAATATGTCGAGATTTCCATGTTCTTGCTATGAGATTTTCAGGTGACATCAACTTCATTTTCCACTGCTACTACAAGAAATTCCAAAACACATTGAAGGAAGTTGTTCAATGTCAAATTCTCAACTTTTTTTCCATGGTCAATGAGCCAATTCATTAACGCGGTTAATGTGCTACAGCAGCTCCCATTGCCTACAAGTAGGTTGCCTAACCACTGCCGAATCTTATGTTCAGTTATCTAAGGATCGTTGTCTGGTAGCCTACAATGCTGTCCTCAAGTGAGTCTTCTCATGCAGACCATTCGATTGAAGGTCGGTGAAGTGGCTGTTTGGGCCAATCTCTGGTACAAAAGAACTCTACTTTTCTCAGTGTTTATGTAAATTTTACCAAGGAATGTAGAAGAGTAAGTCAAACGTGAGTGCCACACCATCAACCAATGTCATCTGATCAACCTGTGATGCCCTCAGGCCAGTCTCTTAATGGTCATGTGATTCCCACTACAGGATGTGAGTATCGTGAAATTCCCGCGTTCTTGATACAAATTTTCTGTTGACTCACACCTCATTTTCCTCTTCTAGCCTAACCATGGGTTTCCTGAACACATTAAAGGAACTGGCTTAATGTCAAATTCGCAGCTTTTTTTCCTAGATCGTTAAGCTAATCCATCTCAGAATTTGTAGTCTGAGGTTTGCTACAGAAGAATTCTAAGGCAGTGTTCTTTGCACTATGAAGAGGTATTCACATAATGATTCAGCATTTTATCTACAATCCAGAAAAAGGTCTAATGCTGTTTCTACCGTGATCCATTTGCGTCCTCACAGCACATTCAGCATCCAGGTTTCATTATGATCCATATGCAACCTCCATTGCCATAAAGCAAGTTTCCTTACAACACATAAAACCTAAAGTGAAATAAGGATCATTGTCTGGGCCCATATACCGTTGACCTCAAGTAAGTTTTGTGATGTGGGTAAGACATTCGATTGGAGTTCAGTTAGAAGGCTGACTCGACCAACTTCTGTTACACACAGAAGAATGTTTTCTCAGTATATATGTGAATGTTATCAAGTGATATGAACTCGTCATTCCAAAGGGAGCACTACATCATACCCATGTGTAACTTGATCTTCCTTCGTTTCATACAGGCTGGTCTCTGATGGCCGCCGGATTCCCACGGGGTGGTCAGGTGATCCTGTCATGACTCCCGGGGTCTGATGGTCCCAAAGTTAACACTGTCTAATCTTGAACAAACTATGCAAAAGACCTACTCACACTACCAACATCCTAGATCTTGTGATGGAAACTAATGTGAAGTTCATGGCCCAAAGACCATAGCTGTAATTCTTACAGAAAACAAAGGAGACCTTCATTCATGGTAACAGCACTGTCTTTCCTTCAAATGATGTAGACTGGAGACTCGTGCCTATGACAAAAATCCAGTCTCTTTCTATCAATGATACAATGGAGCCCTGGACTAAAGCCACCCTGTCCTCATTGAAAATTAGTAGGTTGGAGACGTTAAAGCACAAGGCCAATCTTTCTTCTGGTAAAAATATCTTTTGTGGAGAACTAGAAACTTGTCTCCATGTCTAGAATTTCTCTTAGGAGCCAGAGTGGTGACTTGCATGCAGTTTCAATCCCTTCACCTTATCCAGCATATAGAGCTGAGACCTGGTCATATACCATTTCTTCTCTTTTTTCCTAACAGAAATTGAAGTGGTGACCTGGGCCTACGGTTCTCCTCCATGAAAGAATGTCGAGTGGTATTCTAGGCTCACATAAACAATACTGTCTTTCTGCATGGGAAACTTGATTGAAGATTTAGACTTTGTACATCAGTTTGAAATTTCCTAACAGGAATTAGTGTACAGGACCAAGTTCCCAAAGTGAAGACTGTCTAATTGATAACGGACTAGACAAAACAACTTCTCACACTTCTCCCAAGGTAGCCCATGTGAACAGAATTTCATGTGAAGTTTAGGGCAACAACAACAACAAAAACTGTCTTCTCTGAAGAAAAGGAAGAATGGAGGCCTCCTTTCATACGAGCAAAACTATCTTCCCTTGAAAGAATGTGGAATGGTGACACAGACTCAAGGCACAAAGCCTGTCTTTTCCTTATGATAGTACCAGGGAGACTGGTACCCATGGCAATAAACCTCTGCTCTCTAAAAACAATTTATAGGAAACCTTACCACACAGGGAAAGTCTGTCCTCAAGTAAGAGAATCTTAACTCGAGACCTAGGACCTTGTCTACTACCTGGATTTCTGATCAGGAACCAGAGAACAGACCTTGGTTTGCAGTTCCAATTCCTAACCCTATTTTGAGGAAGTAGAGCAGAGAAATTGGCCCACAGCATTTCTTCTGTCTTTCTCTAACAGAGACTGAAGCAGTAGCCTGGAGTCCCAGATCTAAGCCTGACCAATCTGAATGACCGTGGCTGTCAGTCCAAGGCACACAGCAATAAACCTTCTTTATAGAAGAGAAACTAAAATGGATACTGTGGAAATCTACACCAAGCTTGGAACTTTTAATTGAAAGTAGTTGGCAGCCACAGGCCCACAAGGTCTAACCCAACCAATTGGTAAAAAAGTCCAGACTGAAGACCTAAGCCTACAACATCCAGCCTGTACCCTGGTACCAGAAACTCTTGGGGAGACATTGGCCCACAGAACCAAGTTGTCATTTTCTAGTAGGAAGAATGGAAGACTCGGTTCACAGCACCAAGACTGTGCTCTTTTTAGAGCATTTATAATAGAAATTTGGGGCAATGGAACCAAATTGTTATGACTGTCATCCTAACAGTACACTCAGCACAACCTGTGCCCATGTCACCAATTTCCCCTTTTTCCATTGATTGAAAGGTGACCATAACCTACAGCAACAAGCCTATCCCCTCGTAAGAAAAGGTAGTGTGGGCACTTAGAAACATTGCACAAAGCCTGGACTCTTTTTTCAGGAACTCGAATGGGGTATTGGAAGCACAACTAAGATTTATTCCTATTTCCAAAAAGTAGAATGGAGACTTTGGCCCATTTTATCTCGCCTAAAATTTTTACAACGGAACCTTTGGTGGATGACTTGATACATCTAACAAGACTTCATAAAAAAGAAAAAAAAAAGTTGATAATGTCCATGGCCCATAACCCTGTCCTATTCCTGGATCAGGAGAAGTAGAGTGTATGTTTGAAAACATGACATCATGCCGGTCTCATTTTCAAGGGAAACTAAGGTGGACAACATTTCATACGCACTAGAGCCTGGTTCGTTCTAAGAAGTAGAGTAAAACTCTACGCTCTTAAGAATAAGACTAGCCACCTGGGTGACCAACGATTCCCACGAGGTCTGCCATGACCCCCATGTGTGTCCAGTGAGGTGTTAACGTGACCGCTGTATGATTTTCTAGTGCTTGCTACGTGATTTTCAGGTTCTTCTACATTATTCTTTTCCCCTTATTCTCAACCAAGTGTTTTCAAAACACGTCACATAAACTGCACATTTTCAATATTTCAGCATTGATGCATTGGACATTAAGCAATTCCCTCTCTACAGTAATGGACTTAGGTCCACTTTCAATAATAGTGCTGGAGCTGCACCTGAAGCCTTTAAGTGTTATGGTCAGAATGACTCAGCATTTTTGCTACAATAGAGCAAAATGGCAGCTGATGCTTCCTCCACTCCAAAGTAGCTCCCTCAAGCCGAGTCAGCCTCCAAATTTCAACGCGGTTAATGTGTGACAGCTGTTACTCTTGCTTTCAAGCATAACCAAGCACAACCAAGCCAGAACCTCAGGTCAGCTATCTGAGGATCATTGTGTGGTAGCCTATACCGCTGTCCTCAAGCCAGTCTTCTCATGCAGACTAGAACTCTCGATTAAAGGGAAATAGGTGGATGTCGCAGCCACACTCTAGTACACAGCTACCTTCCTTTTCTCCGTGTTTATGTGAATTTTACCAAGGAATGTAGAAGGGTAAGTCAAACGTGAGCACCATACCATTACCCAATGTCATGTGAACAAACTATGATGCCCTCAGGCCAGTCTCTTGATGGTCACATTATTCCCACAGGACAGGACGTGAATATCATGAGAATCCCATGTCCTTGCTATGAGATTTTCAGGTTACATCTACTTCATTTTCCACTGTTGGCTAAAACAAGAAATTCCAAAACACTTTGAAGGAACTGGCTCAATGTCAATATCTCAGCTTTCTTTCCATTAATCAATCCCTCTCAGAATTTGCAGTTTACAGATTGCTACAGTGGAATTTTGGGGTAGCAGTTCTTTCCGCCAAGAAGAGGTATCATCACAATGATTCAGCATTTTACTGACAATACAACAAAATAGCGGCTACTGTTTCCATTGTATCCATTCGTTTCCTCACAGCATACTCAGCCTCCAAGTTTCATCACGCTCTATTACCATGAAGCGGGTTTCCAGACAACACACAAAACCTGAAGTGAATTTAGGCTCATTGTCTGGACGAATATACTGTTAAATTCAAGTCAGTTTTGTGATGTGGATGTGACATGCGATCGTAGGTCAGTTAGGAGGCTGTCTCGGCCAACTTTGGTTACACACAGACTAATGTGTTCTCAGTTTTAATGTAAATTTTATCAAGTGATATGACTCCTCATTCCAAAGGGAGCACTAAGTCATCCCCATGGGTGACATGATCTCTCTTTGTTTTATACAGGCTGGTCTCTGATGGGCACTGGATTCTCACAGTGCGGTCTCGTGATCCTGTTGTGACTCCTACTGGCTGATGGTCTCGAGGTTATGAGGTTAACACTATCTAATTTTGAATATATCCCGCAAAAGATCTACTCATACTACCAACGTCTTACACCTTGTAACGAAAACTAATGTGAAGTGCATGGCCCACAGACCAAAGCTGTCTGCTCTTACTGAAAACAAATAAGACCTTTGTTCGTGATAACAGCACTGTCCTCCCTAAAATGATGTAGACTGGAGACTCGAGCTCATGACACAAAGCCAGTAACTTCCTAACAATAATAAAATAGATCCCTGGACTAAAGCCACCAAGCTTGTCCTTGTTGAAAAAATTAGTAGTTTGGAGATGTTAAACCACAAGGCTAGTCTTTTCTTGATATGAATATCTTTCTTAGAGAGGTAGAACTTTGGCCCCTTGTCAGGAATTTCTCTTAGGAGCCAGAATGGTGACCTTGGCTTGCAGTTCCATTCCCTTCACCTTTTCTAGCATGTAGAGCTGAAACCTGGTCCCACAGCATTTCTTATGTTGTTTCCTAACAGAGATTGAAGTGGTGGCCTGGGCCTATGGTCCTAAGCCACTACTCCCTGAACGATTGACGAGTGGTGTCCTAGACCCACAACAACAATCCTGTCTTAATGAAACGGAAACTAGAATGAAGACTGAGGCCTCTGACACCAAGCCTGGACTCTCCTAACAGGAATTAGTGTGCAGGCTCAGGCTCCCAAATTGAAGATAGTCTAATTGATAACAGACTAGATAAAACAACTTCTCACACTACACCCAAGGTATGTACTGTGAACAGACACACATGTGAAGTTCACGGCCAACAAACAAAGCTGTCTTTTCTGAACAAAGGGAAGAACGGAGGCCTCCATTTGTGCCAGCAATACTGACTTCCCTAGAAATGATGAGGTGTGGTGACAAGGGTTCAAAGCACAAAGCCTCTTTTTTCCTAATTATAAGTACCAGGGAGACTGTTACCCATGACAATAAACCTGTGCACTCTGAAAACTGGTAGAGAGGAGACCTTACCCCACAGGTCAAGCCTGTCCTCAGGTAAGAGAATCTTAACTTGAGACCTACAACCTTGTCTCCTGTCTGGATTTCTAAAAAGGAAGCAGAACACTGACCTTGGTTTGCAGTTCCAATTCCTTTCCTTATTTCCAGGAAGTAGAGCTGAGAAAATGGGCCGACAGCATTTCTTCTGTCTTTTTCTAACAGAGACTAAAGCGGTAGCCTTAAGTCACAGTTCTAAGCCTATTCTCTCTTAACAAATGTCGCCTTTGATCTTAGGCACACAGCAACAAGCCTTCTTTATGGAAGAGAAACTAGAACAAAGACTGGAAATCGGCACCTAGCCTGGAACTCCTAATAATAAGTAGTTGGCAGCCACAGGCCCACAAGGTCTAGACCAAACAATTGGTAACAAAGAACAGACTGAAGACCTGGCCCACAACACCCAGCCTGGCCTTGCTACCAGAAAATCTTGGGGAGACATTGGCCCACAGAACCAAGATATCATCTCCTAGAAGAAGAAAGACCTAATGACTTTGTTCACAGCACCAAGACTATCCTCCCCTTAAAGCATTCATGATAGAAATATTGGCCAATGGAACCAAACTTGTGTCATCCTAACAGACCACTCAGCACAACCAGGTCCCATGTCACTAATTTTCCTTTTTGCCATTGACCGAAAGGTGACAGTAACTTAGAGCACCAAGGCTTTTCCCCGGTAAGAAAAGGTAGTATGGGCACTTAGAAACTTGGCACGAAGCCTGGACTCTTCTTTCAGGAACTCAAATGGGGAGATGGAAGCATGGCCAACCATTGTTCTTATTTCCATGAAGTAGAGTGGAGACCATGGCCCAGAGTATCTTGCCTAAATTTTCATAATGGAACCTTTGTTGAAGGACTTGGCACACGTAACAAGATCATCTTGGTAAAAATAAAACAAAAGTCAATAGAAGTCCATGGCTGTGACCGTGTTTCTGCCTGTATCAGGGGAAGAAGACTGGATTTTTGAAAACACAACACCACACCGGTCTCATATTCAAGGTAAACTCAATCAGAAACATTTCACACACACTCAAGCATGGTCTGTTCTAAGAAGTAGAGTAATCCTATGCCCTCAGGAAGAAGACTAGTCATCTGGGTCACAAAGGATTTCTGCGAAGTCTTTCATGACCCAAATGTGTATACCGCAGGGTGTTAACGTGACCACCTCATTATTCTCTAGTGATTGTAACATGATTTTCAGGTGACTTCCACCTTATTTCTCTTCCTCTATCCTCAACCAGGTGTTTTCAAAACATGTCTCATAAACTGTACATTTTCAATATTTCAGCATTGATGCATTGGCCGTTAAGCAATTCTCTCTAGACAGTAGTGGCCTAAATTCTGACTTAAGAATAGTGTGAGAGTGGCACCTGAAGCCTTTAAGAGTTATGCTCACAATGACTCTGCATTTTTGCTACAATAGAGCAAAATGGCGGCTGCTGATTACTCCGCTCCAAAGTAGCTTCCTCAAGAGGACTCAGCCTGCAAATTTCAACATGGCTAATGTGCGACAGTCGCTGCCCTTGCCTTCAAGCAGGTTGCCTGATCAAGTCATAATCTCAGGCCACTTATCTGAGGAACATTGTTTGGTAGCCTACACTACTGTACTCAAGCCAGTCTTCTCATGCACACCTGACCTGTCCATAAAGGGTAGTAGAAGCCTGTCTCGACCACTCTGTGACTCTCCTTTCTCTGTGTTTATGTGAATTTTATCAAAAAATGTAGATGGGTAACTTCAAAGTGAGTGGCACACCATCACCCAATGTCACGTGATCTCCCTGTGAAGCCCTCAGGCCACTCTCTTGATGGTCACGTGATTCTCATGAGATAGGACGTGAATATCACGAGATTCCTGCCTCCTTCCTACGAGATTTTCATGTGACATCCATCTTATTTTCCACTGCTGGCTAAAACAAGGAATTCCAAAACACATTTAAGAAACTGCCTCAATGTCAATATCTCAGTTTTTTTCCATAGTCGTTAAGCCAATTTCTCTCTGAATTTGTAGTCTACGGTTTGCTATACAGGAATTCTGAGCCACGGTTATTTCTGCCATGATAGGTATTCTCACAATGACTCAGCTTTTTATCTACAATTCAGCAAAATGGTAATTGCTGTTACCACCACTCTAAAGTACCTTCCTCAAGTAAACTCAGCGTCCATTTTTAAATGCGGCTAATGGACTAAGGCGTATCTAATTGCCTACCAGCAGGATGCCTGACCACTGCCAAAACTTCAGGCCAGTTATCTAAGAATCATTGTCTGGTAGCATACACTGCTCTCCTCAAACCAGTCGTGTCATGCAGATGTGACCTTTCGATTGAAGGGCAGTGAGGTGGCTGTCTCGGCCATGCTCTGTTATACACGGACTCTCCTTTACTCTGTCATTTTGTGAATTTTAACAAGGAATTTAGAAGGGTAACTCAAAAGTGAGTGCCACACCATCACCCAATGTCATGTGATCTTCCTATGATGCCCTCAGGCCAGTCTCTTGATGGTAACGTGATTCCCACGGGGCAGCCACGTGTATATCGCGAGATTCCCATGTTCTTCCTACGAGATTTTCAAGTGTCTTCCACCTCATTTTTCTCTGCTGGCCTAAATCAAGGGTTTCTAGAACATGTTAATGAAACTGGTTCAATGTCAAATCCTCAGCATTCTTTCCATGGTCACTATTCCAATCTTTTTCAGAATTTGTAGTCTGAGGTTTGCTACAGAGGAATTCTGAGGCCACCATTCTTAGCGCCACAAAGTGGTATCCACACAATGACTCAGCATTTTACCTACAATCCAGCAAACTGGGGGCTGTTGTTTCCACCATTATCCAGTCGCTTCCTGAGAGCACACTCGCCCTCAAGGTTTTATCGCACTCCATATGTGACCGCCGCCTCCTTTCCATAAAGCAGGTTTCCTGACAACATAGAAAACCTGAGGCAAATTAAGAATCATTATCTGGCCGCATATACTGTTGACCTCAAGTAAGTTGTATGATGTGGATACGACATTTGATTGGGGGTCAGTTTGGAGGCTCTCTCGGCCACCTTCTGTTACACACAGAGTACTGTTTTTGCAGTGTTTATGTGAAATTTATCAAGTGATATGTACTCATCATTCCAAAGGGAGCACTACATCATTCCCATGATTGACATCATTTCCATTTGTTTCATACAGTCAGGTCTCGAATGGGCACTGGTTCCCATGGGGCAGTCATGTGATCCTGTTGTAAACTCCGCAGGCCAATGGTCCCAAGGTTAACACTTCTAATTTTGAACAGACTACGCAAAAGACCTACTCACACTACCAACATCCTAGTCCTTGTGATGGAAACTAATGTGAAGTGCATGGCCCAAAGACCAAAGCTGTCTACTCTTATAGAAAACAAAGGAGACCTCCGTTCATGGTAACAGCACTGTTCTCCCTTCAAATGGTGTAGGCTGGAGACTTGCGCCCATGACACAAAGCCAGTAACTTCCTAACAATGATACAGTCAAGCCCTGGACTAAAGCCACCATGCTTGTCCTCGCTGAAAATTAGTAGGTTGGAGATATTAAATCATAAGGCCAGTTTTTCTCTAGTAAGAATATCTTTTTTGAAGAACTGGAATCTTGGCTCTATGTCTGGAAATTCTCTTTAGAGAGAGAGTGTTGATTTTGGCTTGCATTCCCAATCCTTTCACATTTTCCAGGAGGTAGAGCTGACCTAGTCTCACAGTATTTCTTCTGTTTTTTTTTTTTTTTTTTTTTTTTCCTAACAGAGAATGAAGTGGTGGCCTTGGCCCTCGGTTCTAATCCTCCCACCCAGAACAAATGTCAAGTGGTATCCTAGGCCCACACCAAAAATTTTGTCTTTATTCAAGGGAAACCAGAATGAAGATTTAGACCAGTGACACCAAGCCGAGACTCTCCAAACAGGAATAAGTGTACAGGCCCAGGCCCCCAAGGTCAAGACCATCTAACTGATAACAGGCTAGACAAAACAACTTCTCTCATTACACCAAAGGTAGCCCCTGTGAACAGAAACTCATGTGAAGTTTACGGCCCACAAACAAAGCTGGTTTTCTGGAAAAAAAAAAAAAAGGAAGAACGGAGGCCTTTGTTCATGCCAGCAACACTCTCTTCCCTTAAAAGAATGTGGAGGGGTGACACGAGTTCAAGTCACATAGCCTGTCTTTTTCTAAGGATAAATACCAGGAGACTAGTACCCATGGAAATAAACCTTTGCTCTCTGAAAACTAGTAGAGAGGAGAACTTACCTCACACAGCAAGCCTGTCCTCAGGTAAGAGAATCATAACTTAAGACTCAGGACCTTGTCTCTTGCCTGTGTTTCTAATAAGGAGCCAGAGTGCTGACCTTGGTTTGGGTTCTAATCCCTTCTACTATTTTCAGGAAGTAGAGCTGAGAAATTGGCCCCCAGGATTTCTTCTGCCTTTCTAACAGAGACTGAAAAGATGGCCTGGAGTCACAGTTCTAAGCCTGTCCTCTGGGAACAAATGGTATCATCGGTCCTAGGCACATAGCAACAACCCTTCTTTATGGAAGAGAATCTAGAATGGAGACTGTGGAAATTGGCACCAAGCCTGGAACTCCTCAAGGAAAATAGTTGGTAGCCACAGGCCCACAAGGTCTAGACTATCCAATTAGTAACAAAGTTCAGACTGAAGACCTAGGCTCACAACACCCAGCCTGGCCCCTGATACCAGAATCTCTTGGAAAGACATTAACCCACAAATCAAGACATCAACTCCTAGGAGTAGGAAGAACAGAGGACTTAGTTCATGACACCAAGACTGTTCACACTTTAAAGCATTTATGATAGAAATTTGGGCCAATGGAACTGAACTTGCATCATCCTAGTAGCCCACTCAGCATAAACTGGTCCCACATATCCAATTTTCCCTTTTGCCATTGTTTAAAAGGTGACTGTAACCTACAGCACCAAACCTTTCCCCTGGTAAGACAGGGAAGTGTGGGATATTAGAAAATTGGCATAATGCCTGAACTCTTTTTTTCAGGAACTGAAAAGGGGAGACTGGAAGCAGGGCAAAGCATCGTACTTATTTCCAGGAAGTAGAAGGGAGAGGAAGGCCCAGATATCTCGCCTAATTTTTCATAACAGAATCATTTGTGGAAGACTTGGCACACGTAACAAGAGCATATTGTTAAAAAAAAAAAAAGTTGATAGAACTCCATAGTCCATGACCCTGTCCTCTGCCTGGATCAGGGGAAGTAGAGTGGATGTTTGAAAACACGACACCATGATGGTCTCATTTACAAGGTAAGCTTGAGTGGAAAACATTTCACACACACTAAGCCTGGTTTTTTCTAAGAAGTAGAGTGAAAACTTATGTCCTCAGGAACAAGACTGGACACCTGGGTGACAAACAAAACTCACAGGTTCTTCCATGACCTCCATGTATCCCGCAAGGTGTTAACGTGACCGGTGCATGATTCCCTAGAGATTGCTACGTGATTTTCAGGTACTTCCACCTTATTCCACTTCCCCTATCCTCAACCAAGTGTTTTCAAAACATGCCTCATAAACTGTACATTTTCAATATTTCAGCATTGATTCATTTGCCATTAAGCAATTCTCTCTCAACAGTTTTAGCCTAACAGTTTGCATCCAAGAATTTGCAGGAGTCACACCTGAAGCCTTAAAGAGTTATGCTCACAATGACTCAGCATATTTGCTACAATAGAGCAAAATGGCGGCTGCTGTTTCCTCCTCTCCAAAGTAGCTCCCTCAAGCCGACTCAGCCTCCAAATTTCAATGCGCTTAATATGCGACAGCCGCTGCCCTTACCTTCAAGCAGGTTCCCTGATCAAGACAAACCTCAAGCCAGATATCTAAGGATCATCGTTTGGTAGCCTACACCGCTGTCCTCAAGCTAGTCTTCTCATGCAGTCCTGACTTTTTAACTGAAAGGCAGTGAGGTGGCCGTTTCGGGCACATTCTGGTACACAAAGACTCTCCCTTTCTCTGTTTATGTGAATTTCACCAAGGAATATAGAAGAGTAACTCAAAGGGGAGGTGAATTAAGTATCATTGTCTGGCCACATGTATCATTGATCTCAAATAAGTTTTGTGATGTGGATACAATATTAGATTGGAGGTCAGTTAGGTGGCTGTCTTGGCTTCCTTGTGTTACATACAGACTAATGTTTTCTCAGTGTTTATGTAAATTTTATCAAGTAATATGCACTCGTCATTCCAAAGGGAGCACTACGTTATCCCCATGTCTGACATGATCTCCCTTTGTTTCATATGGGCAGGTCTCTGATGGGCACTAGATTCCCACGGGGTGGTCGTGTGATCCTGTTGTGATTCCCGCAGGTAGTTGGTCACGAGGTTAACACTGTATAATTTTGATCAGATTTCGCAAAAGATCTACTCACACTACCAAAATCATACACCTTGTGACAAAAACTAATGTGAAGTGCATGGCCCTCAGTTCAAAGATGTTTACTCTTACAGGAAACAAAGGAGACCTCTGTTCATTGTAATAGCACCGTCCTGCCTTCAAATGATGTAGACTGGAGATATGCACCCGTAACACAAAACCAGTCTCTTCCTAAAAATAATACAATGGAGCCTTGGATTAAAGCCAGCAAGCCTGTCTTCATTGAAAATTAGGAGGTTCAGACATTAAATTGCAAGACCAGTCTTTCCTCTGTTAAGAATATCTATTTAGAGAACTCAAACCTTGGCCCCATGTCTGGAATTTTTCTTAAGCCAGAGTGCTGACTTTGGCTTGCAGTTCCAATCCCTTCACCTTTTCCAGGAGGTAGAGCTGGGACCTAGTCCCACAGCATTTCTTCTGTTTTTCCCCAACAGAGATTGAAGTGATCACCTGTGCCCACGGTTCTAAGCCTGTCCTCCCTGAACAAATGTCCAGTGGTATCCTAGGCCCAGAGCAACAATCCGGTCTTTATGCAAGAAAAACTAGAAAGAAGATAGGCCTGTGACACCAGGCTTGGAGGCCCAGACTCCCAAGGTCAGGACCGTCTAATTGATAACAGACTAGACAAAACAACTTCTCATACTACACCCAAGGTAGCCCCTGTGAACAGAAACTCATGTGAAGTTTACAGCCCACAAAGAAAGCTGTCTTTTCTGAACAAAAGGAAGAATAGTAGCCTCCATTAGTGTCAGCAATACTGTCTTCCTTTGAAAGGATATGGTGTGGTCACAGAGGACCAAGGCACAAAGCCTGTCTTTTCCTAACCATAAGTACCAGGGAGATTGTACCAATGGCAATAAACATGTGCTCTCTGAAAACAAGTTAGAGGAGGCCTTAATCCACACAGCAAACCTGTCCTCAAGTAAGAGAATCATAACTTGAGACCGAGGACTTTGTCTCCTGCCAGGATTTCTACTCAGGATCCAGAGTGCTGACCTTGGTTTGCAGTTCCAATCCCTTTCACTATTTCCAGGAAGTAGAACTGAGAAATGGGCCCACAGCATTTCTTCTGTCGTTCCCTAAAAGTAACTGAAGGGGTGGCCTGGACCCACAGTCCTAAGCCTGTACACTCTGAACAAATTTCACCTAGAGCCCTGGGCAACAATGTTCTTAATGGAAGAGAAACTAGAACGAAGACTGTGGAAATCGGCACCAGGCTTGGACTATATATATACAATAGAAATTCATGGCCCATGACCCATTCCTCTGCCTGGATCAGGTGAAGTAGAGTGGATGTTTGACAACACAACACCATGCCGCTCTCATTTTCAAGGTAAAGTCAAGTGGAAAATGTTTCCCACACACTCAAGCCTGGTGCATTCTAAAAAGTAGAGTGAAATCCTACCTCCACAGTAACAAGACTAGTTATCTGGTAGTAATGGATTCCTGCAGAGTTTTCCATGACTCCCATGTGGATCCCACGAGGTGTTCACATGACCAACACATGATTCCCTAGTAAATGCTATGTGATTTTCAGCTAATTCCACATTATTTCTTTTACCCTATCCTCAAACAAGTGTTTTCAAAACATGTCACATAAACAGCACATTTTCACTATTTCAGCATTGTTGCATTGGCTGTTAAGTGATTCCTTTTTGACAGTAGTAGCCTAAGGTCAGTATTTAAGAATGGTGTGGGAGATGCACCTGAAGCCATTAAGAGTTGTGCTCACATTGACTCAGCATTTTTGCTACAATACAGCAAAATGACAGTTGCTTTTCCCACCACTCTAAAGTAACTTCCTCAATCAGACTCTGCCTAGAAATTTTAACACTGTTAATGTGAGAAAGCCCCTCCCATTGTCTTCCTGCTGGTGATCTGACCACAATCGAAACCTCAGGCCATTTATCTAAGAATATTTTCTGGTAGCCTTCACCACTGTCCTCAAGCAAGTCTTCTCATGCAGACCGGACCTTTCGATTGAAGGCCAATGAAGTGGCAGTCTCCGCCATGCTCTGTTATACACAGAATCTCCTTTTATCAGTGTTTATGTGAATTTCACCAAAAAATATAGAAGGATAACTCAAAAGTGAGCACCACATCATCACCCAATGTCACATGATCTCCCTGTGATACCCTCTGGACAGTCTCTTAATGGTCATGAGATTCCCATGGGAAAGCCACGTGAATATTGCAACATTCCTGCGTTCTTGCTACGAGGTTTTCAGGTGTCTTCCATCTCATTTTCCTCCACTGGCCTAAATCAAGTGTTACCAGAACACATTGAAAGAACTGCCTCAGTGTCACTATCTCAGCTTTCTTATCATCGTAAAGCCAGTCCCTCTCAGAATTTGTAGTCTCAGGTTTTCCATAGAGAACTTCTGAAGCCGCTGTTCTTTCTGCCATGAAGAAGTATCCTCATCATGACTCAGCATTTTACCTACAATACAGCAAAATTGCGGCTGTTGTTTCTACCACTCTCCATCAGTTCCTCACATCACACTCAGCCTCCAGGTTTCAACGCGGCCAATATGCAACCACCACTTTCCCTATCCTAAAGAAGGTTTCCTGAAAACAGAAAAACCTGAGGCGAATTAAGTATCATTTTCTGGCCCCAGATACCATTGACCTCAAGTAAGGTTTGTAATATGGACACCACATTAGATTGTAGGTCAGTTAGGAGGCTGTTTCAGCCATCTTCTGTTAAATAGAGACTAATGATTTCTCGGTGTTTATGTGAATTTTATCAAGTGATATGCACCAGTCTTTCCAAAGGGAGTGCTAGGATATCCCCATCTGTCATGTGATCTCGCTGTGTTTCATACAGGCCAGTCTCTTGATGGGACCTTGATTTCCACGGGTCACGTGATTCCATTGTGACTCCCGTAGGGCCAGGGACCTGAAGCTAACTTTGTCTGCTATCCTCAAGCAAGTCTTCTCATGCAGACTTGACCATTCGAATGAAAGAATGATGACTTATGCTTGAGACACCAGTCCTGGACTCTCTTAAGAGGAATTAGTGTACAGGTCCAGGCTCCCAAGGTCCAGACTGTCTAATTGATAATAGACAAGACAAAACAACTGCTCACACTACACCCAATGTAACCCCTTTGTACAGAAACTCATGTGAAGTTTATAGTCCACAGACAAAGCTGTCTTCTCTGAACAAAAGGAAGAAGGGAGGCCTTCATTCGTGACAGGATCACTGTCTTCCATTGAAAGGATGTGGAATGGAGACAAGGGCCCAAGGCACAAAGCCTTTCTTTTCTCAAGGATAAGTACCAGGGAGACTGGTACCCATGGCAATAAACCTGAGCTCTCTGAAAAGTAGTAGAAAGGAGACCTTACCCCACAGGGCAAGCCTGTCCTCAGGTAAGAGAATCTTAATTCGAGACCTAGGATCTTGTCTCCTGCCTGGATTTCCAATCAGGAAACAGTGTTGATCTTGGTTTGCAGTTACAATCTCTTCAGCTATTTCCAGGAAGTATTGCTGATAAATTGGCCCACAACATTTCTACTGTCTTTCCCTGAAAGAGACTGAAGTAGTGACCTGGGGTCATGGTTCTAAGCCTGTTCTCTCTGAACAGATTTTGCCTTTGGTCCTAGACACACAGCAACAAGCCTTCTCTATGGAACAGAAACTAGAATGGAGACTGTAGAAATTGGAACCAAGCCTGGAACTCCTAATAGAAAGTAGTTGGCAGCCACAGGTCCCCAAGGTATAGACCATCCAATTGGTAACAAAGACCAGACTGAAGAAATAGGCCCATAACACCAAGCCTATCTCCTGATACCAGAAACTTTTGGGGAGACATTGGCCCTCAGAACCAAGATGTTATCTCCTATGAGTAAGAACAGAGGACTCAGTTCTTGGCACCAAGACTGTCCTCCTTTTAAAGCATTTATGATACAAATTTGCCCTTGGAACGAAACTTGTGTCATCCTAACTGTCCACTCAGTTCAGCCTGGTTCCACGTCACCAATTTTCGCTTTTGCCATTGATTGAAAGATGACCGTTACCTACAGCACCAATACTTTCACCTGGTAAGAGAAAGAAGTATGAGCACTTGGAAACTTGTCATAAAGCTTGAACTCTTCTATCAGGAACTTGAATAGCGAGATCGGAAGCATGGCCAAGCATTGTTCCTATTTCCAGGAAGTAGAGTGAAGGGCTTGGCCCAGGTTATCTTGCCTAAATTTTCATAACGGAACATATGGTGAAGACTTGGCACACGTAACAAGACCGTAGTTAAAAGTAAGTCAATAGAAGTCCATGCCCCATGACCCTGTTCTCGGCCTGGATCAGGAGAATTGGAGTGGATGTTTGAAAACACGATACCATACTGGTCTCATTTACATGGTAAACTTGAGTGGAAAACATATCACACACACTCAAGCCTGGTTCCTTCTAAGAAGTAGAGTGAAAACCTATGCCCTCAGGAACAAAACTAACACCTGGGTGACAAATGAAACCCACAGGGTATTCCATGACCCCCATGTGTATCCTACGAGGTTTAACGTGACCATTGCATGACTCCCTAGTGATTGCTATGTCATTTTCAGGTACTTCTACCTCATTCCTGTTCTCCTATCTTCAACAAGTGTTTTCAAAACAAGTCTCATTAGCTGCACATTTTCAATATTTCAGCATTGATGCATTGGCCATTAAGCAATTCCCTCTTGACAGTAGTGGCCTCAGATCCGCATCCAAGAATGTGCGGGAGTTGCACGTGAAGCCTTTAAGATTTATGCTCACAATGACTCAGCATTTTTGCTATAATAGGGCAAAATGGCGAATGCTGTTAATTCTGCTCCAAAGTAGCTTCCTCAAGCTAACTCAGCCTCCCAATTTCAACGCAGTTAATGGGCAACAGCCGCTGACCTTGCCTTTAGTCAGCTTGCCTGACCCAGCCATAACCTCAGGCCAGTTATCTAAGGATCATTGTTTGGTAACCTACACTGCTGTCCTCAAGCCAGTCTTCTTATTCAGACCTGACTTTTCGATTAAAAGACAGTAGGTGGCTATCTGTGTCATGCTCTGGTACACAAAGGCTCTCCTTTTCTCAGTGTTTATGTGAATTTTTCAATGAATGTAGAAGGGTAACTAAAAAGTGAGCGTCACACCATCACACAATGTCACATGATCAACCTGTGATACCTTCAGGCCAGTCTTTTGATAGTCACATGATTCCCGCAGGCTAGGACGTGAATATTGCGAGATTCCCGGCACTTGCTACATGATTTTCAAGTGACATCCACCTCATTTTCCACTGCTGGCTAAAACAAGAAATTCCAAAACACATTGAAGAAACTAGCTCAATGTCAAATTCTCAGCTTTCTTTCCATCTTTGTTAAGCCAATCCCTCTCAGAATTTGTAGTCTAAGATTTGCTATAGAGGAATTCTGAGGCAGCATTCTCTGCACTAACAAGAGGTATCCTCACAATGACTCAGCATTTTACCTACAATACAGCAAAATGGCAGCTATCATTTCCACCACTCTACAGACACTTCCTCACAGCACACTCAGCCTCCAGGTTTCAACGTGGCCAATATGCAACCACTGTTCTACCTGCCCTAAAGAAGGTTTCCTGAAAACAGAAAAATCTGTGGAGATTAAGGATTATTTTCTAGCCCCATATACCGTTGACCTCAAGTAAGATTTGTAATATGAACACAACATTCGATTGGAAGTCAGTTAGGAGGCTGTTTGGCCACCTTCTATTACACAGAGGCTTATGTTTTTTTTGGTGTGTATTGTATTATTTTTTTGGTGTGTATTTTTGGTGTGAATTTTATCAAGTGATATGTACCCGTCTTTTTAAAGGGAGCACTAAGACATCCCCATCTGTCACGTGATCTCCTGATGTTTTATGTATGCTTGTCTCTTAATGGGCCTTTGATTCCCAGGTGGCAGTCACGTGATCCCGTCATGACTATGCGGGGCCATGGCCCTGAGGTTAACATTGTCTAATTTGATACAGACTAGGAAAAAGACCTAGTCACACTAACAACAACCTAGACCGTGTGACGGAAACTAATGTGCAGTTCATGGCACACAGACCAAAGCTGACGACACTATAGGGAACAAAGAAGAGTTCCGTTCATGGTAATAGTACTGTCCTCCCTTCAAATGATGTAGAATGCGGACCTGGCCCTATGGCACAAAGCCAGTTTCCTGGAGTCCTAAGCCCACAGCAACATTCCTTCTTTATTGAGAGAATCTATAACAGAGACTGTGGAAATGGGCACCAGGTTTGGACCTCCTAAAAAAAACTGCTTGGCAGCCCAGGCCTACAAGGCCTAGACCGTCAAATTGGTAACAAAATCCAGATTGAAGACCTAGGCCCACAACACCTATCCTGGCCCCTGCTACCGGAAAGTCTTTGGGAGACCTTAGCTCACAGATTTAAGATGTCATCTCCTAGGAAGTAGAACAACGGAGGACTCAGTTCAGAGCACTAAGACTATTCTCCCTTTTAAGCATTTACGATGGAAATTTCAGCCGATGGCACCATGTGTCCTCCTAAGAGTCCATTCAGCACAACCTGGTCGATGTCACCAATTTTCCCTTTTGCCAATTGTTGAAAGTGACGGTAACCTACAGCTCCAAGCTTTCCCCTGGTAAGAGATGGCACTGTAGGCACATAGAAACATGGCACAAAGCCTGGACTCTTCTTCATTCAGGAACTCGATTGGGGAGCTCGGAAGTACGGCCAAGCATTGTTCTTATTTCCAGAAAGTTGAGTGAAGACCATGGCCCACAGAATCTAGCCTAAATTTTCATAATGGAACCTTTAGTAGAGGACTTGGCACACGGTAACAAGACCATCTTGGTAGGAAAAAAAAAAGTCAATAGTAGTCCATGGCCCATGACCCAGTCCTCTGCCTGGATCAGCATAAGTAGAGTGGATGTTTGAAAACACAACACCACGGCACTCTCATTTTCAAGGTAAAGTTGAGTGGAAATAGGTCCCACACACCCAAGCCTGGTGCATTCTAAGAAGTAGAGTGAAATTCTATGCCCACAGTAACAAGACTAGTCATCTGGTAGACAAATGATTACTGTGGAGTCTTCCATGACCCCCATGTAGATCCCGCGAAGTATTCACGTGACTGTGCACGTTTCCCTAGTAAATGTTATGTTATTTTTAGGTGACTTCCACCTTATTCCTCTTCCCCTATCTTCAATCAAGTGTTTTCAAAACACTTCTCATAAACTACACATTTTCAATATTTCAGCATTGATGCATTGGCCGTTAAAAAATTCACTCTCGACAATAGTGGCCTAAGGTCAGAATCCAAGAATGGTGCGGGAGATGCACCTGAAGCCTTTAAGAGTTATGCTCACAATGACTGAGCATTTTTGCTACAATACAGTAAAATGGCAGCTAGTTTTAACACCACCCTAAAGTACCTTCCTCAAGCAGTCTCAGTCTACAAATTCCAACAGGGCTAATGTGCCATAGCCCCTCCCATTGCCTTCCAGCATATGGCCTGACCACAGCCTAAACCTCAGGCCAGTTATCTAAGATTCATTGTCTGGTAGCCTACACTGCTGTCCTCAAGGAAGTCTTCTCATGCAGAGTTGACCTTTCAATTCAAGGCCAGTGAGGTGGCAGTCTCGGCTACGCCCTGTTATACAGGAATCTCCTTTTATCAGTGTTTATGTGAATTTCACCAAGGAATGTAGATGAGTAACTCAAAAGTGAGCACCATACCATCACTCAATGTCACATGATCTCCCTGTGATGCCTTCTGGCCATTATCTTAATGGTCACAAGATTCCCATGGGGCAGCCACAAGAATATCGCAAGACTTCTTGCTATGAGATTTGCAGGTGTCTTCCACCTTATTTTCCTGTGCTGGCCTAAATCAGGTGTTACCAGAACACATTGGAAGAACTACCTCAATATCAATATCTCATCTTTTTTTTTTTTTTTTAATTGTCGTTAAGCCAGTTCCTCTCAGAATTTGTGTTCTGAGGTTTGCTGTAGAGGAATTCTGAGGCAATGTTCTTTCTGCCATGAAGAGGTATCCTCACCATGATGCAGTATTTTATCCACAATACAGAAAATGGTGGCTGTCTTATCCATTACTCTCCAGTTGCTTCCTCACAGCACACTCAGCCTCCAGATTTCAACGTGGTCAATATGCAACTTCTGCCTCCATTGCCATAAAGCAGGTTTCCTGAAAACAGACGAAACCTGGGGCGAATTAAGGATCATTGTCTGGCTGCCTATACCACTGACCTCAAGTCAGGTTTGTAATATGCATACGACATTCGATTGGAGTTAAGTTTGGGGGCTATATCGGCCCCATTTTGTTACACAGAGACTAATATTTTCTCTCTGTTTATGTGAATTTTATTAAGTGATATGCACTTATGATTCCAAAGGGAGAACTACGACCTCCACATCTTTCACGCGATCTCCCTATGTTTCATACAAGCCAGTCTCTTGATGGGCATTTAATTCCCATGGAAATGTCATGTTATCCTGTTGTGACTCCCACGGGGCCATTTGCCCAAGGATAACACTGTCTGATTTTGAGCTGACTAGGCAAAATACCTACTCACACTACCAAACACCAAGACCTGTAACGGAAACTAATGTGCATTGCATGGCCCACAGACTAAAGGTCTCGACCGTTTCAAGAAAGAAAGGAGAGCTCTATTCATGGTAACAGTATTGTTCTCCCTTCAAATGATGTAGAGTGGAGTCCCGGGTCCATGACACAAAGCCAGTCTCTTCCTAACAGTAATTTAATGGATCTCTGGTCTAAAGCCACCAAGCCTATAAGTTTGTCCTTATTGAAAATTAGTAGATTGGAGACCTTAAATCACGAGGCCAGCCATTCTGCTTATAAAAATACAATTTTTTGAGAACTAGAATCTTGGCTCCATGTTGGACTTTCTCTTAGAAGTGAGAGTTGTGACTTTGGCTTGCAGTTTCAACACCTTCAACTTTTCTAGGAGGTAAAGCTGAGAACTCACCCCATAGCTTTTCTTCTATCTTTTCCTAACAGATACTGAATTGGTGGTGTGGACTACAATTCTAAGCCTGTGCTTCCTGAAGGGATAGTGTGTGGTTTCCTAGGCCCCAGTAACAAACCTGTCTTTATGCTAGGGAAACTACAATGGAGACTTAAGTCTGTGACACCAATCCTGGACTCTCCTATAGGAACTAGTGTGCAGTCCAAGCTCCAAGGTCAAGACCATCTAATTGATAAAGTAGAAGACACAACTACTCACACTATACCCAATGCAGCCCCTTCGAACAGACTCTAATGTGCAGTACATGGCCCAGAAACAAAGATGTCTTCTCTGAACAAATGGAAGAATTAAGGCCTCCATTCCTAGAAGCAACACTGTCTTCCCTTGAAAGGATGTGGGCCCAAGGCATAAAACCTGTCTTTTCCTAACAGTAAGTACAACAGAGACTGGGACCCATGTCAATAAACCTGTCCTCTCTGATAACTACGAGTGAGGAGACCTTATACCACAGGGCAAGCCTGTCCTCCGGTAAGAGAATCTTAATTCGAGAGCTAGGACCTTGTCTCCTACCTGGATTTCTATTCAGGAACCAGAATCCCGACCTTGGTTTGTAGTTCCAATCCCTTTCTCTATTTCCAGGAAGTAGAGCTGAGAAATGACCTACACAGCATTTCTTTTGTATTTCCCTAACAGAAACTGAAGGGGTGGCCAGGTCCCACAGTTGTAGGCCTGTCCTCTCTGAACGAAAGTCAACTGGAGTCCTAGGCACACAGCAACAAGCCTTCTTTATGGAAGAGAAACTAGAAAAGAGACTGTGGAAATTGGCACCTGGATTGGACCTCCGAGAAGCAACTACGTAGCAGCCTGAAGACCACAAAGCCAAGACCATCTAATTAATAACAAAGTTCAGACTGAAGACCTAGACCCACAATACACAGTTTGGCCCCTGCTACCGGAAACTCTTTGGGAGAACTTGGCCCACAGATTTAAGATGTCATCTCCTAGGAGGTGGAAGAACAGGGCACTCGGTTCATGGCACCAAAACTCTCCTTTTATTAAAGCATTTATGAGAGAAATGTGGGCCAATGGCATCAACCATGTATCCTCCTAACAGTCCATTCAGCAAAATCTCGTCCCATGTCACTTATTTTCCCATTGGCCAATTATTGAAAGGTGACCGTTATCTACAACTCCAAGCCTTTCTCCTGGTAAGAGATGGTACTTTGGGCACTTAGAAACATGGCACAAAGCCTGGACTCTTCTTTCAGGAACTCGATTGGGGAGCTTGGAAGCACGGCCAAACATTGTTCTAATTTCCAGGAAGTAGATTGGAGACCTTGGCCCATAGAATCTAGCCTAAATTTTCATAACAGAACCATGGTAGAGGACTTGGCACACGGTAACAAGAATGTCTTGGTAGAAAAAAGAAGTCGACAGAAGTCTATGGCCCATGATCCAGTCCTCTGCCTGGATCAGAGGAAGTAGAGTGGGTGTTTGAAAATCCGACATCATGCTGCTCTCATTTTCAAGGTAAAGTTAAGTGGAAATGTACGCTCAAGCCAGTACATTCTAAGAAGTAAGTGGAGTGAAATCCTACACCCACAGTAACAAGATTAGTCATCTGGTAGACAAAGGATTTCTGCGGGGTTTTCCTTGACCCCCATGTGGGTTCCACAAAGTGTTCGCATGACCATCGCATGTTTCCCTAGTAAACGCTAGGTTATTTTCAGGTGACTTCCACCTTATTCCTCTTCTCCTATTCTCAACTAAGTGTTTTCAAGACACATTCATAAAATGTTCATAAACTGCACATTTTAAAAATGTTCATAATCTGCTCTTGACAGTAGTGGCCTAAGGTCAGCATCCAAGAATGGTGCGGGGGACTCACCTGAAGCCATTAAGAATTATGCTCACAATGACTCAGCATTTGTGCTTTAATGCAGCAAAATGGTGACTGGCTTTAACACCACCCTAAAGTAGCTTCCTCAAGCAGACTCAACCTACAAATTTCAACACGGTTAATTGCCACAGCTGCTCCCATTGCCTTCCAACAGGTGGCCAGACCACAGCTGAAATCTCAGACCAGTTATGTAAGGATCATTGTCTGGTAGCCTACACTGCTGTCCTCAAGCAAGTCTTCTCATGCAGACTTGACCTTTCGATTCAAGGCCAGTCAGGAGGCAATCTCAGACATGCTCTGTTACACATGGAATCTCCTTTTATCAATGTTTATGTGAATTTCACCAAGGAAGAGAAACTTATAAGTGAGCACCATACCATCACCCTAGTCATGTGATATACCTGTGATGCCCTTCATCCAGTCTCTTAACAGTCACGAGATTCTCATGGGGCAACCATGTGAATATCATGAGATTCCCATGTTTTTGCTATGAGGTTTTCAGGTGTCTTCCACCTCATTTCTTCCGCTGACCTAAACCAAGTTTTTTCAGAACACGTTGAAAGAACTGCCTCAATGTCAATATCTCTACTTTCTTTTATGGTCTTTAAGCCAGTCCACCTCAAAATTTGTAGTCTGATGTTTGCTATAGAGGAATTCTGAGGCAGCTGTTCTTTCTACTATGAAGAGGTATCTTCACAATGACTCAGCATTTTACCTGCAATACAGCAAAATGGCAGCTATCGCTTCCACTGCTATCCAGTCATTTCCTCACAGTACATTCAGCCTCCAGGTTTCAACATGGCCAATATGCAACTGCTGCCTCCACTGCCATAAAGCACGTTTTCTGACAACAGAGAAATCCTGAGGCGACTTAAGGACCATTGTCTGGCCACAAGTAAGTTTTGTAATATGGACACGACATTCGATTGGAGGCCAAGAGGCTGCTTCAGTCACATTCTGTTACACAAAGACTCATGTTTTCTTGGTGTTTATGTGAATTTTATCAAGTGATATGCACTGTTCATTCCAAAAGGAGCACTACAACATCGTCTTCTGTCATGTGATCTCTCTGCGTTTCATACTGGCCAGTCTCTGATGGGCTCTTGATTCCCACAAGGTGGTCACTTAATCCTGTTGTAACTCCCATGATATAATGGGCCTGAAGTTAATGCTGTCTGATTTTGTACAGACTATGCCAAAGACCTACTCACACTACCAACAACCTAGACCCTGTGACGGAAACTAATGGGCAGTGCATGGCTCACAGACCAAAGCTCTCTACTCTTACAGGAAAGAAAGGAGAGATCTGTTCATGGTAACAGTACTGTCCTCCCTTCAAATGATGTAGACTGGAGTCCCGGGCCCATGACACAAAGCCAATCTCTTCCTAACAATAATACAACAGAGCCCTGGTCTAAGGCCCCCAAACCTGTAAGCGTGTCCTCATTGAAAATTAGTAGATTGGAGACCTTAAAATACAAGGCCAGCTGTTCCACTTGTAAATATCTCTTTTTGGAGAACTAGAACCTTTGCTCCATGTCTGAACTTTCTCTTAGGAGCGAGAGTGGTGATTTTGGTTTGCAGTTCCAATCTGTTCACCTTTTCCAGTAGGTAGAGCTGAGACCTCGTTCCACAGCATTTCTTCTATCTTTTCCTAGCAGAGACTGAATTGGTGATGAGAAGCATGAATCTAAACTTGTGCTTTCTGAAGGAATGTTGAGTGGTGTCCTTGGCCCATGGAATAAAGCCTGTCTTTATGCAATGGATACTTGAATGGAGACTTAGGCCTGTGACACAAAGCCTGGACTGTCTTCACAGGAACTAGAGTTCAGGCCAAGGCTCCCAAGGTCAAGACCATCTAATTGATAACAGACTAGCCAAAATAACTACTCACACTACATCCAAGTTTGCCCCTGTGAAGAGAAATTCATGTGCATTGCCTGGCCCACAAACAAAGCTGCCTTCTTTGAATAGAAGGAAGAATGGAGACCTCTGTTCATAGCAGCAACACTGTCTTCCCTTGAAATGATGTGGAGTGGTTACATGTCCCCAAGGCAAAAAGCCTGTTTCTTCCTAACAATAAGTGCACTTCACTAAGTATGTCGTCTTTGAAAACTAATCAATAAAGGACCTTAACTCAAAGGGCAAGTCTGTCCTCTGGTAAGAGAATCTTAACTCGATACCTTGCACATTGTCTCTGGTCTGGACCTTCAATCAGGAACTAGAGTGCTGACCATATTTTTCATTTCCAAGCCCTTCCCCTATTTCCAGGAAGTAGAACTGAAAAATTGGCCCAAATTGTTTCTTCTGTCTTTTCCTTTTAACCTGAAAGGGAGGCAATAGCCACTGTTCTAAGACTGTCCTCTCTAAATGAATGTCGAGTGGAGTCCTAGTCTCATAGAACAAGCATGTCTTTATGTAATAGAAACTATTACGTAGTCTTTACATAATAGAAGACTACGAAACTCGTCATCAAGCCTGGAACTCCTAAAAGGAACTAGTTGGCAGCCCCAGGCCCACAAGATCACGACCATCCAATTGGTAACAAAGACCAGACTGAAGATCTAGGCTTACAACACCCAGCCTGGCTCTTGCTATCAGAAACTCTTGCGCGGACCTTAACCCACAGAAACAAAATGTCCTCTCCTATGAGGAGGAATAACGAAGGACTTGGTTCACGGCACCCAGATTGTCCTCTCTTGAAAGCATGGACAATAGAATTTGGGCTGATGGTACCAACCTCATGTCATCCAAACAGTCAATTCAGGCAGACCTTGTCCCATGACACAATTTTTTTTTGTTTTGCCAATTATTTAAAAATGACTGTAACCTACAGCACAAAGCCTTTCTCCTGGTAAGAGAAGGTAGTTTGGGCACATAGAAACTCGGCACAAAGCTTGGACATTTCTTTCAGGAACTGATTGGGCAGCTTGGAAGCACAGCCAAGCATTGTTATTATTTCTAGGAAGTCAATTGGAGAACTTGGACCACAATATGTAGCCTAACTTTTCTTAACGAAACCTTATATGGAAGGCTTGTCACATGATAACAAGACCATCTTGGTTAGAAAAAAAGTAGAGAGAAGTCCATGGCCTAGGAGCCAGTCTTCTTACATTATCAGGGAAAATAGATTACATGTTTGAAAATGACACCATGCCGATCTTGTTTTCAAGGTAAACTCGAGGGGAAAATGTTTCCTACACACTCAAGCTTGGTTCATTCTAAGAAGTAGAATGAAGACCTACGCTCACAGTAACAAGACTGTGTAGTCACCTGGTAGACACTTGATTCCTGTGGGTTCTTCCTTGAAGCTCACATGAACCCCGTGATGTGTTCACATGGCCACTGCATGATTCCCTAGTGATTACTACGTGATTTTCAAGTGACTTCCACTTTATTCCTCTTGTCCTTTACTCAAGCAAATATTTTCAAAACATTCTCATAAACTGCTTCCTTTTCAAGATTTCAGCTTTGATGCATTGGCCGTTAGACATTTCCCTCTTGACAGCAGTGACCAAAGGTCCTCATACAAGAGTAGAACTGGAGTCACACTTTAAACTGTTAAGAGTTATACTCATAGTGAGTACTTTTGGTACAATACGGTCAAATAGCGTCTGCTGTTTCCACCGGGCTAATGTAGCTTGCTCATAGCAGTCTCAGCTTCCAAATTTCAACACAGGTAATATGAACAGCCTCTCTCATTGCCTTAAAGAAGGTTTCCTGACCACAGACGAAATCTCAGGCCAGTTTACGATCATTGTCTGGTAAACTACTCCATAGTCCTCAAGAAGTTTTACACAGACATGACTTTTCTATTGAAGGGCAATGAGGTGGCTGTTTTCACCATGCTCTCTATACAAGGACTCTCCTTTCCTCAGTGTTTATGTGAATTTGACAAAGTGATGTAGAAGTGCAATTCAAAAAAGAGCACCACACCATCACTCCTATGTCATGTAATCTGCCTGTGATGTCCTTAGGCCAGTCTCTTGATAGTGACGTGATTCTCACAGGCAGCCATGTGAATCCTGTGTCATTTCCTATTTCTTGCTAAGGGATTTTCAGATGACTTCCACCTTACTTTCTTCTGCTGGCCTAAAATAAGGGTTTTCAGAACATGTTGAAGGAACTGCCTCAATGTCAATATCTCATTTTTCCATGGTTGTTAAGCCAGTCCATCTCAGAATTTGTAGTCTAAGGTTTGCTATACAAGAATTCTGAGGTAGCCTCTCTTTCAGCCATGAACAGGTGTCTTCACAATGTGTCAACATTTTCCTTACAATACAGCAAAATGGTGGCTATTGTTTCCAGCACTATGCAGTCACTTCCTCACAGCACACTCAGCCTCCAATTTACAATGCAGTCAACGTGTGACTGCCGCCCTCAATGCCTTAAAGCATGTTTCCTGACAACAGACAAAACCTGAGACAAATTAAGGATTACTGTCTGGCTGCATATACCACTGACCTCAAGTAAGTTTTCTAATATGGACATGACCTTTCGATTGGAGGTCTGTTAGGAGGCTGTCTCAGCCACCTTTTGTTACACACAGACTAATGTTTTCTTAGTATATTTGTAAATTTTATGAAGTGATGTGGATATGTATACAAATGTGAGTGTAATACAATCACTCAATGTCACGTGATCTTCCTGTGACTCCTACTGGCCATTCTCTTTATGGTCACTTGATTCCCTCGCTCATACCGTGAGCACAATATGATTCCAGCAATGTGGTCAGATGAATGTGATCTGTTTCCCATCAGTGGTCACTTGAACTTGGCGTGATTCCTGCATGGCAGTAACCTGAATGTGTTGTGATTCCCTCGGGGCGGTGACATGAACAGTCGTGATTCCCGTGGGGCCTTGCACCCAAGGTCAAGACCGTCTAATTTTGAACAGGCTAGGCTAACGTCCTACACACACTACAAACAACATATCCCTTCCGACATAAACTAATGTGCAGTGTATGGTCCACAGAACAAAGCTGTTTACTCTTACAGATAAGAATGGAGACCTCTGTTCATGGCACCAGTACTGTCTTCCCTTCAAATGATGTAGACTGGAGACATGGGCCCATGACACTAAGCCAGTATCTTCCTAAAGCTAATACAACGGAGACACAGCATAATGCCACCAAGCCTGTTCTTGTTGAAAACTGGTAGATTGGAGACCTTAAACCCTAAGGCCAACCTGTCCTCTGGTAAGGATATCTTTTTTTGGAGAACTAGAACCTTGCTTCCATTCCTTGACTTTCTGTTAGGAGTGAGAGTGGTGACCTTGGCTTGCTGTTACAATCCCTTCCCCAATTCCAGAAAGTAGAGCTAAGACCTTTGCCTAGAGCATGTCTTCCTTCTTTTTCTAACAGAGACTGAAGTGGTAGCCGGGGTCCATGTTTCTAAGACCTTCCTCCCTGAATGAATGTCGAGTAGTGTCCTAGGCCCACAGCAACAACCCTGTCTTTTTGCAAGGGAAACTGAAATGAAGACTTAATACCATGACATCAAGCCTGGACTCTCTTCACAGGAGCTAGAGTGCAGGTCCAGGCTCTCAAGGTCAACACCATCTAATTAATAACAAACTAGGTATAACACCTACTCACACTACCCCAAGGTATCCCCTGTGAACAGAAACTCATGTGGAGTGCCTGGCCCACAAACAAAGCTGTCTTCTCTGAAAAAAAAGGAAAGAACGGAGGCCTCCATTCATGCCAGCAATGCTGTCTTCCCTTGAAATGATGTGGAGTGATGACACGGGCCCAAGGCTCAAAGCCTGTCTCTTCCTAACAATAAGTACAACTGAGACTGGGTCCCAAGGCACTAAGCCTGTCCTCTTTGAAAACTAGTAGATAGGAGACCTTAACTCACATGGCCAATCTATTCTCTAGTAAGAGAATCTTAACTCGACCTTGTCTCTGGTCTGGAGTTTCAATCAGGAAATAGAGTGCTGACCTTGGTTTTTTAATTCTAAGTCTTTTCCCTATTTCCAGGAATTAGGGCTGAGAAATGGACCCATAGCAATTGTTTTCCATTGTATCCACGAAGAAAATAACTATAGAATATAGACAATGGAAATGAAAAAGGAATTTAAATATATCACTATGATAATATAACTAAAGAAAAAAATACAGTATTATAGAAAATGAGGAACATAAAGCTGAATGGTGATTCAGTAGCATGGCAGCATGAGAAGACATCCAAGTCTCTCTTTGAAATTACAATAAATTTGACAGCTGGAATTCAACAAAGAATTCCCTTTTCAACACACAAACATGTCTTAGACATTGCACAAGATACGTAAAGGTGGTTGTATTTGAGCCAGCAGTGGAGACAGTATGGGGATGGAGGGAATTGAGACAGAGACATGGGCAGTCCCACACTCATCTCAGCCCCAGTGGAGGCAATAGCAGTGAAGGGCTGGAGTTCGGCCCCTACTGGACACTCAGACCAAAGGGACAGAGACAGCATTCAGATCTGGATAAGTGGCCTACATTGAGGTTGGGTCCAGGGTCAAGTGCAGAGAAATGGTACAAAAAATCTAAGCACTCCAAGGCCCACCAGCATTGAACAAAGTATTTTGCATACAATGAATCTGCCGATATCATCTCCTTGTGGCCTGCCCAGCAGTAAAATCCTTGCTCAGTGGGTCACAAAAGCACAGGAAAAAAACTCCCACAAACTTTTCTAGCCTAAATGGTCTTTACTTATTGTAGCTAAACCCACAGGAAGAGCTTAAGTGCAAGAGAGTGAACCTACATCCCCCATCCACCCATCCCTGATCTGTCGTGACTCAGCCTAGTAGAAGAAGCTGGGTCAACTCAGAGGAGCCCTGTGGCAATTTCTAGACACAGAAAGGTGGCACCAAAAACACATAGGCGATCTATAGCCCACACCTTCCAATCCACAAGAGTGATGCCTTGAGACTGAGGTGACCAAGCTGTAAAGGGGATGCCCACCTCTTGGGAAATACAGAGGGTTTTCCATGGCCAAGGTGACACATCCCGCCCATGGAGATCCTGGAAGCCTCAGCAGTGCAGGTAAGAGAAAATAAAAACTGCACTTCAATGACACCTATCTGGAAAACAAAGACTCTACTTAACAACTAAATTTCTTTTTAAAGTATCTTTCATTTCTACAAATGCCCAAGCACAGAAATAATCTATCAAGCAGAATGAGTAATCAAGCATAAAATAACAAAGAGATTCAGAAATATCATGAAAACTCTCCAGCAAATAAACTTGATGACATGAAAATATGTGCCTTAAATGACAAAGAATTCAAGATTGCAGTTCTACAACAGCTCAATACAATACAAGAAAACTTGGAAAGGTAATTCAAGAAACTCAGAAATAAAATCAATGAACAAAAAGCACTTCACCAGAGACTGAAATATAAAAAAAGAACCAAACAGAAATTTTGGAGCTGAAAAACTCGGTAGGAAAAAAAAAAAGCGGACCAAATGACCAGAAATCTAGAAAGGATTCAGGTGGAAGAAGAGAGAAAATTGAGATAAAAACAATGAAAGAAATACATGAGAATCATCTAACTCTGTTAGAAAGAGCAATATAAGAATAATGGGTATAGCAGAAGGCAAAGAATGGAAAAAGGGAACAGGGAGCTTATCTGAACAAATAATTGATGAAAATTCCCCAAATCTTTGGAAAGAAATGGATTCTTGGATACAAGAAGCTAACAGAACACCTACTTATTTCAATTCAAAAGGCCTTCTCCAAGGCAGATTATATTAAAACTGTCAAAAGTGAATAGCAAAGAAAGAATTCTCAAGGCAGCCAAAGAAAAGAAGATATAACCTATAAAGAATATCCCATTACATAATCATTGGATTTGTCA
>NW_006434826.1:216803-304300 GCF_000325575.1 Pteropus alecto
GAGTGGAAGCATGCAAATTACTAAAAGAGAGATCACCAGCCAAGAATAATATATCCAGCAAAATTATCCTTTAGGTATGAAGGAGAAATGAAGACTTTGCCAGACATATAGATGCTAAGGGAATTTACCACTACAAGAGCTGCATTACAGAAAATACTGAAGGGAGTTCTACTGGAAACAAAAAAGACAAAAAGATACAAAATTATGAGCAAGATGATAGAGACAGAAACAGAATATTGCAACCTTTGTTCAGAATATGATATCAAACACTTAAATATAACACGAGAGTTAAAAGAAGTAAAATATTAAAAAATAATAAGACAATAGCACTGCAATTTGGAAATAAACACAGAGCATGAAAAGAGATTATTTGTGGCATAGAAAACATAAAAAAGGAGGGAATATGGGACTGAGGAAAAGGACTACTGTATACATAAATCTTTCTTTTGCATAAACTTAATGATAACCACACAACAAATCTATAATAGAAATGTATAACATATAAAAAAAGAAAATGAGAGAAAAAGTTAATGTGACAAGCAGTTGGTTCTTTGAAAAGATGAATAAAATTGGCAAACCTCTGGCTTTATTTACTAAGAAAAATATGGAAAAGACTCAAACAAAATCAGAAGTGAAAGAAGTTACAAGGGACACCACAGAAATACAAGAATTATACAAGAATAATATGAAAAGTTATATGCCACTAAATTCAATAACCTAGAAGAAATTTATAAGTTCTTAGATATACATAACCTTCCTAGACTGAATCATGATAACAAGAAATCTAAATATACCAGTCAACAGTAAGAAAATTGAAACAATAATCAAAAACCGCCCCCCAAATAAAAGTCTCCAGGAACAGATGGCTTCACTAGTGAATTCTACCAAACATTCAAAGGAGAGTTAATACTTATACTCTCAAACTCTGCCAAAATATTGTAGAAATGGCAATGCTTCCTAACTCATTTTGTGAGGCCAACATTATCCTGATCCAAAGCCAGACAAGAACAACACATGCAAAAAAAAAAAAAATCAGAGACTAATATCTCTGATGAATATAGATGCAAAATATCTAAACAAAATATTAGCAAATCAAATACAACAATACATTAAAAAAATAATACATCACGATCAATTGGGGTTCATTCTAGAGGCACAAACATTGTTCGACATATGTGAATAGATCAATATGACACACTACATTAACAATATACAAGATAAAAAATCATACGATCATGTCAATAGATGCAGAAAAAGCACTTGACAGGATACAGCATCCATTTATGCTTGAAACACTTAATAAAATTTTTTAGAAGAAAAGTATCTCAACATAATACAGGGCATATATATGATAATCCTTCAGTTAATAAAAACATCCAAATTGGGAATGAAGAAGTAAAACTGATGCTGTTTTTTTGCAGATGATATGTTTCTTTATATAGAAAACACTAAAGACTCCACCAAAAAGCTATTAGAAACAATAAACAGATACAGTAAAATTGCAAGTTACAAAATTAGTGTTCAAAAATCCATTGCATTCTTGTATACTAACAATGAAATTTCAGACAAAGAAATGAAAAAAATTAATTTGCAATTGCAACAAAAGAATAAAATACTTAGGAATAAACATATCAAAGGATGTGAAGGACCTATACAATGAAAACTACAAGACATTATTAAAAGAAATTGAAGAAGACACAAAGAAATGGAAAGATATTCCATGTTCATGGATTGGATGAATAAACATAGTTAAAATGGCCATATTACTCAAAACTATGTACAGATGTAATGCAATCCCTATCAAAATCCCAATGGTACTTTTCAAAGAAATAGAACAAAAAATTATCAAATTTGTATAGAACAATAAGAGACCACAAATAGCCAAAGTAGTCCTGAGACAAAATAACAAAGCTAGAGGTATCACACTCCCTGAATTCAAATTATACCACAAAGCTACAATAATCCAAACAGTATGGTATTGGTAGAAAAACAGGCACACAGACCAATGGAACAAAATTGAAAGCCCAGAAATAAACCCACATGTATATATGCAACCAATTTTTGAGAAAGGAGCCCAAAACATCCAGTGGAGAAAAGAAAGCCTTTTCAATAAATAGTGCTGAGGACATTGGAAAGCCCCATTCAAAGGAAGAAAACTATACTGCTATTTGACACCATACTCCAAAATTAACTCACAATGAATCAAAGACCTAAATATAAGACCTGAAACAATTAAATACATAGAAGAAGACATAGCTACTATATTTATGGACCCTGGTCTCAGAGAGGATTTTATGAATTTGACCCCAAAGACAAGGGAAGTAAAAGCAAAAGTAAATAAACGGAACTATGTCAAACTAAAAAGCTTCTTCAGAGCAAAAGACACAATCAGCAAAACAAAAAAGCAATCAACAAAATAGGAAAAATATTTGCAAACAATATCTCAAAAAGGGATTAATATCCAAAATATATAAGGAAGTTTTACAACTCAACGAACAAAAAACAAACCAAAAAAATGGGCAGAGGATCTGAGCAGACACTTTTTCCAAGAAGACATGCAAATAGTCAATAGATATACAAAAAGATGCTCAACTTCACTGTAAGGAAAATGCAAACCTAAACCACAATATAATAGTACCTACAGCTGTTAGAATAACTATTATCAATAAAAAAAAAATAACAAGTGTTGGAAAAGACGTGGGAATAAAAGGAACCCTCATAGACTGCTGGTGGGATTATAAATTGGTATAGGCACTATGGAAAACAGTGTAGAGGTTTCTCAAAAAAAATAAGACTATAGATACCATGTGACCTAGCAATTCCTCATAAAGGTATTTACATGAAAAATTTGCAAATAGCTATTCATAAAGATATATGTATCCCTATATTCATTGCAGCATTATTTACAGTAGCCAAGACACAGAAACAACCCAAGTATTCTTCAGTGTATGATTGTACGAAAAAGATGTGGTACATATATACACGGGAATATGACTCAACTATAAGTAGAGATGAAATATTGTCATTTGCGACAACATAGATGGCTCTTGAGAGTATCATCCTGCATGAAATAAGTTAGATGAAAAAGAACAAGAATCATATGATTTCATTCATATATGAGATATAAAACAAAAAGCCACAAATAAATGAACAGACGAATAAAAAACTTATTGACACAGATAACAGTATGATGGTCACCAGAAGGGAGAGGGAGTGGTAAGAGGTAGAAAAGGGCAAAGGGGATCACTGTAGTGACAGCAGGAGAGTAAACTTTGAGTGATGAGCACACAATGTGATATATGAATAAAGTATTTTAATATTATACACTTGAAACATATAATCTCATTTACAAATGTCACCCCAATAAATTTTATAAAACATAAATAAACAGAAAACACAGCTATAAGGCATATAGAAAACAAATGGTACAATCACAGTAGTAAGTCTCTCTTTATCAATAATTACTTTAAATGTAAATGGAATAAACTTTCCAATAAAAAACAGATTGGTAGAATGGATGAAAATTCATGATCCAAACTATATGCTGTCTATAAGAGACTCACTTAAGATCCAAAGACACAAATAGGTTGAAAACAAAAGGCTAGAAAGATAGTCAATGCAAATAGTAATTGAAAGAGAGCAGATATGGCTATTATATTAGACAAAACAGACTTTAAATAAAAAATTTTTATGAGACAAAGGACATTATATATTAATAAAAGTTTCACTACAGCAAGAAGATATAAGAATTATGAACATTTGCCCACCGAGTGGCAGACCTTTAAAATATATGAAGGGAAAACTGATAGAATAGAAGAAAGAAATGGACAGTTCTACAACATAGTTGAAGACTTCAATACCCACTCACAATAATGAATAGAAAAACTGGAAAGAATATACTTTAGAAAATAGAGGACTTAAATAACACAATAAACCACTGGATCTAATAGACATACACAGAGTACTCTACTCAACAACAGAATACATATTATTCTCAAGTGCCCATTGGATATTTTTCAGGATAGACCATATATTAGGCCACAAATTAAGTCTCGATGGATTTAAAAAGATAGGTATCATACAAAGCATCTTTTCTGACCACAACGGGCTGAAGCTTGAAATTAATAGCAAAAGGAAAACTGAAATTGTGGAAATTAAACAATACATGTCTAAATACTCAATGAATCAGAAAAGAAAATATAAGGGTAATTAGGACATACTTAGAGATGAATAAAAACAAAAACATAACATAGCATAACTTACGGGACACAGGAAAAGCAGCGCTAAAGGGGAAATTTATAGCTGTAAACACTTATATTAAAAAATAAGAAAGATTTCAAATCAACAGGTCATTATCCCTTATGAATATTGATGCAAATAAAAACCAAAATACTAGGAAACAATTTAGCAGCACATTAAAAGGATTATTTACCATGACCAAGTTCAACATATAAAAATCAATCAATGTAATGCTCCACATCTACAGAATGAAAGAAAAAACTCACGTGATCACTTCAATAGATACAGGAAAAGCATTTGACAAAATGCAACATCCATCATGATAAAAACACTCAATAAACTAGAAATATAATGAAATTTCATTATAATAAAAGTCATATATGAAAAATTCACAGCAAACATACTCAATGGTGAAAGAATTAATGCTTTTCTTCTAAGACTAGGAACAAGACAAGGATATCCATTTTTACCACTTCTATTCAACATAGTACTGAAAAGTTCTAGCCAGTGTAATTAAGCAAAATAAATAAATAAATAAATAAATAAATAAAATGAAATTTCATTATAATAAAAGTCATATATGAAAAATTCACAGCAAACATACTCAATGGTGAAAGAATTAATGCTTTTCTTCTAAGACTAGGAACAAGACAAGGATATCCATTTTTACCACTTCTATTCAACATAGTACTGAAAAGTTCTAGCCAGTGTAATTAAGCAAAATAAATAAATAAATAAATAAATAAATAAAATTCGCAAATGGAATAGGAAGAAGTAAAATTATCTCGTTTACAGATGATACAATCTAATATGTAGAAAATCCCAAGGATTATACACACACCCACACACACACACGCATACACACATAGTTAGAACTAATAAATGGATTCATCTAGGAAACAAGATACAAAGTCAATATACAAAAATCAGTTGCATTTCTATACACTAACAACTATCTGAAAAAAAAATTAAAAACACCTTCATTTACAACAGCATTAAAAAGAATAAAATACTTAGGAATTAACTAAGGAGGCAAAAGACTTATACAATAAAAACTGCAAAATATTGCTGAAAGAAATTAAAGAAGACATAAATTAATGGAAACACATGCCATGTTTATGGATTGGAAGACTTAATATTGTTAAAATGTCCGTACTATCTAAAGTAATCTACAGATTCAAGGCAACCCCTATAAAGATGCCAGTGATGGGTTTGATTGTTTGTTTTTTTCAGAAATAGAAATACTTCATCTTAAAATTCATATGGAATTTTAAGGAACACTGAATTACCAAAACAATCTCAAAAAAGAACTAAAGTAGAGGACTCCTACTTGCTAATTTCAAAACTTATTACAAAGCTATAATAATAAAACAGTGTGGTAATGGAATAAAGACAGAGATATCAACCAACAGAATAGAATAGGGAACCCCAAAATAAACCTGTGCATGTGGTAAAATGATTTTTGGCAATGGTCTCAAGATCATTCAATGGAGAAAGAACAGTCTGTTCAACAAATGTTTCTGGGGAAATTGGATATACACATGCAAAAGAATGAAGTTGAATCCTTATCTAACACCAGATACAAAAATTAACTCAAAATGGATCAAGGACCTAAATGAATGACCTAAAACAGTAAAACTCCTAGAAGAAAACATTTCATGACATTGGATTAGAAATGATTTTTTTGGATATGACACCAAATGCAAGGTAACAAAAGGAAAAATAGATAAATTGGACTTCATGAAAATTAAAAAAAATTGTACATCAAAAGACACTATCAACAGAACAGAGTAAAAAGGAAACCCACAGAATGGGAGAAAATATTTGTAAATAATATATCTGATAAAAGATTAATATCTAGATTATATAGAGAATTCCTAAAACTCAACAACAAAAACCTAAACAACCTGATTCCAAAATGGGCAAAGGAATTGAATAGATATTTTTTCAAAGAGTTACAGATGGCCAACTGACATATGAAAAGATGCTCAACATCACAAGTCATTAGGAAAATGCAAATCAAAACTACAATGAGATACCACCTCATATCCATTAGGATGGCAACTATCAAGAGAACAGAAAATGAATACTTTCAAGAATGTTGAGAAATTGGAACCCTTGTACACTAGTGGTGGAAATGTAAAATGGTACAGTCACTATGGAAAACAGTATGATAGTTACTCAAATAATTAATTAATAGAATTACCATACAATCCAGTAATTCCATTTCTGAGTGTACTCCCAAAAAGTTGAAATCAAGGCCTCAGAAATATTTCTACACCCACATTCATACTAGCATTATTTACAACAGCTAAACCATGGAGGCAACTCAAGTGTCCATCAATGGATGAATGAATAAACAAAATGTGGATCTACAGGCAGTGGAATATTACTCAGCCTTAAAAAGGAAGGCTATTCTACAATACATTACAGCATGGATGAACCTAGAGGACATGATGCTAAATGAAATAAGCCAGTCACAAAAAGACAAATACTCTATGACTCCACTTATGCAAAGCAGTTAAGAGTAGTCAAAACATCAGTATGGAAAGTATAGTGGTGTTTGCCAGAGGCTAAAGGCAAAGGATAATGGGGAGTTATTGTCTAATAAAACTCTATTTAAACAGTTTCATTTTCACAAGATGAAAAGAGTTATGGGGATGGACAGCAGTAATTTTTTTCACAATAATGTAAACGTATTTGATACCACTGAACTTTGATACCACTACACTTTAAAATAGTTAAGATGATAAATTTTATGTGTATTTTACAACACACACACACAACAAAAAAAAACAAACAAAACAAAAACCCCAAAAGTAGCTTCTGCCACTTGTTCACTGGGGGCACCTGGCTATTAACCCAAAAAGTACCCAATGGTTTCTACGTGATTAGACTGAGGTGGAGAAGAAGGCTGCAAAGCCCTCCCACTCCCCATAGAGCAGCTGTGAGGGCTCCTGGCACCTCCACAGGCCCCACATCATGGGCTAGAGACCACCTGAATCCAGTTGGCAAGTGCCTGACAAGAAAAAATTGTGAAATGTTCTAAATTAAAATACAGTGGCCAGAGGGTGAGAGAGACAAAACAGCCTGTTAATAGCTGTGGACCAGCTCTGACGAAAGACTGCTCACATTTCTGTGTATCTATTGTAATTTAGAATTAATTTTTCCAGGTGGCTATGTCTAAAATTATCCAAAAGAGAATAGCCAGGCACCATGGATCCCCCAGAGTCTTCGCTTATTATTTTCACAAGAGCTACCAACGGTGCTGCGGACTCTGCCACAGACTCTGTTGCACTTATTCCAGAACTAGCCCTGCTTCACATTCTCCCATCCCCTTTCTCTATAGCTAATGTAAATTCCTTCAGAATGGCTTACATCTTTCTCACCCCTACTTGTTGTATAAAGCCACTTGCAAACTCCTAGATGTCAGACACGTTGTCTTTTCTACCTCGCGATGCTGCTTGTGGTTTAGACTTAACGCCCCAGGACCAGTCTTTCCCAGCAATGGCCTAATAAACCCTTGCTTTGAAAAAGACTTTCAGCCCTGGAAGTTAAAATTCTTTTAACATGCCCTCTGCACTGCCAAGCAGGCCGTAGGAAAGACGGAAGTGGCACAGCTGCAGCCAATGCCCCTCCCCCCACATATCACAGGCAGCCATACAGTCCCCTGAGTAGGGTGCTGGGGTCCACCCTCCTAGGAGGCGGAGTTAGGCAAGATCCCCTCCTCTCACAGGCTCCCTGGTTTTTCATATGTGGACTTCCGCTTCCTACGGGCCACACCTCCTCCAACCAGGCGGCCAATCCCAGCCGGCTCTCGCCCAGTTCTCAGGGAGAGGGGCAAAGTCTGGAGGCTGCTGGAAGAGCTTGATTTTTGAACCCAGGGGCAGGTAAGGCACATGCAGGGAAGTGGGGGGGTACCCTGCCGCTTTTATAATACCATCGGGCAAGGAGTTTGGAAGATATAGCCGCGGGAGACGGGCTCCTGGGCTCCTGCCTAGGGCCTGCTGAGCCTCAGCCTGGAGCAGAACCCGCTTCCCCGCCCCCGCCGATACTTCTTGACTTCGCCCCGCAGGGGCCTGACCGGCAGGGAATCACGATGTTTTCTCCCCAGGAGGTGCTTTCTTAAGTAAACGAAAGACAGACTATTAAAAAAATAATTAAACTTGCATTTCATTTACAAAATGTTTATGGTTTCAGTTTTTAGGTAGACATAACTGCTGCTGCGTCCGTGTATGGTGTACAGTTTAGGCAGCTGGGCTTGAGCGAGTAGTGCTGTGGAGATGTCTCCATCTTAGGGTGCCGACTGGGCTGTGGGAATCTGAGGACGTTCCAGGGGTTTGGAATTCTCCTCTGCTGCGAGTCCTGCACAAGACAATTAACCTCTCCTGGCCTCACTTTCTTCTTTGGAAACTGGAAAATATTACGTATTTCATAGACGTTGTTGTGAGGGTTTACATGAACTACGTGTACTCTTTAAAAAAACTAAGACTGAGCACCCAGCAACAACAGGGTTTTATACACAGATATTTCAAAGTACTGATACCCCCAAATGTTCCAAAGAGATTAAGGTAGTGTCCAACAAAACCATTTGTTGGTTTTGGTTTTACTTTACAAATATATGTAAAGTAAAACCAAATATATGTAAAGTAAATATAACCAGATTTTGGGAGCAGACATTATAAGAACAGAAGATAATTGATGGAGGAAGGGAAGAAACTGTGTCAGTGCTGGCTAATAGAACTTTCTGTGATAATGGAAATGTTTTATATTTAGTTAATTTTCATTTAAATAGCCACTGTATTGCGCTACCTTATAGGACAGTACAGGTCTTTATTTGTAGTTGAGGATCAAATTTGTCTCTAGGAAGGTAAACTTAGCTACATAGTGCTTACTATTTGAAAGTAAATCACACTAATAACTTCATTCATTCATTTATTTATTCCTCAAATATTAATGACCTTGAAGAAAGCAGAACCTTTCTTGAAAATTAGCTGTAAGGACAATTTTCTGTGAGTTTCATTATTAGAGCACTTTGGTATATTGCCACGTGAAAATATTCAGCTGAGGAATTGGGGCTGGGAGGGATGGAGTCAGTGAATACGGTATAATTTATAACTTTAGAGTTTAACAGTACAGATGTTAATTAACCTTAAAGTAAAATTAAAAATATATAGATAAGCAAAAAGAAATGAAATCACTAAAATTTTCACCAAAGACAATTACTTTTAATATTTCAATATATGTAATTCCAGACTTGTGTCCCATGTAGTCATTTCATTTTCCTTGATAGGCCCCAAAGTAACCAACTCCCCCATGGAAGGGAAATCTAGTCTGGGAGTGAGGGTCACTTTTACTGTTATCCTTGGACCTCTCAGGCCAGCACCTGGCCTCATCTGAGAAGGTCACCTTCTCCTTAATCCTTCTCCATAATTCTGCCAGTGGCCTGGCTTTGGGGAAAATGATTATAGGCATCTGTGGGAGCATTTTAGAGAGGAGGAGAGAGGAGAGAGGTTGGTCATATCTGTGGCTCATTCTGCCAGATGAGTTTCTCAACCTTGGCACTATTGTTATTTGGGGTGGATTATTTTTTGTTATGGAGGTGGGGTGGGGCTGTCCTCTGCATTATAGGATGTTTAGCAGCACTTCTGGCATACTGCTCCACGTCATGACAATAAGTTGAGAGCCACTAGGTTTGTGGAAATCACCAAATTATTGCTGATGTGCTCTAAACAGGTTGATATTCCAATTTGTGTGTGGGAGAGACTGAGCTCTAAAGAGAGGCATAACTTAAGGAAGCTGTTTACTCTGGCTGTACCATTAATTTATGGTGAGATTTTGGTGGATAAATCTATCAGGATCCTAACAGGAAAACAAAAAGGTGAAAATAATTTTAAGGGAGCTCTTTATAGAAGAATGGGTAGTATTCAGGGGACCAATAAGTGATGGTGAGGCATCCAGGGAAGAGCATCATTGAGGCTCTATCCCCACCCTGGTCTGAAGGGATAGGTAGTAGAACTTGGTACTAGAGTTCAGGGGTAGGGGGCAGAGATTTGGAGCACTGGAAGAGGAGCTGCCCTGCAAGGCTCCTGTAACCTTGGCAGAAGGCACCCATTGCCAGAACAGCAGTCCAGAGGGATGGGGCAGGTTGGGGGTAAGTACACTGGCTCTTTCCCCAACTCTGTGCACTGATCTATACTGGCCAAATCCAAGTGGAAGGAGCCTAGATGATGCAGCCTGGGGAGGTCAGCCAGCATTCTGAGGGTGTGGGAGGAGGACAGATGGCGAGTCAACTGTTAGTAAGTGATCTAATATCTTCCTGACTTCAGAGTGAGGGTTAAGAGATACCGTGGTAGTAGAAGGAGATAGGCACAAATTGTTTTTGAAAAATAAAGCACATATACAAGTAGGCCACTGCTGTTTGACATCTGGTTCTGTTCTGTTCAGTAATGTCAAGTCATACTCTTACTTCGGGGTTAGATTTTTTTCAGTTTTATTGAGGCATAATTGACCAAAAATAATTCTAAGATATTTAAAGTACACAGTGTGACGGTATGATAGATGTGTACATTGCCAAGACCTATTCAAGGAGCTTGCCTCTTACGTGTTCTTCTAGGACAGCAGTCCCTAATTCTTTTGGCACCAAGGACCAGTGCTCTTATGAGAGTCTAATATCTGAACATCTGAGTGGAGCTGAGGCGGTGGTGCTAGCACTGGGGACTGGCTGCAAATACAGATGAAGCTTTGCTCACTCTCCCACTGCTCACCTCCTGCTGGGTGGCTGGTTCCTAACAGGCCACGGACCTGTGCTGGGGCTTGGGGACCCCTGTTCTAGGAGATTTATGGTTTCAGATCTTATGTTCAGGTCTTTACCGTTTAGCATTGATTTTTGTATTTGATTTAAGAGAGGTGTCAAGATTCATTCTTTTCCATGTGGCTATCTAGTTTTCCAAATACCATTTGTTGAGGAAACTATCCTTTCCCCCATTGTATATTTTTGGCTCTTTTGTCAAAAAATAATTGACCATGTATGCACATGTTTGTAATAGACTTTGAAATCAGGAAGTGTTGCCTCTGGCTTTGTTTTTTCTCATGGTTGTTTTGGTTACCCATAGTCTTTTGTGGTTCCATACATATTTTTAAATTTTTTCTATTTCTGCGAAGAATACCATTGGAATTTTAATAGAGATTGCATTGAATCTGTAGATTGCTTTGGGTAGTATGGACATTTTAATAACATTAATTCTTCTAGTCCATGAATGCAGAATCTCTTTCTATTAATTTGAGTCTTCTTCAGGTTTTTTCATCAATGCCTTATAGTTTTCAGTGTTCAGATAATTTCACCTCCTTGGTTAAATATATATATATTTAGTTAAATATTATGCCTCAATATTTGATACCATTTCAAGTGGATTGTTTTCTTAATTTCTTTTTCTGATATTTTGTTGTTGGTATATAGAAATGCAAGTAATTTTTACATATTAATTTTAATTCAATCTGCAACTCTGTGCCTTTTTATTGGTAAGTTCAGTCCATTTACATGTAGGGTGATTATTGAAATATGAGGTCTTCTTATAGCCATTTTATCTTTTGCTTTCTGGTAGCTTGGTGTTTCCATTGCTTCCTTGTCCTTGTGTTTGTTTTCTTTATTTTCATTGGCTTTTGTGGATTTTCCCTCTGGTCATTCTTGTTGTATGTTATATACTTCAGTTCTGAATCTTTGGTGTGTGGTTATCATTAAGAATATGTAAAGGATAGTTATATATATACAGTTGTCCATTTTCTTCTGTGCATGCCTTATCTCCATTACTCTTTGCGACTTTGGATCTTTGAATCCTCCCCTTTTCAGTCATTGTTGTCTCAATTTGTCTCTATGTATGCTGAACATTCATTACTATCTTGCTATAGCAAATCTCTTGTTGTTGTTTAAGCTTATATTGCCCTGTTCCTAGTAAGAGTTGCAGTCTTCTGCTTCTATCAGTCTGCTAGTCACCTTACTCCTAATTATGTATTTTTTTTTTTTTTTGTCATTTTGTTTTAGGGGAGCTGACCCCTTTCAGTATTTCTTGTAGTGCAGGTCTTGTAGTGGCAAATTTCCTCAATTTTTGTATGTCTGGAAAGGTTTTTATTTCTCCTTCATATCTAAAGGAGAGCTTAGCTGGATGCATTATTCTTGGCTAGTAGTTCCTTTCATTTAATAGTTTGAATATTTGATTCCACTTCTTTCTGGCTTGTAAGGTTTGTGCTGAGAAGGCCGAGATAATTTTAATACAATGTGTCTTGGTGAGGGCTTTTTTTTTTTTTTTTTTGAGATAATTGAGTGTTCTGTTGACTTCTTGAATCCCAAGCTCCAGCTCATTCCTTTGATTTGGGAAATTCTCATCAACTATTTTTCTGGAAATGCTTTCTAATTCCTGCTCCTTTTCCCCCCTTTCGAGAATGCCCGCTATTCTTGTGTTTTCTCTCCTGATGGTATCTGCTAATTCTTTTCTTTCTCTCATTATTTTTCATTCTTTGATTTTTCTGTTCTTTCTTCTGATTTATTTTTAGATTTCTGTCTTCAATATCACTGATCCTTTCCTTCCTTTGGTCAACTTTATTTCCTAAGCTTGCTATTTCATTTTTCAACTTTTGCAGTGTGTTCTTTATCTCCAGAATATTTGGTTCTTTTTGAGGGTTTCAGTCTCCCTGCTAAAGAACTCATTCTGCTCATCTAGTTGTTTTTTCAGTTCCTAAAATTGTTGATATGATTCGTTTCGGATCTCACTGAGGTTTTTCAGAAGTTCCATCCTGAATTCTCTGTCATTTAAGTCACATATTTCTATGTCTGTAAGCTTATTTTCTGGAGATTTTTCTCTTTCTTTCTGAGATGCCTTGTCACTTTGGTTGTTCATGGTGTTTAATGGACTCTTTCTCTTCCTGGGCATTAATGAAAGTGTGTTCTGCTTTTTTTTTCCGCCCCCAGAAAGAAGTTTTATTATATAAAGGTCTCCCTTTAGCCATTTGCAAAGAAGGCATTTTTCTTTAGGTTTCTAGTACATGGCGTCTAAGCCTCTTGGATCCCTGCTTTTTACATAAAGCCTTATTAATGCCTTTTTTTTCCTTTAATCATACTGGCTACCCTCAGTCTCAATCCCTGTCAGTGTTAGTGACAGTTTCGGTAGCATTTGCTCAGAATTCCCTGGGCTTCTGCTGTGTTCGGTCTCAGAAGGTATGGGGGGAGGGACCCTCTGGGTTGGCTGATGGGGACTGTGGCTCGCTTTTGCAACTACAGCTGGTAAAAATCAACTGTTGTTTCTCTGCCGTCCCTGCTTCTCTGCCATTCCTGTTTCTCTGCTTTCTGCCCTGATTACTGGGCCCTGCCATCAGCCACATGGAGCTTATAGCTCTCTCAGACAGGGCTGTTCAGAGAACTCGCTGTACCTTCTCACCTCCCCCCTCTTCCTACAGGGAGCTCTGGCTGCAAGAGGCAGCTTCTTTGTTTCTCCGAGTCCACCGCTGGACACCTGGAGTTCTGACCTTTGGTAGCTCTTATGCAGAGATCCCATGCTCAGACATGCTGGCGTGCAGTTTGAGTGTTTTTTACTGAGTTTTAGATGTTCAGCTTATTGTTGTTTCAAGTGGAGAGATCTGGGGACGTATCTCACTCTGGCATGTTTCTTACGTCACTCTCATATATTAATTTTGTATCTTGCAACTTTACTGAATTTGTTGATTAGTTCTAACAGTTTCTTGAGGGGGTGGGATTTTTAGGGTTTTCTATATGTAATATCAGTCATTTGCAAATAAAGTTAATCTTATTTCTTCCTTTCTGATTTGGTTACCTTTTATTTCTTTTTCTTGCCTAATTGTTCTGGCTAGGACTTCAATACTGTGTTGAATAAAAATAGTGCAAGTGGGCATTCTTGTCTTCTTCCTCATCTTAGAGGAAAAGCTTTCAGTGTTTCATTATCGAGTATGATGTTAGCTGTAGCATATGTATAGCATATATAGCCTTTATTATGGTGAGGTTTCTTCTATAACTCATTTGCTGAGCGTTTTTTATCAAAGGATATTGAATTTTGTCAGATGTTCTTTCTGCATGTACAGAGGTGATCATATTACTTTTATCCTTCATTTTGTTAATGTCATATAGCACATTAATTGATATGCAGATATTGAACCATCCAAGGACCCCTAAAATAAATGCCACTTGATCATGCTATATGATCTTTTTAATTTATTGCTAAATTTAGTTTGTTCATACTTCATTGATACTTTTTGCATGTATATTTATCAGGGATATTGGCATGAAGTTTACTTTTCTGTAGTGTCCTTCTCTGGCTTTGGTATCAGAATAATGCTGGTCTCATTTTGAGATTGTGTTTCCTTCTCTTCATTTTTTGAAAAGAGTTTGAGAAAGATTGGCTTTAATTCTTTAAATGTTTTGTGGAATTCACCAGTGAAGCTATCTGATCCTGTTATTATTATTTTTTTAATTGGGAGTTTTTAAAATACTGATTCAGTCGCTTTACTAGTAATTTTATGTTCAGATTTTCTGTGTCTTCATGATTTAGCCCTGGTTGTTTTTCCAGGAATTTATTTATTTCTTTTAGGTTGTCCAATTTGTTGATGTATATGTATTCATAGAGTCTCTTGTGATCCTTTGTATTTCTGTGTTATCAGTTGTAATATCTCTTCATTCATTTCTTATTATATTTATTTGAGTTCTCTCTGTTTATTTTCGAGTCTAGCTTAAGGTTTGTCAATTTTATTTATCTTTTCAAAAAACATGTTCTTAGTTTCATCGATCTTTTCTATTGGCTTTTTAGTCTCTGTCGCTTATTTCTGTGCTCATCTTATTTTCTTCTTTCTACTAACTGTAGGCTTAGATTGTTATTATTTTTCTGGTTCCTTGAGATGTAAATTTAGGTTGTTTGAGATATTTCTTTTTTCTTAATGTAGGCATTTATTGCTATAAACTTCCCACTTAGAACTGCTTTTACTAACATAGTTTTGGTATGTTGTGTTTCCATTTTCTTTTCTCTCATGATATTTTTAAAATTTCTTTTTGATTTTTCTTTGGTTCATTGGTTGTTCAGGAGCATGTTCACATATTTATGAATTTTTCAATTTTTTTCTGTGATGATTGAGTTCTAGTTTCATATCATTGTCAGAAAAGATGCTTGATATAATTTCAGTGTTCTTAAATATATTAAGAATTATCTTGTGGCCTAACAAGTGACCTATCCTAACATATGTTCTATTTGTGCCTGAGAAGAACTTATATTCTGTTGCTTTTGGATAGATGTTTCTGAATATGTCTGGTAGGTTAGATTTAGTCCAATATTTCTTTATTGATTTCCTGTCTAGATGATCTGTTCATTATTGAAAGTAGAGGTATTTTGTCTCATATTGTTATTGTATTGCTGTCTACCTTCAGATCTGTTAATATTTTCTTTATGCATTTAGGTGCTTCCATGTTACATGCATAAATATTTACAAATGTTATATCTTTTTTATGGATTGACCCCTTTATCATTATATGATGACTTTCTTTGTTTCTTACAGTCTGGCTTAACATCTGTTATGTCTGATATAAGTATAAGCTGCTCTTGCTTTCTTTTGGTTCAGTTTGCATGGAATATCTTTTCCTTTCCTTCACTTTCAGTCTATTTGGGTCCTTTAAACAGAAATGAGTCTTTTGTAGGCAGTGTATAGTTGTCTTATTTTTATAATCTCTTCAGCCACTCTATGGTTTTGATTGTAGTAGTCCATTTAAGATAATTATTGATAGTAATGGACTTACTAATGCCATTTTGTTAATGATTTTCCTTTGTTTTGTAATTCTTTTGTTTTGTTTTGTTCATCCTCTTCTGCTCTCTTCCTTTGTGATTAGAAGATTTTATGTAGTGGTATTCTTTGATTCCTTTCTCTTTCTCCCTTATGTGTTTATTGTAGGCTTTTACTTTGTGGTTACCACTAGGCTTACATTTTTTAACAGTTTTTTTTTTAAGCTGATAATAACCTAACTTCAAATGCATACCAAAGCTCTACTTTTATATACTATTTCCCCAACTTTTTTTGTTTCAGTTTCGCAGTTTACATCATTTTACATTGTGTATCCATTAATAAGTTATTGTTGTTACAGTTTTTTTTTATACTTTTGTCTTTTAACCTTCATACTAGATTTATAAATGCTTTATCTACAGCCGTTACAATGTTAGAGTATTCTGAATTTAACTGTGTAGTTACGATTACCAGTGAGTGTTTTTTTTTTTCTCTTACTAATGAGCATTATTTTGTTTCAGCTTGAATAACTCTTTTTAACATTTCTTTTAAAGCTAGTGGTATATGGTGATGAACTCCTTCAGTTTTTGTTTGTCCAGAATATTTTTTTGTCTCTCTTCAGTTTTGAAGGACAACTTTGCTGGGTAAAGTATATTAGTCGGCAGTTTTTCTTTCAGCACTTTGAATATATCATCTCATTTTCTTCTGGCCTGCAAAGTGTCTTTTAAAAAATAAGTAAATAGTTATTTGGGAATTTGCTTGTATTTAACTGTTGGTTTTAGCTTGCTGCTTTTAAGATTCTCCCCTTGATTTAAGTTTTGATGATATAAATATAACGTATCTTGGCATGGGTTTCTTTTTATTTAACTTCTTTGGTCTTGTTTTGGGCTTCCTAATAGATGTCCGTTTCTTTCCTCAGGTTAGGGAAATTTTCAGCCATTTTTTCTTTCAGTAAGCTTTTTGCCCCTTTTTCTCTCCTTCTCCTGGGACCCCTACAATATATATATATTTGATCCCCTTTTGGTGTCCCTTAAATCCCTTAAGCCGTCTTCACTTAAAAATTTTTTTTCTGTCTCTCTGATTTTATTAATTATACTGATCTGTCTTCAAGTTTCCTAGTAATTTCTTTCATTAATATAGTCTGATGTTGAAACCCTGTTTGAGTTTTTTATTTTTCAGTTTATTGTATTCTTCATCTTTGTGATTTTTTTTCATACTTTTTTATATTTTCTCTCTTTGTTTCGACTTTCACTTTGTTCAAGCATTACTCTCCTGAACTTAGCATCTTTAGGCCTATTAGTTTGAGCTCTCAGGTAAAATCATTTTTCATTTTTTCATTAATATCTTTTTCTGGAGATTTATCTTGTTCTTTTGTTTGGAACATATTCTTTTGTTTCTTCATTTTCCTTGACTGTCTATCTTACACATTAGTAAAAACAGCTACATCTTCCAGTCTGAGAGGCTTGTCTCGTATAGGAGATGGACCTCATCAATCAGCCTGTCCTGAGTTTCTAGTTGTCTTTCAAATGCTCGTGATTGTTAAAGCTATCATTTTTCTTCATAGTGGCTCCCATAGTTGAGGGTGTGCCAAGACCTTTCAGTGTCCCAAAGCGCAAAATTGCAGTTAGCACTTTGATGTAGCCTTCTAAGCTAGAACCTCAGGCAGCATCTGGGAAAGTATGTAGTTAAGGTCTTTCTAAGGAGAAATTAGCAGATGGGCGTTTTTGCCTGCTTACTCTATGCTGGGCCCAGGCATATAGCTGGGGAAGTGGGATGTGGGGGAGGGGTGCTCCTGTGCCAGTTAAGAATTGCTTCCTTAGTTGCTACAGTCCTGTGAGACTTTTGAATGCAAGCCCCATTGCTGACAGAGCCGGGTGACCTGGGGGGCTATCTCTCAGGCAGGAGCCACAAAAGCTGGGGTACCAGACATGTATATAAGATCCTTCCAGGGAGGCAACTTACTTTCGTTATTGAAGTGGGCTGGAGGGAGACGAGATGAGTTGGTGATTACTGGCCTTCCCGGTCTCTGGGGACTGTCCAGGCAGCCCCTAGATATATGCTTATGTTAGAAGCCTGACTCTCTCAAGCAGCACTTGTAAAGTATACAAATAGAACTTTTTTGCGGGGGAGGATGGGCGGGATAATGAAAGAGTGATGTTTTTGTTTGCTCCTCTGCTGAGCCCTGGGTAGAGGGGGCGGATAGCTGGTTAAGAATTCATTGTTTGCTAAAATCCTGTGGGACTTATGAATGGAAGACTCATATGACTCAGTGGATCAGGTGATTTGGGGATCTATCCCTTGGGAGGTAGCTGCAAAAGCTTTGGAACAAAAAGATGTACAAAGTTCTTTCAGGGAGATACTCGCAACTTGAGGGAGGTGTATGCTGGCTTCCTCAAGCTTTGGGGAGGATCCCAGGTAGACCCTAGATATGTTCCTAAGTTAGACCTGACCCTTAAGCAGCAGCTTATAAAGTATGCAAATAGAGCCCTTTCAGAGAAAGACTGGAAAATGGGAATTTTTTGCTTGCTCTGTCTGCACTGAGTCCTGCAGGGATATCTGCAGGGAGTGCTTGTGTGCCTATGAGGAATGCTTCTTTGTTTGCTATTCTTTTGTGGTATTATTGATAGAAGCCCCATTAGCTTTCAGAGCTAGGTTTTTTTTGTGCCTATCCCTTGGATTTGAGTCTTAAAAGTTGAGGTGCTAGATTTGAGGTCCCAATCCTTCACTCCTCAAGGAGAAGCTGAGAGTTGAGGGTTCCTTCCTGACTGTATGGCGTTATACCAGGGGTTTGGTTTGTGGTGAGAATGTGTCTTAGCCTTTTTTACCTGATTTCATGTGAATATTTTCTCATTTACCAGATATATAGGAATTACTCAGCCATTTTCTGAATCTCTTTAAGAGGAAATTGCTCTGTGTATAGCTGTAAAATCAGTGCATCTGTGGGAGGAGGGGAGCCCAAGAGCCTGTTTTGTTGCCATGTTGGTTGACTTTACAGTAGAATTTCTCTACGTTTTTAAATCCATGTTCCAGCTCAGTTGTGCTGTTTGGTGTACTAAAACATATATTTGCTGGTGCCTGTTAATAGTTAGAATTTTATATATATGTTTTACTTGTACAGAATAGTTTTTCTTGCAGCTTAACTGTTTCCTCTTTTTTTTTTAATCATCACAAAAACCACATCATAAAACCTCTAAGTTTGAAACGGCCTTAAAGTTTCTTACCTGAAATCTGGGAATTTATAGCCTTAAAAAAAACTGCACATAAAATATATACATGTATCAAATCGCCACATTGTATGACTTAAACTTACACAATGTTATGTGTCAATTACATCTCAATAAAGCTGGAAAAAATTATATAGGAAAACAAAACAGGCACAAAATAAAGAACACAATGTTCTTTGTAGAATGAAATGATTTATATAATTACTATCAAGGTCACAACACATTGTGAAATGTTGCTTGTAGAAATCCTGATTGATTTACTAAGAAAATATGTTCTCTTTAGAGATCTCTAAAAACATAATGATTGAGCTTTAAAATATTAAAAACAAAAGTTATACCTATACATGTTTTGCTTGCTTGGAAGATTTGTATTCCCCCCACTGTCAGTTGTACCATGATCAGCTGTTCCAAAAGTTCATGGTTTTCTATGGCACGTAGCCAGGAAGAACTAGTCTTTCAGCAATAGAGAACCAAGTTTATGACCTGGACCTATTGGGGATCAATGTTTAACACATGTATGGGCCTCACAGTATCCTGATCTTAACCAAATTTTGAAATCGAGTTGCACATTGTTCTACAATTATTCGTGTTAATAAGCTGCTCTTTTAAAATATGGATATCCCCTTCCAAGTTTAATTAGAGTAGATATTTATTCATTAGTAAGAGTAATTTGATTCCCATTATAGTTCTTCTATTATATTATAATCACTTTTAATAAAAGGCAGAAAGTTTTGAAATAGTGAAAAGAGGAATAGGAGAACATGGAGCATGTGGGAGGGGCTAGAAAGATGGGTTGGGGAAGAGAGTTACTTATGTTTGGGGAGAATGCCAAGGAAAGCATTTCTACCTGTTCAGCTTTTTTATACCTGAGGCTTTGATCGCAGCACCTTCACTCTTATAACCGGAGCCTTGTCCTACTTGTTTCTGTCTGCCCCAGAGAGAACCAGAAGTGAAGCTAATAACCTCCAGTTAACAAAGCCAAACACAAAGAAAGCTAAACCAAAGGAGAACAGAAAAATGGAAGTAAAATGGGTTCAAATTATAGCATATCAGCACTGAGAGAGTATGAGTCATCTAAGTTTTTCTGAGTTCATTTGCTACATCTCCTTTTTTAAAGGAGTATACATCAATGCACTGGGAGTCAGTGTGTTCTGGCCTTGATAAGACAGCTAGTGAGTGCCAGACCTAGGTCTAGAATTCTGGTCTCTTGAGTCATAGGCAGGCTCTTATCTCCTAGAGAGAGCTTGTGTTTGTGCACTTGAGTGCATCGTGTTTTGGGGTCAAAGCTTAAACTCCCAACACTGTTTAGTAGACCTGCTTCAGTAGATATGGGGGAAGGAAAACCTACTTTAAATTGCTTTAAGCAGGTTATTTATGCAAAAGTGTTAACTTTTTTTTTTCCCTAGTGAACCTGTGCCTGAACTTCCATTTGCCGTTATGCAGTAATTTGGCAACTAACTCAAGATTCTTATTTTTCTGTTTTTTTTTTTTTAAGTGGCTGCTCCTAGAGAGGCATACCATATATTTATAAATGGAAAAGCTTGTTAATGAACCCTAATTTAATTTATAAAGTGATGTAATTATAGGCACAGTCCCTGTGGATTTTTTTAACTTGACAAGAAATGTTCCAAAATTAATCTGTAGGTCTGAGCAAGCAAGAATAGATAAGAATACTGAACAAGATAATGAAAGAACTTGAATGACCAGAGACCAAAACATACTGTAAAGCCACAATCATGTAAACAATATATTAGAGCCATGGGACTAGAGGTCAGAGACAGTGAAAAAAAGAATAATCATATTCATAAGAATTTAAGTATGAGTCATTGGAGAAAAGTATGAAATATCCAGTAAATGATTTGGGAACAAGATTATTTGGAGAAAAGTACAGTTAGAGTCTGATGCCATATAATAAAATAAAATTTAGGTTGGTTATAAAATGAAAATGTAAATAACGTTTAAAGTCTAAAAGAAAATAAAAATGTATCTATAAATCTTTGTAAACATAATAATAAAAGGCAGGAACTTAAAGCCTTTTAGATTTTAACCATTTAAATATTAAATCCTGGAAATAAACAAACCTAAATTTTTTTCTTATAGGATTTGATCTTAGATCTTTTGGAATATATTAAAATATAGAATAAAATTCTCCCTGATTCTGTTTAAACTTTAACTGGTCTTGGCAGGACAATGGAGAGGAAGGGAGAAAAAGATATGGGATGGGCTGGGAGGGTTTTGAAAGGTGGAGGCAAATCCATCTGGGATTGCTGCCTCCCTTGACAGCGCCATCTTATTATAAGGAGAGTTGAAATGTAATGGAAGGGAAAAGAGCATGGAAAAGATCTGGCCAGGATACTACAGTCGAATATGCTTTATAAGTGACAATACAATGCATTCATCACAAGTAGTAGACCATTGACACCTAGTACATTAGAATGTCTAGGTGGGATCTTTTTATTCCTCATGCATATTCATCTCTTCAAGTCGTTTTTGTTTTCTTTTGTTTTGCTTTCCCCATATTCTCTGGGAAATAGTAAATTTCATAAGTAATATTCTGTAGACTATTTTTTATAGGAAAACTTTCCTGGAAGTTCTCATTAGAAAGAGAAGGCAAGCATTAGTAATGTCTCTACAAGGACAGAGGGCTCAGGGCAATTTAATGGTTTCTCCTGAATGTACTTTTGGGGCTGGAGACAGATATAGGAAGCAGTGTAGTTGCTAGGTTAGAAGTTGTGTACATTTGGAATTTTAATAGATGTTGCATAACTGCCCTCCATAGATATGATACCCATTTGTAGACCCACAATAATGTCAGTATTCCTCTCCTATCAACACTCTATGACTGTGTTGTAACTACCAATTTGTACTTCTTAATCCCGTATTCTTTTTCACCCCCAACCCACTACCCATTTGACAGCCATAAAAATGTTCTCTGTATCCGAGGTTGTTTCTGTTTTGTTTATTTTGTTCTTTAGATCCTATTTGTAAGTGAAGTCATTAGGCATTTGTCTTCTCTGACATACTCCAATCAACAGTGCCTTCTAGGTCCATCCACATTGTTGCAGATGGCAAGATTTCATTCTTTTATGTGGTTAAGTAATATGCATTGTATATATGTACCATTTCATCTTTAGCCATTCATCCATTAATGGATACCAGGTTGCCTCCATGTCTTGGCTATTGTAAATAATGCTGCAGTGAACATATGGATTCACATGTCCCTTCAATGTAGGAGTGTTTTGGGTTTCTTTGGATAAATACCCAGAAGTCAAATTATTGAGTCCTTCTTTGTCTCTTGTTATATATAGCCTTTGTTTTGTTTGTTTGTTTGTTTTGCAAGGCAACCCTTGGTTGACCTCACAGATTGCAAAAACCTTGTCATCTTACAATCCTTTATTTTTTATTTTTTACGCCTACAGCACCTGGTTTACTAGGTGGTCTCCCATCCAAGTACTAACCAAGCCCGACCCTGCATTGCTTCCGAGATCAGATGGGATGGGGCTTGTTCAGTAGTCTTTGTTTTAAAGTCTGTTTCATCTGGTATAAGTATTGCTACCCTAGCTTTTTGTTGTTTTCATGAAATATCTATTTTCATCTCTTTACTTTCAGTCTGTGTGTGTCTTTTGATCTGAAGTGAGTCTCTGTAGGTACCATATGTAAGGATCTTATTTTCTAAGCCATCCTATGTCTTTTGGTTGGAGCATTTAATCCATTTACATTCAAAAAGCTGTCCTGTAGGACTAGGGCCAGACAAAAGGAGGGCTTAGCTGCCTAGCTGGAAGGAAAGGCTGGGAGGCCAGTGCCACTTCCAAGGTCAGGAGTGGGTGCTGTCTCCCTGCGGGCCTGGTTGTAGCTCTCGGGTTGGTGTTGATGAACTCTAGCTTTTTCTTGTCTGAAAGCTCTTATCTCTCTTTTGATTCTAAATGATAGCTTTGCTAGATACAGCAATCTTGGTTGTAGGTCCTTGCTTTTCATCACTTTGAATATTTCCTGCCAATCCCTTCTAGCCTATAAAGTTTCTGCTGAGAAATCAGCTGACAGCCTTATGGGAGCTCTCTTGTAGGTAACTAATGCTTTCTCTTGCTGCTTTTAAGATTCTCTCTTTGTCTTTAACCTTTGGCATTTTAATTTTAATGTGTCTTGGTATGGGCCTCTTTGAGGTAATCTTATTTGGGGCTCCCTGTGCTTCCTGGGCTTGTGTGTCTATTTCCTTTATCAGGTTAGGGAAGTTTTCTGTCATTATTTCTTCATAAAGGTTTTCAATTCCTTGCACTCTCTCTTCTCCTGGTATTGCTATGATGTGAATGTTGGTATGCTTGATGTTGTTCCTTAAACAATCCTCATTTAAAAAAAATTTTTTCTTGTTGCCGTTCTGAATGGTTTTTTTGCTATTTTATCTTCTAAATCGCTAATTCAGTCCTGTGCTGCATTTAATCTGTTGATTCCTTCTAATGTAATCTTCATTTTACTTATTGTATTCTTCACTTCTGACTGGTTCTTTATGTTTTATATCTCCATTTTTATGTTTTCTATCTTTGTTAAAATTCTCGAGTTTATCTACTCTTCCCCTAAGTTCATCGAACATCCTTAGAACCAGTTTTTTGAACTCTGCATCTGGTTGATTGCTTGTCTCCATTTTGTTTAGTTCTTTTATCTGAGACATGTTTGTTTATCTCAGTATTGTGGCTGCCTCCCTATGCATATGTTTCTGTAAATTAGGTAGGGCTGCTATGTTTCCCAATTTTAGAAGAGTGGTCTAATGTAGTTGGTGTCCTGTGGGGTGAACCAGTGTTCTCTAGTCACCTGAGCTGGTACTCCAAGTATGTCCCTTGTATGCGCTGTGTGTGCTCTTCTGTTGTAGTTGAGCCTTGGTTGCTATTTACATGTCAGTGGAGGGATTGACACTTGGGCTGATTGGTTGTGAGGACTGGCCAGTGAGGGGCTTGTCCTATGGTGCAGGATTTGCTTTAGCAGGACTGTGGTGCCTGTCCAGTCCACCCTTTGGGCATGTTGTTCTTAGATGCAGCCCTGGGTGGTGCTCCAGCTCAGTCAGAAGCTGGCCACCAGATTTGCCAGCCCCAGGGACTCCTGGGAATGGCCCCACCACAGGCCAACTTCATTCATAGCCTGTGCCCTACCTGAGGCCACCTAGCAAGATTTACCTAGCAATCTGCAGTTGGCTGCCACTCGTGCTGGGCTTAGAGGAGCCTTAAGAGGCCTAGCTACGAACCAAGGCTGGCTGCTACTAGTCCTGGGCTTAGGGCTGCTCAGGGGCATGCTGAGGACATATGCTACTTTTTTGGGTTTTGTGAACCTTTGAGAGATTTTAAGAAAGTCCACAGCATGAGCCAAGATAGACCATTTATGTGAAAAAGCCACTGGAAGCGGCTTGAGTGGGACCGCAAGTTGGGTGGGGCAGGGTCTCAGGGAATCTCCAGGGTGGGGCAATGGTGTTAACCAGGTTGATGGAGACTCAAATATGGTGGCAGCTTGCATCTATATGCTGGGTAAGGGGAAGGCTCAACAAAGAGGCAGTGGATTCTTTCAGTACTTCTGTCTGGGAGAAAACTGCCCCTCTAGCCCTCGCCTTGAAGCCAGACAACCCAGTTTCTCTTTGTTTCTGTCTGGTAATATTCAGGCAGCTGCCTCAGTGCTGGAGCTCAGAGTAGGTGAGTCCATCAGTGAGTAAGCCTTCGTGTGGGTCCCTTAAGAGGACTGTCTGTGACTTTAGCTGCCTTCCATCTTACTCAGCCACCATCTCTAGTGGTTTTCATGGATAAAAGTTTTGGGAATTTCTTTTCCCATCACTGGAGCTCTGGCCTGGGGAGCCTGATGTGGGACTGGACCCTTAGCTCCCCCAGGGGGACCTTCGCAGCTGAGATATCCTTCTTGATTCCCAACTATCACAGGTGGGTATGGGGACCAGCTGGTTTTATGTCTCCACCTCTCCTACCAGTCTTGAGATGGCCTCTTCTGTATGTCCCCAATTGTAGGACTTATGTTCACTTAGATTTCAGGTGACTCCCAATAATAGTTGTTCTATAGTTTAGTTGTAATTTTGATGTGTTATGTGAGAGGAAGCAAGCACAGTGTTTACCTACTCTGCCATTTTGACCAGAACTCAAGAAAGTTAATTGTTAAGGGCCTCTGTTGTACTCTGAATTCTAGTATTTTTCCAAGTGTGGCTCTCTGACAATTTGTACACAATCTCTTGGATGCCTGTTAGAAATGCAGATTCTTAGCCTCCCTTCCTCTGTAGACTTCTAGAATCAGGATCTCTGGGGAGGAACATGCATTTTCAGCAAGCAGTCCTAGGAGTACATTAAAGTTTGAAACCAGTTATTCCTTAACTAGTTCCTTATTTCTTTTCCTTCTTTCTCTTGTTTTCTCTTATCTTCCCTTTTTCCTTCCTCATACCTTCTAACTAATGCTCACCTGTTTTTTACCCCTTCCTCCTCCTTAATGCTACTGGTTCAGAATAGCCAGATGAACTGTTCTTTTAACATAATAAATTTAGGTTCTCTGGAAACTCAGCTAGGACATTAAAAAAAGTATGTATTTCTTACTGCCTTGTTTGTCCCCATAAAACAAAGATAGATACAAAGTTATCTTCTCTGATACCAGTTAGTCTTCCAGTAAAGGGATTTGAACTTGGGCTTTGGAAATGTCCTCCTTTAGAGAAACATCAATAGTGTGATGTCTTCCAGCACATTTAGTCTTCAGTAAAGGGATTTGAACTTGGGCTTTGGAAATGTCCTCCTTTAGAGAAACATCAATAGTGTGATGTCATGGGGAGTCAGTGACCACCAGACTCAGAATCATACACTAACCTGGGTACCTTCACTGGAAGGCACAAGGTGGTATAGGCATTTGGGGTCAATAGGACAGGATATAGTGGGAGAGAAAGTAGAGGTGGTAAAGGGGAGTTTCGACATGGAGTTCAGAGTAGGTGTCACTGGGGTTCTGAACCTCTGCTTTTTGTCTTCACAGCTACTGGAGGAAAAGACCAAGATGAATGTTGAGGTGAGTTCTTTAAAAGCATCAGTTTAAGGAATGCTTTTCTTTTACTGTTCTTCATTTCTCTTTCACAGAGTGTCTTCTCTCCCTACAGAGCTTTCAGAAACATTTCAACACCAACTTGAAAACATTTCCCCTCCCACTTGCCAATGTTCACATGGATTTGGGTGCTATGAGAAGTAGGCCCCTCTGAGTTCTTATCTGTGTCTGTCCTGCTTCAGTTAGATTCGATTTCGTTGGTGGTAATCAGTTGGTTCAGATTTTCTGTTTATTCTTGACTCAGTCTTGGGAGATTGTATGTTTCTAGGAATGTATTAATTTCTTCTAGATTGTCCAATTTGTTGACGTCTAATCGCTTGTATTATTTTCTTACAATCCATTATATTTCTGTGGAGTCTGTAGTTGCTTCTTCTCTTTCATTTCTGATTTTATTTATTTGGGTCCTCTCTTTTTTTTCTTAACTAGTGTAGTTAAAGTTTTATTAATTTTGTTTATCTTTTCAGAGTACAAGCTCTTGGTTTCATTGATCTTTTGTATTGTTTTTCTCAACTCTAATTTCATTTATTTCCACTGTGATCTTGATTATTTCCTTCCCTCTAATCACTTTGGGTTTTATTTGTTATTCTTTTTCTAGTTCTTTTAAGTGTAAGATTAGATTGTTTATTTAAGGTAAGACTGTATTGCTATGACTTTCCCTCTTAGAACTTCTTTTGCTGTGTCCCACAGTTTGAGTCTTTGTGTTTGTATTTTTGTTTGTCTCTCAGTATCTTTTGATTTCTTCCTTGATTTCATTGTTAACCCATTTATTGTTTAGCAGCATGTTCGGCCTTCATGTGTTTGATGTTTTCACATTTTTTTCTCGTAGTTGATTTCTAGTTTCATACCATCGTGGTCAGAGAAGACACTTGATATGATTTCAGTCTTCTTAAATTTATTGAGATTCTTTCGTAGTCTTACATGTGGTCTATCCTGGAAAATGTTCCATGTGCACTTGAGAAGAATGTATATCCCGCTGCTTTGGGGTGAAATGTTCTGAAAACATCAATTAAATCCATCTGATCTAATATGTCGTTTAAGGCTGTTGTTTCCTTATTGATTTTCTGTCTGAAAGATCTGTCTGTTGGTGTGAATGGAGTGTTAAAGTCTGATACTTTGTATTACTGTCAATCTCTCCCTTTATGTTGGTCAATAATTGCTTTATATATGTAGGTGCTCCTGTGTTGGGCGTGTATGTTTACTAGGATTATATCCTCTTGTATTGATCCCTTTATCATTATGTAATGCCCTTCTTTGTCTCTTATAGTTTTTGTCTAAAGTCTATTTGGTCTGATATAAGTATTGCTACCCCAGGTTTTTTTTTTTTTTTTAATTTTCTTTTGCATGAAATATCTTTTTCCATCTTTTTACTTTTAGTCTGTGTATGTCATTTGATTTGAGGCAGGTCTTGTAGACAGTATATGTATGGGCCTTGTTTTCTTATCCATTCAGCTAACGTATGTCTTTAGATTGGAGCATTTATTCCATTTACATTTAAAGTGATTATTGATAGGTACATAGTTATTTCATTTTATTATTGGTATTAAGAGGTGTTTTTCCCCCATTCTTTTTATAGAACTCCCTTTAACATTTCTTTTAATTCTAGTTTGTTGGTAATAAATTTCTTAAGCTTTTTCCTGCCTCGGAAGCTCTTTATCTCACCTTTAATTTTAATTGATAGCCTTGCTGGGTAGAGTAGTCTTGCTTGTAGGTTCAAGATTTTTATCACTTTGAATATTTCATGCCAATTTATTTTGGCCATCAAAGTTTCTGTTGAAAAGTCAGCTCACATTCTTATGGGAGTTACACTTGTAACTGGCTGCCTTTCTCTTGTTGCTTTTAGGATTTTCTTTATGTCTCCAGCCTTTGGCATTTTAATCATGATGGGTCTTGGTGTGGATCTGTTTGGGTTCCTCTTGTTTGGGACTCTTTGCTCTTCCTGGATGTGTATGTCTGTTTCCTTTGCCAGGTTAGGGAAGTTTTCTGTCATTATTTTTTCAAATAGGTTCTCAATCCCTTCCTCCCTCTTTTCTTCTTCTGGTACCCTATTATGTGGATGTTGGTATGTTTGATGTTGTCCAAGATGTCTCTTAAACATTCCTCATTTTTTAAATTCTTTTTTCTTTTTGCTATTCTGTTTGGGTGTTTTCTGCTGCCTTGTCTTCCAACCTTCCCTCTGATTTGGTCCTCTGCTTCATCTAATCTGCTGTTGATTTTTTCCAGTGTAGTCTTCATTTTGGTTATTGTATTCTTATATTCTGACTGGTTCTTCTTTATGGTTTCTGTGCCTGTTTTTATACTTATTGTCTTTTTGTTGAAGTCCTCACTGAGATCATCTATTCTTTAACTGAGTTCATTGAGCATCCTTATAACCATTGTTTTGAACTCTGCCTTTGGTAGGTTGCGTGCCTCCATTTCATATGTTTTTTTTATTTTTTTTTTTCCTGGAGTTTTCTGCTGTTGTTTCATTTGTAGTATGTTTCTTTATTTTCTCATTTTAGTTGCCTCTCTGAGTTCGTTTCTGTATATTAGGAAGATTTGTTATGCCTCCCAACCTTGCTTGTCTCCATTTTGTTTAGTTCTTTTCCTGGAGCTTTGTTCTGTTCTTTGACTTGGAAATGCTTTTCGTATTCCCATTTTGGTTACTTTCTTGTGTTTGTTTCTATGTATTAGGTAAGGTTGCTATGTCTTCTGGTCTTAGGAGAGCTGCTTTATGTACTAGGTGTCCTGTGTGGCCCAGTGGTGCAGTCTCCTTGATCACCTGTGCCGGGGGCTCTGGACCTGGTCCTTGAGTGGTTGTGTGTTCCCTTGTTGTAGCTAAGCCTTGATTGCTGTTAGCACATCAGTGGATGGGATTAACTCTCAGGCTGACTGGCTGTGGAGATTGGCCACTCCCACAGGGTATGGTGCTCTGTTGTGGTCTGATGCCAGACTTTGGATGTGTTGGTTTAGTGGCCCCTTGGGAGGGGCTCCCATGTAGACCAAGTCCAGGCGCTGCCTTTGATTGCTTATGGCTATCTGGTAGGAGCTACAAAGCAATCCGCAGATGGTTGCTGCCTACGCTGGATCTGGAGGCAAGTGGGAGAAACCACAGTGTAAGGCGAGGTCAGTTACCCCCAGTACTGGGCCTGGGATGGCTTAGTAAATGGACCAGTGCATCTCAAGGCCTGGGCCTGCCTGCCAGCTGCCTGTATAACTCCACAGCTTTAAAAGTCTTTGAGTGGTATGTGAATTGGGGTGGGGGAAGAGACCTAGGGAGTCACTGGGGTGAAGTGAACAAATTTCACCCAGCCAATGCAGAGTCAGGGTTCATGCCAGTGCTGAATCTGTGCCTTTCCATAAAAGTCTCAGATCACAGCAAAGTAAACCGCTGTCCTCTTTAGGCCTTCAGACCCTTGTGATCTGTCTAAAAGATATTGCAGCTTGGGTTGGCACCAGTGGCTTGCCACCAGAAGTATCCCCTGAAATGTGTAGTCTGCTGTGTGGGCCATGTGAGCCAAGGGCTGCTGCCTACCAATAAATATGCTGCCCAGGGAAGCTGTGGGTTGGGGCTGGCTGCCCAGAAACAGGCTGCTGTGGTCAACTTGTGGGCTGGGTGGGTCAGGGCCCCAGTGAGACACAGAGTGGAGTGAGCTGATGCTGATCTCACTCAGCTAGTGCAGCTTCATAATTGCCTGTGGGATGGGGAGGAGAGTTCAACACAAGCAATGTGGCACCCACCTATAGACTGCCTGGAGGGGTTCCCAACAGAGGGGCAACAGCAGCTGTCCCTCCAGTCCTTGCCCCGGTGCCTCATGACTCAGTATTTTCTTGTGTGTCTCTTGCGCCTCCCAGGCTGCTGACCCTCTGCCAGAGCCCAGGGTGAGTGTCTACAAGTGAGTGAGTCTGTACACAGTCCCTTTAATGAGACATCTGGGTTTTCAGTTTTTTTCCATCTCACTAGATGGCCAGAGTCCTCTTTGATTTTTATAGTCATATTTTGTGGGAACTCCTCTTTCTGGGCTGGGGAGCCCTTGTGTGGGGCCAGGGCCTCTCGTTCCTTCAAGGGAGCCTCCACAGTTACACTCTCCTTCTCGCTGCTCAAACACCATGCACAGGTGTGGAACCAGCCTCCTTCATGTCTTTGCCTCTCCTACCGGACTCGATGTGGCTTTTTCTTTATATCCTCAGATGTACATGTTATGATCAGCTAGACTTCAGGTGATTCTCCAAGTTGTTTGTTCATCATTAAAAGAGATGAACTTGCTTTTACATTGCCCACTGTCTTGACTGGAACCTAACTTTTCAATACCGCAAGTCATTCTTAACCTTCCTCAGTCTGGCTTTGGCCCATAATGAAATTGATGTTAAATAATTTTTTAAAATTTATTTTTGTAATAATGCAAATACACATACCTAGAACAAAACTTAAAAAGTGCAAAATGGGAAACAATCAAAAGTAAGTCTTCCTATTACCTTATCCCCCTAGCCTTCTCTTCATGGAGCTGACTTCTTTCAACTACTTTTTGGTGGCTCTGACTTTTTATCTGAAGGCCCCTATTAATCACCCAAATACTCATGTCTTATAAGTTCTGAAGAAAGAATAGAAACTTTGCTTACACAGCCTGGCCCGGTAACAGTTCCGCCAGTCATCAATTACCTCTTCTGTCCTATAATTTCAACCTTCTTTCTTTGATGGCTTTTTCATCTCAACCTTTTAAAAACATTCCCAGACGTTGGATCCCCTTCTAACTATTCCCCCTTCTCTTTTACCTTAAACATTCATCTTTCCATGTCTGTGACCATGTTCTCACTTCTCTTTTACATCTGATCCCACTACGATCTGACTTGCTTCTCATTGTTGCACTAAAACTTCTCAGGTAAAGGTCACTAGTGGTCTTCATATTGCCAAATTGGGTGGAAACCTTTTCCTTGAAGCATTTGACACACTGCCCATGTTCTTTAAATGTCTCCATGACACCCCAGGGTTTCTGCCTGTCTCTCTGGTTACCTTTTCTCAGACTCTTTCTTAGACTCCTCTTCTCTCTGCTCCTTAAAAGTTTGTGTTTCCTAGGCTACTTCTTGCTCTACTCACTGTCCTAGGGAACTCAGCTGACCTCACAGCTTTTATTTGTCAGTTGTATGTTTAGGAATGTCCCAAATGGATCTGTTAAACCAGGCCTTCTTAATTCCAGATCCATACATCCAGAAGCCTGGATTGCTCATCTTCACTTAGAGGTTCCACACACAGCTCAACCTAGAATGGAGTTGCTCTTTTTCGCCTGCCCCAAATATGCTTCTCTTCATGGGGTCCTCTCATAGAAGGAGACCACTGTCCTCTATTTACCTGGCCTAGAAGCCTAATGTCCCCCTCATTCCTTTCTTATATTCCATGCTGTAAATCCTGTTATTTCCTTGATTTAATCAGTCATCAAAATTTTTGTTACAACACATTGTGCCAGACTCTAGACTTGGCTTTATGGCTATAATGGTAAAATCCGTCCGTCTGTCTGTCTGTCTGTCTGTCTCTCTCTCCATATGTGTGTGTGCGTGTGTGCGTGTGTAGTTACAGATACATGTATATAGATGTGGTATCTGTACTCACGGAACTTACTGAACTAGTGAAATCATAATACTTTTCAGATCTGTTATTTAACTTTCTGCCTGCTCATCACTTCCTTACTTCCTTAATTTTGTACTTAATCTCCTTTATTTTACTTATCTCCTCCAGGTCATTCTCTTTCCATTTTTTAGGGTAGAGGAGGAGACCTCAGACACACAGGGTACTTCTTAGCCCTAGGACATGACACCTTTTCTTTATTGATTTGTACAAAGTCCCTCTCTTCTATTTATTTTTTCTTCCTTTTTTGTCTCTGCCCTTATTCTCACCCTCCCAAAAAACAGCTGTTCTAATATAGAAAATGTTTACCTTTTTGTTTGCATGTAGTCATGAAAATATATGTTATTGTTTTTTTACAAATACCTTTTTCTTATAAATACATTTACATACAGTAAAATTCACCTTTTTTGGTGTACAATTTTGCGAGTTAAAATATACGCATGGATTTGTGTACCCATTACCATAATCAGAATTCAGATCTTCCAAAACATTCCCTTCTGTTGCTTCTTTGCTGTCACAGCCTCCCTGTTCTCTAACCCCTAACAATCACGGTGTGATGTACTTTAATTTAAATAATTGTATTGTGTTATAGTTTATATCTTGTTATATTTATTTTTTCCATTCTGAACTATGTTTTCATGATATAACATAGTTTATCTGCTACACAGTTCCGCATGATGTACATCCATTTAATATTAACAAAACACCTATGAACAATATGCTATTATTACCTCTCTTTGTAGATTAGAAAAATGAGGGTTAAATAAATTGCTCTAAGTCACAGGTATTAGGAACGGAATGGGATTCCAGCCCTGATGTTTCTGACTCCATAAGTGCCCTTTTTCTTGTCCATAATCAGCTAATCCTATCCATACTATTCAAGTGTCATTTCTGCTTTATGAAAAGTTTTCTCTTTGAAAACTTTATCTCTTGTTTGTTACCTTCCATTCTCTGACTTTGAGTATAGCTGTGTGCCTTGTTTATCTTAGTATCCCCTCACACATAGTTTGTCCTCACTAAATATCAGTTGACTAAATATTAGGATAATTCAGAAACTGTTTAATAATCTTATAATGGAAGCCATACCTTGGGTTGGTCAGTGAATATGTAGAAGAAGGAAAATTTTTAAGGAAAATTTGCGAGGAAAAGGATGGACAAGGATCACTAGTCACAGTCAGGCCTTTGATTTCAGAGGATGTTTGTCAAATGCATGAATGACTCCCAGGATTTCAAACATTTCAAGCTGGGTGCCTGATAGAATTCAGGGAGCCACTGGTCTTTGCTTCCTGCTCAGCGCACCGCCAGTTAGGTAGGGCAGATAACTGGCCACCCAGGTCAGGGTGAGACTGCCAGGTGGAAATGTCCAGTTTACATTTCTTCTTGAGAACTTGAGCTTAGAGGAGAGGATGGTTCACAGCTCAAGATGTTGGAGCTTTTAGCATAGAAGTGGTAACAGAAACCTTAATAATGAAGGCTCTCCACAACCTCCAGGATGAGAAAAGAACAGAGGGCAAGGTTTGAGCTTTGGGAAATACACACATCTAGGGGGCAGAAAGGCTGAGTGGAGGTGGCAGTAGTAGTTTGGAGATTTGAGGAGTCAGGTGATTTGGTGACATTGGACAGGGCACAGTCAACAACAGAGAGTTCCAGAGGTGGGGCAGCAGAGGATGCCAAGCACTGTAGAGGGAATCTCTAAAAAGGAGATGGGAGTAAGCCAAAGGCTGTACAAGCTGTAGAGTTCTCATCTGCTCAGAGCATCTTTGGATATTAATGTCTGTTTTGAGCATTTGCATTTTGGATAACTAATATAGTCATGTGCTTCAAAATTTTAAAGGATTTAGAAAAAAAAAACTTGCCCTTGAGAAGTCCTCTTTTCTCCTAGCTTCTCATGCTCTCAGGCAACCAATGTTATTGTTTCTCAGCTATCTTTTTGGAGAGATTCTAAACATATACAACAAATATTTTTCCCTTCAGCTGCCCCTCTCCTTTTTTTTCACTCAAACTTAATGTACACGTCTTACATTGGTCTGTATTTTGCTACTCTCTCCCAATAATATATCTTGGAGATCAATACCTTTCAATATATAAGGAACTTCTTTGTTACTTTTTATAGCTGTATAATATTCCATTTTAGGAGTATACCATAACTTATTTAACCAGCTTCATATTAACAATCTATACATTACTTTTGTTGTCAAACCTTTTGATCCTTGTAAACAGTGAATGAAAAACATTAGATTGTTCTTCCCGACTCTTTGTATTTACTTTCCCCGCTCCCAAAGTGGTAGTCCTGCATCTATCCTCATGTCTCACACCTTGAAGTTCTTTTATGATGATTTTACATTTTCTTTCACCCTCTTAATCTCAAAACATTTTTTTTTCTAAATTGACAGAGTATATTCTCTTAATTGTAACATTTTCTAAATTCTATTACCAGATCTGGAGCTCCAAACACTAGTTTCTCTGAGTCCAAGAAGGGGAGCCTGCTCGCTCTGTGACTGTGATTTGGCCCTAAATTAGTTTTTGAGTCACTTTGCTATTCCTATGTGTGTCCATTTTCTGCTGTCTTGAAACTGATCCTGTTCCTTTGTTCTTTAAAATACTGTCTCTACAGAGCTGTGTATATAGTGGCATTTTACCAAAGGTTCAAGAGAGCAGAACACAGCAAACAACTCAAAATGGAAATTAAGACATCCTGATTTTTAGAAATCCATTGTCTATGCCTCCACTAGGCATGTCTTACTGGCTCCTTTTTCTGCACACTTCAATCTCCTCAGAACCTACATGCACTTTCCTCTTTCCTCTGCTTTCTGCTGATTTCCACTCCCAAAGTTTTAGTCATCACTACAGAGCAGTTTAACCATCTCTTTGATCTGTTTAATCTTCTCATATTTGGATATTTTTCCAGGTATCTTTCTGTTATTGATTTCTAATTTAATTCCCTTGTGGTCTCAGAGCAGACACTGTGATTTCTGTTTTTTTTTCTTTCTTTTTAAATTTGTTATGGTATATTTTATACCCCAGATGTGGTCTGTCTTGATAAATATTCCATATGTGCTTGAGAAGAATGTGTATTCTGCTGTTGTCGTATGAAGTAATCTATAGATGTCAGTTATATCCAATTAAAATTGATGATGTTATTGAGTTCAAATATGTCCTTACTGATTTTCTGCCTACTGGATCTGTTCATTTCTGATAGAGGAGTATTGAAGTCTCCAACTATGATATTGGATTTCTGTTTCTCCTTGTAGTTCTATTGGGTTTTTGGCTCATGTGGTTTGATGCTCCATTGTTAGGTGCATACATGTTAAAAATTATTATGGTCGATGGCCATGCTACCCTGAACAAGCTCAATCCCATCTGATCTTGGAAGCTAAGCAGGGTCGGGCCTGGTTAATATTTGGATGGGAGACCACCTAGGAAGACTGGGTGCTGTAGGCATCAAAATAAAAAAAATAAAGGATTGTCATCTGATGAGGTCCTTGCAAACTGTGAGGTCAACCAAGAGTTGCCTTGCCTGAAAAAAAAAAAAAAATCATTATATCTTCTTGGGTCCCGTTATTATGTAATATCCTTCTTGAAATTAATATAGCTACTCCTGCTTTCTTTTGATTAGTGTTAGCATGGTATATTTATCTTCATTCATTTACTTTTATTCTATATGTGTCTTTATATTGAAAGTGGGTTTCTTGTAGACAACATACAGTTGGGTCTTATTTTTGATCCACTCTGACAATCTCTATCTATTAACTGATGCATTTAAATCATTAACATTCAAAGTGATTATTATTTAGTTGAATTATTATTTGTTACTCTTTTTTTGTTGCTCTTGTTTTTTGTTCCTATTTTTCTCTTCGCCCTTTTTGTGCCTTTTGTGGTTTTAATTGAGCATGTTGTATGATTCGGTTTTCTTTTTTTACAGTATATCAGTTATACTTCTCTCTTTTTACTTTTATTAGTGGTTGCCCTAGAGTTTGCCATATGCATTCACAGCTAATCCAACTCCACTTTCATATAATTATACCAGTTCGCAATTAGTGTGAGTATCATAAAATAACAAAATAATTCTATTCCTTCCTCTTATTCTTTGTATCATTGCTGTCATTCACTTCACTTAAATATAAGCATACATAAGCCTATAAATATATACATAAAAAATATATATAAGCACACGTAATTGAATACATTATTGCTGTTCTTATTTTGAACAAATTGTTAGGTTAATTAAGAATAAGAAAAATAAATGCACTCAATCAGAACAACAAAAAGAAAAAGTAATTAAAAAAATGAGAATGGTTTAAGAGACCTCTGGGACAACATGAAGTATAAAAATATCTGGATCATAGGAGTACCTGAAGAGGAAGAGAGAGAGCAAGGGATTGAGAATCTATTTGAAGAAATAATGACAGAAAACTTCCCTAACCTGAATTAGACATACAAGTTCAGGAAGCACAAAGAGTCCCAAACAAGAGGAATTCAAACAGACCCGCACCAAGACACATTGTAATAAAATGCCAAAGGTCAAATACAAAGAGAGACTCTTAAAAGCAGCAAGAGAAAGGCAGCGAGTTAGTTGCAAGGATACCACCATAAGAATGTCTGCTGACTTTTCAGTGGAAACTTTGCAAGCCAGAAGGGAATGACAAGAAATATTCAAAGTTATGAAAAACAATAATCTACAACCGTGAATACTCTACCTGGAAAGGCTTTAGATTAAAATGGTAGGTGAGATAAAGAGCTTCCCAGTCAGGAAAAAGCTTAAGGAATTCATCACCAACAAGCTAGCATTACAAGAAATGTTAAAGGATCTTCTATAAAAAGAGAAGGGGCAAAAAAGAAAATAGAAATAACATATATGAATAATAAAATGGCAGTAACAATGTATCTATTAGTAATCACTTTAAATGTAAATGGATTAAATGCTCCAGTCAAAAGACATAGGGTACCCAAATGGATAAGAAAACAAGACCCATGCATATTCTGTCTACAAGAGATCCACTTCAGATCAAACAACATTAACAGAATGAAAATAAAGGGATGGGGAAAGATGTTTCACGCAAATGGGAATGGAAAAAAAAAGCCGGGTAGCAATACTTATATCAGATGAAATAGACTTTAAAACAAAAGTTATAATAAGAGACAAAAAAAGGCATTACTTAATGATAAAGGGATCGATAAATCAAGAGGCCATTACCCTAGTAAACATATGCACCCAACATAGGAGCACCTAAATACATAAAGCAATTATTGACTGACATAAAAGGAGAGATCAATAGTAATACAGTCATAGTAGGAGACTTTAAAACCCCATTGACACCAATGGACAAATCTTCCAGGCAAAGAATCAACTAGGAAACAATGGGCCCAAAAGACACACTAAAACAGATGGATCTAATAGATATTTTCAGAACATTTTACCCCAAAGCAGCAAAATATACATTCTTCTCAAATACAGTGGAACATTTTCAAGGATAGGCCACATGTTAGGATACGAATCAAGTCTCAATAAATTTAAGAAGATTGAAATCATATCAACTGTCTTCTCTGATCACAATGATATGAAACTAGATATCATCTACTGGGGAAAAAAACTGGAAAATACACAAACATATGGAGGCTAAATAACATGTTGCTAAACAATGAATGGGTTATTAATGAGATCAAGGAAGAAATCAAAAGATACCTAGAGACCAATGAAAATGAAAACACAATGACTCAAAATGTATGGGACACAGCAAAAGCACTCTAAAAAGGAAATTCGTAGCAATACAGGCCTACCTCAAGAAACAAGAAAAATCTCAAAGAAACAATCTAAACTTACAAGGAAAAGAACTAGAAAAATAACAGAAAACAAAGCCCAAAGTGAATAGAAGGAAAGAAATAATCAAGATCAGAGTAGAAATAAATGAAATAGAGTCTAGAAAAACAGTACAAAATATTAATGACATCAAGAGCTTCTTCTTTGAAAAGATAAACACAATTGACAAACTCATCAAGGAAAAAAGAGGACTCAAATAAAATCAGAAATGAAAGAGGAGAAATACCATGGACTCCACAGAAATACAGGGGACCATAAGAAAATACTATGAACAATTATATGCTAACAAATTGGACAATCTGGGAGAAATGGACACATTCCTAGGAAAATACAATCTCTCAAGACCGAGTCAAGAAGAAACAGAAAATCTGAGCCAACTGATTACTACCAATGAAGTAGAATCGGTATCAGAAACCTCCCCCCAAAAAACCAAAGTCATGGACCAGATGGCTTCACAGGCAAAATTTACCAAACTTTCAAAGAATTGTCACCTCTTCTTAAACTATTCCAAAAAATTCAAGAAGAGAGAAGGCTTCCTAACTTCCTTTATGAGGCCGCCATTACCTTGATTCCAAAACTAGACAAAAAACTATAGGCCGATACCTCTTATGAACATTGATGCAAAAATCCTCAACAAAATATTAGGAAACCGAATTCAGCAATGCATTAAAATTATCATACACCATGATGAAGTTGGTTTTATTCCTGGGATGCAAGGTTACTACACTATCCACAAATCAATCGATGTGATACACCACATCAATAAATCAAAAATTAAAAACCTTTATGATAATATCAATAGATGTAGAAAAAGCATTTAACAAAATCCAGCATCCATTTATAATAAAAACTCTCAGCAAAGTGGGAATAAAGGGAACATACCTCAACAAAATGAAGGCCATATATGACAAACCTACAGCTAACATCATACTCCAATGGGGAAAGCCTAAAAGCATTTTCCTTAAGATGAAGAACAAGACAAGGAAGGCCACTTTCAACACTCCTCTTTAACAATGTATTGGAAACCCTAGCTACAGAATTAAGACAAGAAAAAAGAAATAAAAGACATCCAAGTTGGAAAGGAGGAAGTAAAACTCTCATTTGCCAATAATATGATACTATATATAGAGAACCCTAAAGATTCCATCAAAAAGTGTTAGAACTTATCAGCGAATTCAGTAAAGTAGCAGGTTACAAAATAAATATTGAGAAGTCAGTGACATTTTTATACACCAATGATGAACTTTCTGAAAGAGAAATTAAGAGAACAATCCTATTTACAATTGCATTAAAAACTATAAAATACCTGGGAATCAAATTAACCAAGAATGTAAAAGACCTGTTTTCAGAAATTAAGTCATTGAAAAAAGAAATTGAAGAAGATACAAATAAATGGAAGTGTATACCGTGTTCATGGGTAGGAAGAATCAACATCATTAAAATGACCATACTACCTAAAGCAATCTATAGATTCATTGTAATCCCTATCAAAATAACAATAGCATTTTTCAAAGAGCAAGAACAAATAATCCTAAAATTTATATGGAACCATAAAAGACTCCGAATTGCCACAGCAGTCTTGAGAAAGAAGAACAAAGTTGGAGGTATCACACTACCTGATATCAAACTATACTACAGGGCTATGGTAATCAAAACAGCATGGTACTGGCACAAAAACATATACATTGATCAATGGAACAAAATAAGGAGCCCAGAAATAAATCCATGCCTATACTCTCACTTAATATATGACAGAGGAGGTAAGAATAGACCATGGGGTAAAGACAATCTCTTCAATAAATAGTGTTGGGAAAGTTGGACAGATACATGCAAAACAAAAAAAAGCTGGACCACCTTCTTACACCATATATAAGAACAGACTCAAAATGGATTAAAGACTTAAATATTAAGAACTGAAACCATAAAACTTCTAGAAGAAAACATAGGCAGTAAACTCTCTGATATTACTAAGAGAAATTTCTTTTCAGATATATCTCCTCAGGCAAGGGAAACAAAAGAAAAAATAAATGGGAATATATCAAACTAAGAAGTTTTTATATGGCAAAGGAAACCATCAACAAAACAAAAAGACAGCTGACTGGGAGGAGATATTTGCTAATGTTACATCTGATAAGAGGTTAATATCCAAAATATATAAAGAACTTATACAGCTCAATAACCAAAAAAAATCAAACAATCCAATTAAAAAATGGGCAGAAAACCTGAACAGATACTTCTTCAAAGAAGAAATACAGATGGATAATAGACATACGAAAAGATGCTCAGCGTCACTAATCATCAGAGAAATGCAAATTAAAACCACAATGAGATATCACCTCATACCTGTCAGAAAGGCTATCATCAATAAATCAAAAAACAAGTGTTGGCGAGCATGTAGAGAAAAGGGAACCGTCGTACATTGTTGGTGAGATTGCAAATTGGTACAGCCGCTATTGAAAACAGCCTGGAGGTTTCTCAAAAAATTAAAAATGGATATACCTTTTAACCCAGCAATTGCATTTCTGGGTATTTATGCAGAGAAAACCAAAACAATAATTCATAAAGATCCTTGCACTCCACTATTCATGGCAGCACAATTTACAATAGCCAAGAAATAGAAGCAACCTAAATGCCCATCAACAGACTATTGGATAAAGAAATTATGGTTTATATATACAATGGAATATTACTCAACCATTAAAAAAGTGAAATCCTACCATATGCAACAATATGGATGGACTTAGAGGTTATTATGCTGAGTGAAATAAGTCAGACAGAGAAAGATAAATAGCATATGAATTTCACTTATATGCAGAATCTAAGGAACAAAGAGCAAACTAATCAAAAACATACTCACAATTGTAGCTGGGAAAATGGGGTGAAGGGTTAAAGAAGTATAAATTAGTAATTGATAGTTGGTCACAGGGATGGAGAGCATGGCAGAGGGAATGCAATTAACATTAATATGATGGCCAGGTGGAGGGCCAGGGGAGAGAGGGAGCAATTTGGGGGATTGTTTTATGAACTGTATAGATGTCTAACCAATATACTGTGTACTTGAAACTAATTTAAATAAATAAATTTTAAAAAATGCAAAGAATAAGGAAAATAAAATTTATTTTACCTTCACTTAATCCTTTGATGCTCTCCCTTTATGTAGATAGGTTTCTGACCTATATTATTTTCCATCTCTCTAATGAAATTCTTTTAACATTTCTTGCAAGGTAGGTCTACTTACATCAAATTTTCTCAAGTTATTGTCTCAAGTTATTGTCTGAGAAATCTTTATTTCTCCTTCATTTTTGAAGGATAGTCTCACAGAATACAGAATTCTAGGTCGGTTGTTTTATTCTCTCAGCACTTTAAAGATTTCATTTCATTCTCTTCTTGCTCACATGGTTTCTGAGAAGTAGAATGCAATTTTTTTCCCTGACTTCCTTCAAAATGTTTTTTTTTTAATCTTTGATTTTTCTGTAATTTGAAAATGATATGCTTAATGAGTCATTGCTTTAGAGGGGTGGGGAGCAATTTTTCTGATTGCCATTCTCTGAACTTCCTGAATCTGTGCTTTAGTGTTTGAAATTAATTTGGGGATTTTTCCAGTCGTTATTGTTTCAAATATTTCTTCTGTTCTTTTTTTCTCTTCTCTTTCTGGTATTCACATTACCTGTATGTTAAAGCTTTTGTAGTTGTCCCACAGTCCTTTGATATTCTGTTCTGGGTTTTTTTTTTTTTTTTTTTTCCCAGTCTTTGTTCTCTTTGATTTTCACTTTTGGAGTTTACTATTGAGATATCCTCATGCTCAGAGATTCTTTCTTCATCTCATGAAAGATTTTCTTCATTTCTGTCACAATTTCTGATCTCTAGCTTTTTTTTTTTTTTTTTTTTTGGTTTATCCCTAGGCTGTCCATCTTTGCTTACATTGCTCATCTGTTCTTGCATACCATCAACTCATTAGGGTCTTACGCATACTCATCATAGTTTTAAATTCCCAGACTGGTAATTCCAACATCCTTGACATTTCTGGTTCTGATGCTTGCATTGGCTCTTCAAATTGTTTTTTGCCTCTTTTTATGGTTTGCCATATTTTCTTTATAGCTAGATATAATATACTACGTTAAAGGAAGTACTGTAAATAGGCCTTTAATAATGTGGTGGTGAGTTGTGAGGGGAAGAGAATCATTCCGTAGTCCAATGTTTAGGTTTCAGAATTTTAGTGAGACTGTGCTGATGGACTGTGAACTTCACAAGCATTTCTCAGTTTTTTTTTCCTCCCCTCTTGAGTTGGTTAGAGTGGGTTGGAGTTGGGTATTTCTCTTCTCCCAAGTAGAATTCTAGAGTGGACTGGAGTTTGGTATTTTCTTTCCCTGAGATCATTTAAGCCCTGATAATACCCTAGCAGGGTAGCCTCTGGTAAACTAGTTTTCTCTGAGGTCAGGCCTTATTAAGAAGAACAGAGTGCACTGGTATATTTCAGAATGGTTCCTTTCCTTCTCCCCTGCTGGAAGAACAAGGAGAAATTTCTCTAGTATTTACTGTTGAAGTCTGGTCAAGCTCCTGGAGATACATCTCACAAAATTGAGAGGGTCTCCCTGTGACTCATTCCCTGGAATTTTTAACTCTCAGAGTTGTTCACACTGAGCCTCCAGCAATTCATCCATTACAGTTCGGGCTTTCCTATTATAGCACTGGTTCCTGCGGTGGTTTCCACTTATGAGTCTCTCCTCTGGTAAGTTGTTACTCTCTGCATTAGCATCTCTGTCTCTCCAATCTTGGGGGCTGCAGTTTGTCTTGTATCCTCATCTCTCTAAAGGATCCTAGAAGAATTGTTATGTTTTCAGCCTTTTAGCTTTTTGCTTGTTGTTAGGATAGAGTTGCAACTTGCAGCTCCTTAACATTTGGAATGGGAAACTGGAAATCCTCATCACTTTGATTTGCAGTTTCCTTTCACAACATACTTTGAAGAGGCCTCATGTAAAATGAAGAGGCACAGATAAGATGGTCTAGCAAGTCATTTTCCTCAAAAATACAGTTCTTTTCCAAAGAGGAACTCAACTGTTAACACATCAGTATTTTCACCCACATCTTGTCCCTGTGTGTTAGTTTTTCAAGGAAACGTCCAACCCACATTCTAAAGCACTTAATCATTCATTTTGACACTATGTAAGCCAGGTTTCGTATGCAAGATTGTGTGTATCATTAATGAGATTTTTAAAAAAAGCAATTTGGTTTATTACAGAAATTGATATGTTTCTTAACCTTATTGCTCTTTTAAAGCTAAGAAGAAGCTTATGTTCTTGGTTGTTATCTGGAATTTAGTAATTCAATAGTTAATCTTGGGAATGCCATAAATATTTAGCATAATAAGGAGATTGCTTGTCTCCTTGGTTAAAGAAGAAACAGACTTTTGATCAGGGGTATGTGTATTGGCTGTATAGACTTTTCTAATGACTGACTTACTGCTTTTTGGTACATGAGACTGTCAAAAAATAAAAATTAAAAACTAGACTTCCCCAGCAGGTACTGGGCTAAATTGCTTCTTGTCAGTTGGGCATTGTGGCCATTCTTCTCTTATTCTTCTAGGGTTCAAAGAAGAGAAGCTTGGAACTACATTTCTTCAAGTTCCCATTTATATGTGAGGTTGGCCAGTTAGTTGCACTTTCAGGAAATTTGGAAGGCTGAAGAAAGATACTATTAAATACAGGGTAAAGTTGTACTCAGATGTGTAAACCAAGGCCGGTTTGAGCCAAGGACGGTGTGTAGTTTAGCAGTAACAGGCAGTCAAGCTCCTATGAATCACTTTCTCCCAAGCTGCAGCCTGAGAGAGGATGTAAACTCTTTCCAGACATCTTGGCTTCCAAGCAAGCTCTTGAGACTCACTTGTTTCAATATGGCAGGGACATGGTCAGCGATGGCTTCTCTGGCTTTAGCTCCCCAGTGGTTGCAATGGTTTATGTAAGCCTCTAATTTCCTGTGTTAAAACTGTATACTTAGAACTCATAGAGTGATTTATCTTTTCCAGACTTAATTTTGACGAATATTTTGTGGGATTTATAACAAATATAGGAGTAAATTGTGTAACAACAATGATACGAAGTCCTGGAGAGAAGAGATGGAAGTATACTGTTGCAAGGTTCTTATATGTGAAATGGTATAATATTACTCTAAGGTAGACAGTGGTAAGTAAAATATGTATAATATAAAATCCTTAAAATAATCACTAAAAAAAGTTACAACAAATAGCCAACAAATGAGATAAAATGGAATAACAAGAAATGTTCTATTCATCTAAAAGAAGGCACTAAAAGAGAGAGAGAACAGATTGGACAAATAGAAGACAAACAACACGATGGTGGACTGAAACCCAACCATATTGATAATCACTGTGTAAATTGTCTAACTTTATTAAGAGGCAGAGATTGTTAGTTTGATTTAAAAAGCAAGTCTTGACTATATTCTGCTTATAAGAAACTAGATATAAAACCACACATAAGATTGGAAAAAAAAATACCATGCTAATACCAATCAGTGAAACCTGGGAGTGGATAGTTAATATTAGACAAAATTAATTTCAGGGTAAAGAATACTACCAGGAATAAAAATGGTCATTTTAGAATGATGAAGGGGTCAATTATTCAGGAAGATATAACAATCCTACCATTTATGTACCTAATAACAGTTTCATAATACATGAATCAAAAATTGATAGAACTAAAAAGAGAAATGTGCATATTTAAAATTCAGAAATTTTAATACCTCTCAATAATTGATTTTTTAAAAAGACAAAACCAATAAGGTTATAGAAGACTTGGACAACCTTATCAACCAACTTGACCTAATAGACTTGTGGAACAGTCTACCTAACAACAGTGGAATACACATTCTTTTCAGGTGTGCCCAAAACATTTACCAAGATAAACCATATCTAGATAATAATAAAGTATTCAAATCATTTAAAGAATGTCATCTGACTACAATGAAATTAAGTGAGAAATACATAACAGAAAAATATCTGGAAAATTGCTAAACATTTGCAATTTAAACACACATCTGAATAATCCGTTGGCCAAAGAATCAAAAAGGAAATTAGTATTGTTAACTGAAAATGAAAGCATGACATTTTACAATTTGTGGGATGCAACTAAACCATTGCTAGTACTTACAGAGAAATTTATAGCACTGAATGCCTATTTTTGAAAAGAAGAAAGTTTTCAAATCAATGATCTAAACTGCCATCCTCAGAAACTAAAAGAAAGAAAGAAATGAAAGGAAAGGAAAGGAAAGGAAAGGGAAAAGGAAAGAGAAAAGCAAAGGGAAAAGGAAAGGAGGAAGGAAGGAAGGAAGGGAGGAAAGAAGGAAGGAAGGAAGGAAGGAAAGAAGGAAGGAAGGAAGGAAAGAAGGAAGGAAGGAAGGAAGGAAGGATTTTAAACTCCAAAGAAGCGGAAAATTTGAATGAAGATAAGAGCAGAAATCAATGCATTAGGAAACAGAAAAAAATAAAAATTAAAAAAGAATCAGCGAAATCAAAAGCTATTGGTTTTAAGATCATTTTAAGATCATAGAATAGATGTTTCTAAGAGATCTCTTCAATAAGAGGCCATTTAAAAATACATACAAGTATTTGTATTTACTTATAGACAGTTCAGGAAAAAAAGAGAGAAAACATAAATTACCAATATCAAATTTGAGATAAAGGACATCGCTATGAGTCTAGAGTCTACAAGTATTAAAAGGATAATAAGAGTGTATTGTGCATGCCTATATGGCTAGGAATTCAACAGTTTTCTTATAAGACTCTGAAACTATGATTTCACTTATATGTGGACTCTAACGAACAAAAAGAACAAACTAATCAAAAACATACTCACAAATATAGTGGACAATTTGGTGACAGAGGGGACGGGTTGGGAGGCTGGGAGAGTGGGGTGAAGAATTAAAGAAGTATAAATTAGTAGTCGATAGTTGGGCACGAGTATGGGGAGCACAGCACAGGGAATGCAGTTAGCATTAATACGGCTAAGTGGAGAGCTAGGAGAGGGAGAGAGCAATTGGGGGAATTGTTTTATGAACAATATAGATGTCTAACCAATGTACTGTATACTTGAAACTAATTTAAATAAGTAAATTTATTTTAAAAGAAATGAGCAACTTGAATGTGTGTGTGTGTGTGTGTGTGTATGTACATATACATTTGAACTAAACCTATTAAATAAATAGAATCTGTAGAACCTTTCCACAGAGAGAAATTTTGCTAGAATCAAGAAGCGGATTGCTATAATGTGAAATGCCTATAGACAGGGACATTTGTCAGGGAACCGCTGGCGACTTCCAGGAGCTGAGGGCCTCTCTTACGATTATGAGGATCTAAATTCTGCTGGCAACCACATGAGCCTGGGAGAGCACCCTGAGCTGGTGAGAATATAACCTGGTCAGCTCCTGAATGCAATGTTGTGATATCTGAGTAGAAGACCCAGGTAAGCCATGTTCAGATTTCTGACCCATACAAACCGTGAGATAATAAATTTGAAAAAGGAAAGACATCAGAAAACAAGGTGAATGTTATATGGCTTATTATTTGTGTGTTTAGTCAACTCCCAGTTCTCTAAAACCCAGTAGCAATTGAGAAAGTCATGAAACATTGGCATCTAACAGTAATTATACTTCAAATTATTCAAGATCAACCACTCCATAATCCAATAAAGAAACATTGTTTAGAGCTGCCAGTTCTTCCTCAGAAGGATTGAGATAACTTACCTATCCACATAAAAACCAATAACCATATAGGGTCATCAGTTCCTACGTGTAACACAAAGAAATGTTGACAATCAGGTTCTTGGGCAATTCATTCCAGTTAGATTCCCAGTATAGCCTACTTTAAGCCCACTGCAGATACTTTGGTGGCAAACATGTATGCTCATTAGTATTATGATCTATTATGTGCAATATCAAGCTGAAGTTTAAGCTCAGGCCACATCAGATACAAACCCAACCCAGCCTATTGCTTCACAGCCTCTATTTGGCACATGTTCCCAGAGAATAATTCCCACCAGCTCCAAACCTTGTAGACCAAGAAAGTTAGCCCATGAATTAGAATGTTTAGACAAAGATGTCAGCTAAAACTTGCTAGATTTGATGTACAGGTTCTCAGGAGCTGCAGTTCTCCTTAGCATTGAGTATTTCTTTTCTTCTTTAGTCAGTTTATTATGGTAATGGAAGCTATGCTACTGGTTTATGTATACAGCAAGTTAGATGATTTCCTGTTAGGCAAGAAGGTCAGCAGCAGGCTTCTTATAATATTGCCAAAGTTAACAATAATGGGAAACAAATAAAAATCTAAAACTTGAAGAAATGGGTCATTTTATAAATGATGGGCTTGATGATGGTGGTGGGAAAGGGGCAGATGAAGGTGCCAGTGCAATTCAAAGTCTTGGATTAATGGCTACAGCTTGGTCTTTTATCACTTCCTTATTTACTTCACAATACCAGAGAGGCCTCCTATTGTCAACAGTTAGGTCTGAAAAACTGCCAGGTGGAAAGGAGGGTTTGACTTTAAGAAAGTGTTGTTAATAAAAGTGCAAGTAGAAAAAAATATATATGTACAGAGGTGTTTCTTTTTTCCTTTAAACTCATACATATGAATACTGTAAGCAGAAATTGATTACTAATTGTGTTATTTTTTAAAAAAAATTCTAATAGAACATAATGTAACAATTTTGGTCTTCCAGGTTTTATTCATTTCAATTATGTATTTTCAGAAAGACATATTTTTGGTCTTAATTGTTTAAAGAGCTGCTTCACCTATTAATATCTATAGTTAATAGCTCAGCCAGTGTGGAATTTAATATATTATCTATTTTCCATAAATTATTATGAAAGATTTAAAAAGATTTCATAGTTTCTAACAAAGAATGTTATATACCTAAAATGTGCTAGTAGCATCTTGTCCATCTGTAAAGCAATAAACTTACCAGTAATCATAATTTTATTGGATAAAGGAAACCTATTTTAAGGGCATGTATCCCATCCACTGGAATTAGTACCTTTGAGAAAAGGCAGCTCTTCAGTGGAATTAACAGTGATATAAAATATTTTATACAGGCATTATAAAAGGCAGTACTTTTATAAAATGAGATATACTGGAAATCATTCCACATCACAAGAAAAGAGAATTGCCAACCAGTAACTCTCATAAACGCGGATGCAAACATTCTTGATAAGACTTTAGCAGTTATAATCAACAATACATAAAAAGGATAATACCAAATGAGATTTATCCTAGGAATGAAAGGTATCACCATATCAACAGATTTAAGAAGGAAAAAACACATGATTATCTCACAGAATCAGAAAAGGTGTTTGACAAAATTAGACCATTTATGGTTTAAAAAATCTCAGCAAAATATGAATAAAAGGAAAGATTCACATCTTGATAAAGGGTATAAAAAAAGGAAATCTATATAATTAACATCGTTCTTCATGGTGAAAGACTGAATGCTGTCCTCCTAAGATTGGAAAGTAGGCAAGAACATCCACTCTCACTACTACTATTCATAATCATACTGGAGGTCCTATCCAGTGCAGTCAGACAAGAAAGATGAACAAAGCACATACAGATTGGGAAAGAAGAAGTAAAACCATCTCTTCATGTTTGACTCTATGGTTTATGAAGAAACTGATAGAATCTACAAAAAAAAAGCTGCTAGAAGTAATAAGTGAGTTCAGCATGGTTTCAAGATATCAAGTCAGTATACAAAAATCAACTGTATGTGTCTATTCTTGAACAATTGCAAATGGAAAGTAAAAAACAATACTACTTAGAATAGCACTAAAATCATAAAACTCTTAGGTATAAATCTAACAAAATATGTACAAGATCTATACACTGAAAATGATAGAAAGAAATCAAAGAAGACTTAAATGGGGATATATATCATGTTCGTGCATTGGAAGATTCATTATTGTTAAGATGTCATTTTTTTTTTTTTTTTAAATCAAACTGACCTATAGATTCAATGATCCCATTCAGAGTCCTGGCAGGAAATTTTTTTTTTTTGTAGAAATTGACAAGCTGATTATAAAATTTATATGTAAAGTCCAGAGAACTACAATTTTGGAAAAGAAAAAAAAAAAGCTGGAGGATTCACAGTAACTGACTTCAAAACTTACTATAAAACTACAATAATCAAGACTGTTCACATAAGTGCAAAGACATTTCAACTGAGAAAAGATAATCTTTCTCAATAAATTATGTGGAACAATTGGAAGTTTGGGTATATTTAAATATAGGGTTGGCATACCCCTGACTAGTTGTAGGCAGTTGATACAGCCTATGGAATGAATACACATTTGCCTCTCTGCTTAAAAACAAAACAAAACAAAACAAAACTTGATTTATACCTTACACCATGTACAAGAATAAATTCAGATTAGAACATTATAACAAGCTAAACTAAAACTATAAACCTTCAACTATAAAGCTTCTGAAAGGAAACAGGAGAAAATCATTGTGACCTAGAATTAACCAGAAGAATACTCTATTAAAAAAGTTTTTTTTAAGCTGGACTTCATGAAAATTGAGAACTTTTCCTTTTCAAAAGACATTTTTAAGAAAATGAAGACAAGCTACAGACTAGGAGTTGTTTGCATATCACAAACCTGACAAATTAATTGTATCAAAAATATATAAAGAACTCTAAAAACACAATATTAATAAAGCAATCCAATAAAAAGTAGTAAAAGATTTGAACAGATATTTCACCAAAGAAGATAATATAGATGACAAAGAAGCACATGAAACAATGCTCAACATCTCTAGCCATTATGGAAATGTAAATAGAAACCTGGAGGAGATACCACAACACATATTTTATTTATGGCTAAAATAAAAAGAGGAGGGAAACAACAAAACCAAGTGCCGGTGAGAATACAGAACAACTGGAACTCTCATACATTGTTGGGGAGAATGAAAAACAGTATAGGTACACCTTGGAAGATAGTTTAGCAATTTCTCATAAAGTTGAACCTACACCATATGACTTAGCAAAGTCATATTCAGGATAAAGGAGAGCTGTGTTTGTACAAAAAATAGTACTTGACAATCTATAGCAGCTTTATTCATAGTTGAATGAATTATAATTTATTCTTACTGAATGCATAAGAAATGCTCTTCAATTGCCAAATGGATAAACAAACCACTCCATGCATACAATGAACTACTTACTCAGTGATAAAAAAGAAATTAATGATACATGCAACGTCACTGATGAAAGTGCACTGTGTTAAGTCAAAGCAAGGCTCAAGACTACAAATTTTATGATTTAATTTATATGACATTCTAGAAAAAGCAAAACTATTGGGACAATAAATAAATCGGTAGTTTCTGGGATGGGGTTGACTACAAAGGTACATAGGCAATTTTGGAGGGGGTGATAGAAGTGTTTTTGCATTGAATGTGGTAGTTATATGACTATTTTGGTTATAATTCAGAAACTACACTAAATTATTTTAATATAAATTATAAATTTGTTTATAAATATGTACATATTTATAAATTTTATTTATAAAATATAAATAGTTTATAATGTAATCTGCATATAACTTTATTATATGCACAAAAACCTAACCGACGATGTTAGGAAAGTATATATAGAGTATAAGATGCCCAAGTTTTGAAAGCTTTGAAGATGTCCATTGATGGACAGTAGGTAGAAGCTAATTTTAGTCAAGGAGAACAGGATTTGCTGACTTAGAAGTAGCAATCTTGTGTGCTCTGCAGACTTTCAAGTTATTTGGAAAACCAGAGACCTAAAGTTTCACAGTAGAGTAGGTGACCCAAAGGCAATGCTGGAGAAGCAGGCTGGAGCCCAGTTGTGGAAGGCCTTATATGTATTGTAAAGAACTTGGATATTTTTCTTTTAGTTGCTGTCTTAGTCAGTTTGGGCTACTGTGTTAAAGTCCCATAGACCGGTGACTTAGAAACAACAGAAATTTATTTCGCATAGTTCTGGAGGCTGAAAGTTCAAGATCAGGCTACCAGCATGGTTGGGTTCTGGTGAGAGCCTTGTTTTGGGTTGTAGACTGCTGACTTCTCATTGTATTCTCACAGAGGCAGTGAGCAGAGAGAGGAAGCAAGTTCTCTCGTGAAGCTTATAAGGGCACTAACCCCATTCAGTAGGGCTCTGTCCTCATGAGCTCACCTAATCCTAATTACTTCCCAAAGGCCCCACATCCCAGTGTCATCATATTGGGGAATAGGGTTTCAACATAAGAATTTGGCAGGGGGCACAAACATTCAGTCCATATCATTTGAGAAAATAAAGTGTGTTAATCAGAGGAGGGTCTTAGTTTTCATCTTAAGTGACTGCTGTGGCAGGCCTGTATATGGATGACACATGGGAAGGGTAAGATTAGAAGCACTGAGAGCAGTTGGTGACTTATTACATTGTCAGGCAGGAGGCAAAGAAGTCTCGGGCCAAGAGTAGAGTAGTGGACACAGGAAAAGGGGCAGAATCTGGGAAGTGGTGACAACTGGATAGCAAAGGTGATGGAAAGGGGCGAGTCTGGGGTGACATTTATGTTTCTATGCTCAGAGACATCCAAAAAGAACTAGATTTAAGGGATGTGTAGAGATAATTTTTTTTTACCAGTTTGGACTGTGTTGAGTTGCTGTCTATAACTTTTAAAAGTCTACTTGATTTCTTGCTCTAATACTCTTCACATATAGCCTTCAGCAGTATACCTAAATAATGAGGAAGCCTAAATGATAAGTAGAGGGGGACTGAAGTTGGTTGGAACTCAGAAAGCCATAGTGAGGAGTCCGAGTAAGGTGACATCTCATGGTTTTCCCATTTGCCCTGTCTGCCAGCTTTTCACTAAGCAACTGTAGCATCTGAGTTACTCTCAGTTGTGAGTCACTTGTCCACTGGAAAAGGGATTCAGGGAGGATAGAAGTACTGTATAGATGGTATGCTAGATATGGCTGAAAGTAGAAAATCTCTCCTCATTGGACAAGTGTCAGAAGTGGAGAGCCAAATGTGAAGAGACTTTACTTTGGATGACACAGGTCAGAGCTCCTGTAGAAATATATTTTGAGTAGAGCTGACTTCTCTCAGCTTGTGTTTCAGGGAGTGTCTTATCTCACCCTTACATGCTACGGCTTTTTGTGTATTCTGGATTGGCTCCTTTACTTGTTTGTCTAGGTCATGTCTGGTCCTGCTGACCTGTCTTTGTTTTGTTATTTTCTGCTAGACGCCTGGAATGTTTTTAAACCCCACCTTCGTCCCTTGTGTTTTAGCCTAAAAGAAAGTTTGGCGTGGTGGTGGTTGGCGTTGGCAGAGCTGGCTCCGTGCGGATGAGGGACTTGCGGAATCCACATGCTTCCTCAGCATTCCTGAACCTGACTGGCTTCGTGTCCAGGTGGCTTGCATTTGCTTTATGCCTTGTTATTTATGGGAAGCCCATTGGGATGGAGTAAGCCTTGGGACAGAGAAATTCTCCAGACCCAGGAGAGAGAGAGCCAGCTCCAGGTTCATTCCAGAGAACTGTGCTCAGAGTCATCCCCACAAGATCTCAGATTTGAATGGGTGTGGGAACTGAAGAGTGTTGGGCCTACAGCTTGATGTGCAGTGAGTCAGCCTAGAAGGGACTACAAAGGCAAAAACAGGTAAGATGAGCATTGGACCTTACAGTTACCGAAAGCACAATGAACACATGATAGGCTGGCATGAATGAAGGCTTTAGGTGTGCAACAGTTAACCATTACATCAGATATCATAAGCATCATCCATGAGATGACCCTGGGCTTTACAAGCCCTACCAATTATTTGACATATATATTATTATCAAGCCCACTTTACAGATAAAACAAAAAACAAAAACAAAACAAAAAAAAACAGCCACAGAGAGGTTAAGTAATTTGCTGAGGTCACATAGCTGATTTGAATGTAGGTCTATTTGATTCCAAAGCCCATCTTTTAAACACCAGGCATTATTTTCCCTTTGATAATTTTGAGCCCCACTTTCAGGCTTCATTTCTCTCCTATACCCAATTAGAATTTATCACAATCATTCTTTTTCCTGCTCCGTGCTCAGGTCCTTCCTTTACCTCTCACCACTTCCTCAAACACACAGACACTACTCATGGCATGTAAATAACTAATGGCATGTAATATGATTTATCAATATTAATTGTGAATTAGATGTAGGCATTGTGTTGGCTGAGGAAATGTGGCAGTGAGGAAGTTAGGCACATCTCTACTTTCTAGTGCTTTAGAGAAATCAAATACTTAAACAGAGCCTAAGTAACTATTGTGATGGTCCATGCAGACGATTTTTTATATTTTAATTTATGGGCCATACTTTCTTCCAGTTTGCTGTCTTAAAATTTGGCCCTTTCTTGAAGGATTTAAAGTAGACTTTGGGCCACTAAGGAGACCCATAAGTGCTGGGACCTGCCTTTGGTCAGTCTTCCCCTCCCAGTAAGATTCTAAGAGAATCTTATCTCCCACACAAATGGGAGATAAAACTTAGTAGCCACACTATAACTTCCATTACCCCCCTATTTGAAGCTCTGATCAAGCATGATGAAGCAAAGCCTCACCTTTTCCCTTTAGCCCTAGTCCTTTGCCAGCTGGCTGCCATGACCAATGCAGTGGGAATTTCTAAAGTTCCCAAATTATGTGGAAAGATCACCAGCTCAAATCCCACTGCTTTACTGCACCCTTGTCATTGTCACACAGTTCCCCTTCTTACATACCCTGTTCCTTATGACCTTCTTGCCAAGTCCTACTTTCTTTTCTGAAACCATAAACTAGGTGTTCCTTGCCTTCCTTGAATCTCCCACATGTATGTACCCCAGGACGTTTCTCCTGTTAGTTTTGTATTATTGTTGTCATATATGTGTATGTGTGTCTTCCCCCCTCTACCAAACTGTGAGCTCATTGTAAGCTGAGGACTTTTGTTCATTCTTTATGATCTTCCTTTTGGTACCTAGCACACAGTAGGCAAACAGTCAGTATTGGTCTAATTCAGCAGTGTAGATTTGGTGGCCCCCATAGGAAGAAACTTACCATAATGTCCTTTGGGAGCCAAACTTCCCCAAATGCCCTCTGCTTGCTGCAACTTGAGGGGAGCTCTAAGCTGACTGAGAGCCTTTTTCTGGCTGCCTCATTTCCTCTGTGACATCCATCACAGGAGGACCACTCCACTTCTCCAGCCTCTGCACTAGAGTAGTGCAAATGGCCAGGGCTCTCAGTCCTTTTCAATCAGGAGTCCCTTCTTGCTCTACAGCAGGGACCCCAAACCCCAGCTGCGGCCTATTAGGAACCAGACACACAGCAGGAGGTGAGTGGCAGGAGAACCAGCGAAGTTTCATCTTTATTTGCAGCTGCTCCCGAGTGCTAGCATTACTACCTCAGCTCCATCTCATATCATCAGGCATTAATTAGCTTCTCATAGGAGCACCTGTCCCTGGTGCTGAAAAGGTTAGAGACTACTGCTCTATAAGAATCCCAAGGCTTGGAGTTCCTGTCTTGCCTCTCCTACTGATTAGCCATGGCAGCTTCTGCCTCTCTGGGCTTTGTCAACTCAACTGTAAAGAAAGCAGTGACATTTGCCTTCCATTGACCATCATGAGGCCAGGATATATGTGAGGGAGCTTGAAGTCGCACAACAGTTTGCACCTCAAAGGTATATTGGATTTGAGTTAGGTTTGGTAGCCATAGTGTTTGGCCTGGTGTGTGGAGCTGGCAGTGACCGTAGAAATAATTTCTCATGAGATAAAAGGAGATTAGTTTTTTGTTTGTTTGTTTTTTTAATTTCAGATATGAAGTAATTCCAAGATTCCCACATCATATAGACCATTAGTGGTAGTGTTGGCACTCAATGCCAGGTCCCCTGACTTTAACCCTGAGGCGATTTTTCCCATCCATGTAGAAAATGCCCTGAATGTAGGAGGATGGAAATTTCTTCATTTCCCAAAGCTGATCATCAGGACATGGGGTGAGAGGAGAAAAATGATGCTCATTTATTCTACGCCATTGTTCTGCCACTTTTAAGTTCTATTTCTTTGTTGTTCTCAAATAGACGAGAGCTCAAGTATATTGATGAAGTACAGCAGATTTCTTTGGAAGATGCTCTTTCCAGCCAAGAGGTTGAAGTTGCTTATATTTGCAGTGAAAGCACGAGCCATGAGGACTACATCAGGTGGGTTTTCAATGTAAGCAGACCTTACCTTGCACAGTAGTGCAGGACTGTAAAAATGACTGGGCAAGCCGAAGTCTCGCAAAGGGGTCCTAATAATTAGTGGGAAAAATTCTAATGGATCTGTGACCTTTAAAATTGTCAAAATATTAAAAACTCTCACTATTGGTTATAAATGTATAAGGAAATGAAAAATATAATAAAGCTAATATTTAGTACACTGCAATTCGAAACATTAAGAATTAAAGTGTTTTATTTATTTGTAAAATATTTATCAAGAATAATTTGAACAGTCTTTGCCTTCTTCTCATCATACAACTTAGGATATAGAGCCAGCATCTTTTCTGTGCCTTAGCAAATTATCATCGTCCTTTCTAAGTTTGGATCAGCTTCTAATATTTTATTCTTTGAACATTCAATATTGTGAAATATCTCTGAGAGTTCCTTTAATAAGTGTTTTTTTCTATAATGTAAGTAAGGAGGTTGCGATGGCATCAGAGAGGGAAGATGACGTTTTTAAAGCAAAGTAAGTGAGGTGTCCCCCTCCTCCATCTTTGAATGAAAAGCCTAGAGCCCTTCAAGCATTTACTGGGTTGAGCCTGGAAAAAGGAGCCCCATGTATGACCTGGCAGCTAATAAGACTGTGCCAGCTGCCTCCCTGAATATAAGCTTACCTTCTAGGTTCTTACATATAGCTGCTAATATCATCATACTGATCCTCAGTCATAAACTACTCCCTCTTTATCATGCCGACTGCTGTGTGGACAGAAACACCTTGCTTTGGTTTCCCATAATCTTCTTAGGTACCAGAGTGTGTTTTCTTTAAAAAGTGATAATGTAATTCCCATGCTTATACAGTTGACCCTTGAACAACACAGGTTTGAACTGTACCAGTCCACTTATACATGGATTTCTTAAATAAATAAATTGGAAAATTTGGGGGAGGATTTGAGACAATTTGAAAAAAACTTACAGATAAACTGTGTAGCCTAGACATACCAGAAAATTAAGGAAAAGTTAGGTATGTCATAAATGCTTATAATATATGTAGATAGTAGTCTATTTTATCATTTACTACTATAAAATATATACAAATCTATTATAAAAGTCAAAAGTTATCAAAACATATACACAAATCTATTATAGGTGGTACATGGTACCATTTGCAATCGAGAGAAATGTAAACAAATGTAAAGATGCAGTATTAAATCATAACTGCATAGAATTAACTGTAGTATATACAGTATTACTATAATAATTTTGTAGCCACTTCGTGTTACTTTTGAAGTGAGTGCAAGTATTGTAAGTATCCACTTAAAACACTGTGTGATGCCAATCATCTCTATGTGAGCTGTTTGTCTCTCTAGTAAAGTCCATATCACAGTAAAAGGTGATCCCTCTTGAAGTAAACTGGAAATGGGCAGCCAAAACCCACATGTGGCAGCTGAGAATTGAGAGAATTCTCTCAGCTGTGCAGGTCCCATCCTTGAGAAGTGAGAGACTCCAACCCCAGAACAGGCTCCCCAGCTCAGGAAAAGGAGCCCCTATGAAGTCTAGCTGTGAAAAACAGTGGGGATTATAACCATCCGGGTGAGGTGGAAGGCTGCTAGAAACCTAGGTGTCCTTTTAGAGGGCCAGCACATAGACTCATTTCCTCGAAGGAACTCACCCTGAGCTCAAGTAGGGGAATGTCACCAGAGACATGTGGGGAGAGGATGAGTGACCTCAGGGCAAGGATAAGAGAGATGGTCACCATTGTCCCTGTGTGGAACCCTGCTCCTGTGGGGACTGCATAAGTACCAACTTTCTTGTGATGATCCCTTCCCTAAAATAGTTAAATCTAAATCTGCATTGGCCTGGTGAACTCTGCTCACTCTACCCTGGTGACTCCCTCGCCCACTCAACTCAAACACCTGCCAGAGGCTTTTTCAGCAGCTAGTAGCTGGCTTCAGTGCTCAAGCCACATGAAGCCCTTTCAGTCGTTATAAACCGGCCACGGTTTGCACACCACTGGAGGCATTTTTTGGTCACCTACCAGCTCTTGCCAGTACTGTAGTCTTTCTCAGGCAACTATCAAAGATTGGTAAGCACCAGACAGACAATGGCTGGCCTTGTGCTCTGAGCCTTATACTGAGTAGCTCCAGACTCAGCAGAGGCGCCCAACGTGAATATGCATCAACCTGGTGAACACCACTCTCTCTACCCTGGTGACTCCCTGGAACCCCACCCTACTCAACTCGCACACCTCTGGAGGCACTGTTCGTGATTGGCAGCCAGCTCATCCCAGCATACTGAAGGAGGCTCTTTCAATAGGTAGTTGCCAGCCTTGGCTCAAGCACCATAGGAGGCTCTTCCAGCAGTGACTAGCCGGCCTTGGCTCATGCTCCACAAGGAGACTCTTTCAGCAGCAAACAACTGGCCTTAATTTGCATGTCACAGGAAGCATTTTCACAGCCAGCAGCCAGCCTTTAGCCTGTACTACAGTATATCTTGGAGAATTCTTGGGGTTACCTGGCCTAGGCAGACCATGGCTGGCCTCAGTGTGCTTTGAGCCTTTTGCTGAGTAGCTCCAGGCTTAGCACTGGCACCAAATCTGAATCTTCATTAACTTGGTGAACAGTACTTGTCCCAACCTGGTGACTCCCTGAGATCCTGCTTCACCCAGCTCACATATAGCATGAGGCTCTTTTACTGGCTGAGGCTTACAGCTAGCTGGCAGGTGGCAGCAGGCTTTGGGATGCCCTGGGCCTTTTGTGGAGCTACCCCAGCCTGGTACTGGTGGCAGCTGGCCTTGGTTCATAGCATGACCTCTCCCATGATCCTCCAGGTCAAGGCAGAGAACAGTCAACCTTAGATAGCTTTACAGCTCCTACCAGGTAAGCATGGACCATTCATAGGCAGCGGCTGACCTTGACCTACATGAGAGCCACTCCTAAAGGCCCCCAAAGCAACAGACCTGGAAGACAGCTTCAGATTACAACAGAGTCCACCTGATTAGCCCCACTGTGGCCTAGCCAAAGGGGATTCTCAACAGGTACCAGAACCTGCTGAGGCTAATCCCCCTCTGGAGGCTAAGACCCCACACAGCAGCTCATGAGCTGTGGATGTGGCCAAACCACACAGCCAGTGAGGCTGAGGGTGAGCCCTACCTACCGACATACCAATAGCAAAGGAAATCAACAAAATGAAAAGCCAGCCAACTGAATGGAAGAAGATATTTGCCTATGATACATCTGATAAGGAGGTAATACTCAAAATTTATAAAGAACTCATACAACTCCACACCAAAAAAAAAAAAAAAGAAAGAAAAAGAAAAGAAAAACTTCAGTTAAAAAATTGTCAAAGGACTTGAACAGATATTTCTCCAAAGAGGATATACAGATGGCCAGTATACATGAAATGATGTTCAATGTCATGAATATTCAAAGAAATGCAAATTGGAACCACAATTAAATATCACCTCATACCTGTCAGGATGACCATCAACAATAAATCAAACAAATGTTGGCAAGGATGTGGAGATAAAGGAATCCTCATGCCCTGTTACTGCGTTTGCAAATTGGTGCAGCTAGCTGCTATAGGAAACAGTTTGGAGGTTTCTCAAAAAATTAAAAATAGAACTACCTTATGATCTATCAATTCCACTCCTAGGTATTTATCCAAAGAAATCCAGAACACTAATTTTAAAAGATATATGCACCTTTAAGTTCAGTACAGCACTAGTTACAATTGCCAAGATATGGAAGCACCCTAAGTACCCACTGACAATCGGATAAAGAAGTGGTATATATATATACAATGGTGTATTACTCATCCATTAAAAAAAAAAAAAAAAGAATGAAATCTTACTATTTGCAACAACATAGATGGACCTAGAGGATATAATGCCAAGTGAATTAAGACTGAGAAAGACAAATACCAAATGATGTCACTTCTGTGAAATCTAAAGAAGAAAATAAATGAACACACAAAACAGAAACAAAGGCATACATACAGAGAACACGCTGATGGTTGACAGGTGGGAGGGGATTAGGATATGGGTAAAAAGAGTGAAGGGATTAGGGAGTAGAGATTGGCAGTTACAACATAGCCATGAAATGTATAGCATAGGGAATATAGTCAATAATATAATAACTATATAGTGCCAGGTGAGTTCTAGACTAATTTGGGAGATAACTTCCTAAATTATATCAATGTCGAACTACTATGATGTACACTTGAAAGTCATATAAAATAATATTGAATGTCAACTATAATTTAAAAAATAAAGTAAATAAAAGTTTTAAAATGATCCATCTTTGTTCTCATGTATTTTTCATCATGTATAGTGTGATAATGTAAACCTTGACTAACACCTTTGGACTCTTACAAAGTGCCATTAGTGATGCCGGAAGTGCTCCCAAGAGTCTGAGGAAAGATAGGACATAACAAGAAAAATTTGAATTGCTTGATATATACTTTAGATTGAGAGCTGTCTGCAGTAGCCTGCCATTTTTTAATTAATCCAACATAAAGACCATTGTGGAAGAAAAATTTGTGAAGATGCTGCTGCACCTATGCCAGCAGGTGTGAAAATCTTACACTTTATGTGAAATACCTTTTTATCATTTATTGAGTGTGCAGGATTATTATAGGAAAGGCAAACCCATTGACTCAAAATGCTTTGAGAAACAGCAAAGTTATTATATGGCAACTTAAAGGAAAAGGAATGTGAAGGATCTAAAGCTGGAGAATTTAATGCCAGAAAAGGAAGATTTGATAAATTTAGAAAGAGTTTGGCTTAATATATGTCAGGATAACAAGAGAAGCAGCTTCTGACAACCAAGAGGTAGCAGACGTTCTGAGATGCCATCAAGAAAATTACAATCACAGAGGAGAAAAATACCTACCTGAAAAGGTTTTTAAGGCAGATGAAAGTTTTGGGGGAAAAAAGTGCCACAAAGGACATTATTAGTAAAAGAGAGAGAAGTGAGCACTAGGATTTAAGGCAGAAAGGGATAGGCTAACTCTACTGATTTGTCCAATTGCAGCCCGGTTTATGATCAGGACTTACTCATCTATAAAGCTGCTAAGCCCTAAGCCTAGAAGGGAAAAGATAAATATCAGCTACCAGTCTTTTGATCGTACAACAAGATGGTTTGAACAGCAAGAACCCTTTTTCTGGATTGGTTCCATTGATGTCCCTGAGTCAAGTACACTTGCCATTAATGAACTACATTTTAAAATTCTTTTGATTTTCAGCAATGCCTCTGGCCATGAGTTAAACTCCATGAGTTCAACACCAAAGGCATCATTGTAGTCTACTTGCCCCCAAACACAGTGTCTCTACTTAAGCCTCTAGATCAGGAGTCATAAGGGAAACACCTTACAGTATTGTACTGTATTTATTGAATCTTTAAGTTTACATCACCTATATACAAGATAAATTATCTGTCAGTACCTATATCAATATTATCTTATATGATAGAAAATACTGTTGATGTTATATGTACTACTAACACGAGACATCAAAAATGAAAATATAATGTGAAAAATCCATATTTATTTACAGGTATAATGATTCATGCATTGATAACAAAGAAGCAATATGATTGGTTCACTTGTTATTGATAAGGCTTCCAGTCAATAATAGGCTATTAGTAGTTAAGTTTTGGGAGAGTCAAAGGTTATATGCCGATTTTCAACTGTGTGGGAGGTCGGTGCCTCTAACCTCCACATTGTTCAGAGGTCAACTATAAATGTTTATATCCTGGAATATCTAGCAGAGCTAGCTGTCATGGGTTTTATAGTCTTTATTTATAGTTATCATGTGGTAACAGGCAACTTACCTGTTAATGTGTCTTTATTGCTCCTCCAGAATAACTGGTAAATAGTACCTAGTTGAATATGTGTGAATATGAGTGGATGAATAAGTGAATGTTCAAGTTAATGTATAACTAGAAAGTCATTCTCTTTACAGTATAGTAGAAAATAATATGTGGTATAATTCTTCTTCATCCTCTGGCCTTGACTCTCACCTGCATGACACAGTTATACACAGAGACTTTTGTTCATTTATAGTGTTCTTTACACTGTCTTGCAGGACATTTTAGTGAAGTTTATTTGAAGTGTATTTTCTCTCTACTTATCTCTTTTTCCCATAGGCAGTTCCTTAATGCAGGCAAGCATGTCCTTGTGGAATACCCCATGACTCTGTCTCGAGCAGCAGCTCAGGACTTGTGGGAGCTGGCGGAACAGAAAGGTAATGTATGTTCTGTCTGTCGAGAACACAGACTCTCTTTTAAGAGTTGCTGCATCTAAGATTTCTGTGGTATCATCTTTATGCCTTTAAAGTTTAATTCTGTGTCAGATATATTAGTGGTTCTAAGGGGTTCCAATCCTTTTCCCTTTCAATACTGTAGGCACATAATAGGGGTTGTGTGGAGAACCAACAGGATAGAGGGCTGGGTGGTAATTTGCAAACTTTTGTTTGAGACTTACCAGCTCCTTTTACTCTAATTAAAATATGAATTAGTTTCTACCTATGCTAGTACCATATTATTTTAGTTATATTCATGTGATATTTGCTAATGGAAAAAATGCCCAGATCAGTGTAATTAGTTGTTTTATAGGCATATTTATAGTTTTTGTTGTTTCTTAAGAGGAATACTATTTATTAAATATTTTTTATATTCCAGAAACTTGGGGACTCTGATAAGCACTGCATATGTTATTTTGCTTAATTGTCCTAGAAATCCTTAGAGATAGGTATTTTCTCTAGCTTATGTATGTCTCACAGATTTCTTGCCAATTCATGGCTCAGAGTAGATAAATAATTTATGCCAGGTCACAAAACTAGTAACAAAACTGCTAAATGGGAGATGGAGATTTAAATTAAGTCCTTAAGGACTCTGAAGTCCACATTTGTTCCTCTGAATCATCTTACCCTCCAAAGATTTTTATAGTTACTGGACAAGTCTCTTTATGGAGACAACTAGAATTAACTGGAATGTTTAGGGATTAAAGGAGCTAGTTATGAAATTAAAATCACACTCTTTTTTTTTTCAACATTTTCTGTTGAAAATATTTAATATATGAACAAAATATGGTGAACAATTATAATGAAAGTCACTAAAGAAAGAACCTTGTGGTTATTACCAATGTAGACTGATCACACTTTATAAAATTCTTGATTGTCTTTCTCTAGCACTGGGCTGTGCCTTCTGGAGGACGGAGCCCATCTTTCCCCTCTGTAGCTCTAGCAGGTAAACTTAAAAGTCATCCTAGGCATTCAGTAGATGTTTGTTGAATGAAAAGATGGATGAATTACTATTGAAGTGAGTGAGAGGATTGAGGAGCTTTGGGACTGTTACCTTTTTACAGTATTTCTCATGGCACATATGTCCATGAACGAAGTACAAGATTCTACAATATGTCCCACAGATTTCCTGCTAATTGCAAAGAAAAAAAAATGTTTCTTTGCAATGAAGAGCTCTGCTGTTACCATCCTAACCAAATGATTTATAATATAAAGCATTCTGACATTATAAGCCATCTGGTGTGATGTATATGGCATCGATCATATAATTGAGATTTAAACCAAACTTTCACTTCATAGGAAACATAGGATGAAGGAACAAATTAAATTATGCCAATAAAAAAAAATCAAGCAATCTAAAATGTAGAATTCTCTACAAGATAGTAGGCTAAGTTTCTTCGGAAAGATAATGTCCTGCGCATAGTGACTTCCTTCCAAAAAATAGAATGTGGAAAGGAGGGAAGGAGAATAACTTTACACTGAAGAAACTAGACAAACACTACCTAAGCCAGGTGATCAACATCAACATCAACAGCAATGCCATGTCAATAAAATGCACCTTTGATGTGATGTGATGAGAATGGCCCATTATTTCTAGTTTTCCTTTCTAATATATGTAACTCCAGTCTGAGAAAAAACATCAGAAAAATCCGAGTTGAGGGTCATTCTACAAAATACACGACCAGTACTCTTTAAAATTGTCAAGGTCATGAAAGAACAAGGAAAGTTTTATAAACTTTCCAACTCAGCAGACTAAGGAAACATAATGACTAAGTGTAATGTAGTATCCTGAAACAGAAAAAGCACACTAGGTAAAAACTAAGGACATTTGAAAAAAAAAAATGGACCTTAGTTAACTTTTTTAAATGAGAGAAAAAGAGAAACAAAATATGAAGGATCAGTGTTATATTGGAGCATCAATATTAGATTCTTAAGCAAACATAATCTGGGTGGATATGTACGGATCGCAAATGGCTTTTAAAAAGAAAAAATGTCCTTAAAAATGAAAATGACCTTTATTCTTTAGTCAAGTATTCATAACTCCTACTAGAACAATCATTAAACAGGTTTTACATAATAGTTAACTTTATGTATGAGCCATCTTGCATGATGATAGGGATAACAAAAAGATGACTCTTGTCCTCCAGGAGCCCACATTGCCAAATGTTCGCAACTAGCAGTATTAACTTGCGTGCTGAAAGTAAATTTTAAAGGTAACTATAGCATTTACATTGTAGCCTAGGAACTAATAATCTTAATGGGGCATACCTAAATATATCATTTTGGATGGCAAAATTATGGATACTTTGGGAGCAGTGTCAGCAAGGTGGTAGAATAAGAAGTCCTAGGACCTCATTTGCCCATGGAGACATTGAGTGAACAATACATAGACCAAAATGCCTTAGTGAGAACTTCAGAAACTAGTTAAGTGATTGCAGCACCCCAGGCAAGTACAAAGCCAATGAGAGATGCATTGAAGTGGATAAGAAAGTTCATTGCATTTGTTTTTCATATTGCTTTGAAACACCGTCACAGGATGGTCTGATCAATAGAAAATTCCTAACTCTTCACTTTTGCCTTGGGGGATTAGGGAAGAAGAGAATGGAATGTATGTGTAATGTTCTGGATTTTCAGGAGGCTGCTTGAGGGACTGGTTTCTGTCTTTAATGACTTGGAGTGCTAAAGGAAATGGTCGTATTCTTTAGATGCCAGTTTGGGGACTGTTAAGAACAAGGTGAATACTGTGGCTTGAGACAGCACTAGAGAAGCTGCAGTACTGCAAATAGACACCAGGGGGAGCAAGGGATTACAGGTTCTTGAGAACAGGGGCAAGCCTCTTTAGTTTAGAAATTACACATGTAAACCCAGGGATGACATATTCTCAGAAAAAGTTTCATAGTCCCCCCAGAATTTCTTGCCTGGCTAAGTGGTGAAGGTCTCCTTTACAAAGCTACTCTGTAAAGACTAGGAGAGGTGGCTGTTTTTTCCAATATTCAAATCTCAACAAATACAAAAGAAGCTACGGAGGAAAAAAAGGGACAAAATAGCTGCAAGAATATACAGACAATAGTTCACAAAATGCATTAATAAGTCCTTTTCTATCAGAAATTCAAGTGTAATGGATTAAACTCCCCAATCAAAAGACATAGATTGTCCCAATGGATAAAAAGAAGGTCCAACTATATACTATCTACAAGAGACTTTAGATATAACGACACACATGGACTAAAAGTGAAAGGATGGGAAAAGATATTTCTTGAAAATGTTAGAAGAGAAAAAAGATGGCCATACTTTTATCAAAAAAAATAGGCTTTAAGTCAAAAAGTGTCATAAAAGATAAAGAACATTATATAATGATAAAAGTTAGGGTCATTCACCTAACATCCGTTCTCAGATAAGGGTACCTAATATCAGAGCTGCCAAATATGTGAAGCAAATATTCACAGAGATGGGGCACAAAAGTAGGAGGAGACTTTAATACTCCACTTTCAGTAATAGATAAGAAAAGTAGATGGAAGGTCAATAAGGGAAACAGAGGACTTGAACAACATAAACCATTTGAACCTTACAAATATATACAGATCACACCATGTCATAACAGAAGAGTACACATTCTTCTCAAGTGCACATGGATCATTTTCCAGGATAGATCACATATAGGCTATAAGAAGTCTTAACAAATTTAAGATCGAAATCATCCCAAGTATCTTTTCTAACACAATGAAATGAAACTAGAAATCAACAGCAGAAGAAAAACTAGAAAAATCCACAAAATGTGAAAATTAAACAACACACTCTTAAATAGCCAATGGGTGAAGGAAAAAATTACAAAAATTAGAAAATTAGAAATTAGAAAATATCTTGAAAAAATGAAAGTACAAATACCAAAACTTAGGGATATAGTAAAAGCACTACTAGGACAGAAGTTTATAGTGGTAAATACATTAAAGAGAAATAAAAGTCTCAAGTCAGTATCCTAACTTTATACCTCAAAGAACTCGAAGAAGACCAAACTAAATAAAAAGTGATCAGAAAAAAAAAATAACGATTAGAATAGAAATAAATGAAATAGAGTATAGAAAAACAATAGTCAAAAATCAAAGAGACTAATGGTTTTTAAGAAGATCAGCAAAATTGACAAATCATTAGATTAGGAAGAAAGGAGAAGACTCAAATAAATAAAATGAAATTAAATAATAAAGAAATGAAAGAAGAGACATTACAACAGATACCATAGAAATAAATGGATTATAAGAGACTACTGTGAACAATCATACTCCAGCAATTATATAACCTAGAAGAAATGGATAAATTCCTGCATATAAAAGTCAATGAATGTAATACACAACAACAGAATAAAGGACAAAACCCACACAACCATCTCAACTGATACAGAAAAAGCATTTGGCAAAATTCAACACCCTTTTATGACAAAAAACACTCAATAAAACTAGGAATAAAAGGAAACTCTCATAATATAGGCCATCATACTCAATGATGAAACACTGAAATCATTAACATCAGGAAACAAAGTAAGGATGCCCACTTTCACCACTTCTATTAACATGGTACTGCAAGTCGTATTCAGAGCTATCAGAGAAGAAGAAGAAATACAAGATATCCAAATCAGAAATAAAGAAGTGAAATTGTCTTTGTGTTCAGATTATATTCTTGTATATAGATAGCCCTAAGACTCTACCAAAAAACTCAGAATACACAAATTCAGTAAAGTTGCAGGATATAAAACCAACATATAGAAATCAGCTGTGTTTCTATATACTGACAACAAATAATCTGAAGGAGAAATTATGAAAGCAATTCTATTGACAGTAGCATCAAAAAGGAGAAAATACTTGAGAACTGGAAACACTTCCTGTGTTCATGGGTTGAATGACTTAATAGCATTAAAATGTCCATACTATCCAAAGCCATCTATAGATTCAGTACAATCCCTATCCAGATATCAATGACATTTTTTTTTTTGCAGAAATAGAAAATATCACCCCCAAATTTATGTGGAATCTCAAGAGACCTCTAATAGCCAAAGTAATGTTAATAAGAATAAAGAAATAGGTGGGAGTCCTTACATTTCCTGATTTCAAAACATATCACTAAGCTATAGTAATGAAAACAGTGTGGTACTCACATGAATACGTAGTGGAATAGAATAGAATAGGGAGCCCAGAAATAAACCCTTGTATATGGTCAAATGATCTTTGATAAGGGTGCCAAGACCACACAATGGGGGAATGGACAGTCTCTTCAACATATAGTGTTGGAAAAGTGGATATCTATGTGTATAAGAATGATGCTGTATCCTTACCTTACATCATATTAACTTAAACATGATTAAAGATCTAAATATAAGGCTTAAAACTATAAACCTCCTAGAAGAAAACATATGTAAAAGGTTTCTGGACATTGGCTATGGCAGTGATTTTTTGAATGTAACATCAAAAGCACAGGCAACAAAAACAAAAATAGATAAGTGAGATTTTGCACTCAATAAAATTTCTGATTAGCAAATAATTAACAGAGTGAAAAGGCAACCTACAGAAGGGGGGAATATATTTGTAAATCATATATCTGATAAGAGATTAACATCCAGAATATATAAAGAACTCTTAACCACTCAACAACAGCAACAAAAATAACCTGATTAAAAATTATGCAAAAGGTGTACAAATGGCTAACAGTCATATGAAAATATGCTCAGTATCACTATGATTAGAGAAATGTAAGTCACAATCATAATGATATATCTCATTAAACTCATTAGGATGGCCACTATTTAGCAAAAACACAGAAAATAACAATTGTTAGTGAGGATGTGGAAAAATTGGAACCCTTGTGCAATAATGGTGGGAATATAAAATAGTGTAGCCACTATGGAAAATATTATAGAGGTTCCTGAAAAATTACAAATAGAATAAACATATAATCCAGCAATCCCACTTCTGGGTATATACTGAAAAGAATGAAAGGATCTGGATGCATACTCATGTTCATAATACATTATTCACAATAACCAAGAGGTGTAGGCAACCCAAATGTTCATTGATAGATGAGTGGATAAAGAAAATGTACAATAGAATATCCTTCAGCCTTAAGAAAGGAGGAAATCCTGTTACAAACTACAGCATGGAAGAACCTTGAGGTCATTATAATAAGTGAGATAAGCCAGTCACAGAAAGACAAATGAAGTATTTAGAGTAGGCAAATGCATAGAAACAATATAGAATGGTGGTTGCTGGGGGACAAGGGGAGGTGGATTTGGAGAGCTCTTGTTCAGTGGGAATAGAGTTTCAGTTTTGCAAGATGAAAACGTTCTATAGATCTTTTGTACAATAGAGTGAATTTAGTTAACACTACTGGACTGTATACTTTAAAATTGTGAATATGGTAAATTTTATGTTTTATGGTTTTACTATAGCTAAACTAAATAAGTTTAGAAGAGTGAGGGCAGTAAAAGTTGAAGAGAGAGGATTTTAACTCAAGTGGAATGGCTCCAGATGCAACATTATTAAAAGCTATTTGGAAGTCAAAATATCTTAAGAACAGTAAAAAGTTCAAATCTTTTGTAAATCTTATTTTATAGATGTATGAGATAAAACTTTTTGTACAGAAGTATTTATGCCTACATTATACAAGCAAATAAAAGGTGAACAAATTGGGTATTCAATAGTAAGAGAATGGTTAATGATTAATTGTGGTATATTCATCAGGTGGAATACTGTGCAGGCTCTAAAAATCATGAAGATTCTTATCGTCATAAGAGAAGGTACATTATACATAGCTAAGTTCAAAATGAAAATTACAAATCTGTATAGCATTTTTAAGAAAAATACAAATGTATGGACAATTTGTTTAGTAGTAGTTATTAGGTGATTTTATTTTTTCGTATGTTATGTATTTTCGTGTTTTCTGTAATGAGCATAATTTGCTTTATAATAGTAAAGCAAATAGAAATATCAAATAAAACAAATCATTAAAAATATCGAGAAGCATGGCAGAGTGAGGGATCGCCTCAGATTTCTCCCCTTGAAATAAAAATAAGCTGAATATATAAAACTCAGCAAATAACACCCAACTTGCACATAAGCACATCTAAGAGATCTGTTAATCAGAGCTTCAAAAGGTCAGAACCCCGCAAGTCTGGGGAGTATATTAGGAGGAATAAAGAAGCTGCCATATGCAGCTGGAGCTCCTGCAGAAGTAGGGAGAAGTTGTGGCTGTTTCCCCAAACAGCCCTGCCTGAGGGATCACAGTGTTCTACACAGCAGAGCCCAGGGATCAGGGCAGAAATCAGAGCAGGAACTAGTGCAGAGGGGCAACAGCTATGTCTTAGCAGCCACCACTGCCAAGTAGGAGACTGAGATATGGACCCTGACAGTGCGCCCCGCCCCCGCCCCCCGCCACATCAACCCAGTGCACACCCTCCTCCCACTCCATATTCTCCCAGATTTAGCACTATGGAGCCTCAGGGAAATTTGTACAACTAGTACAGAAACATAAACCACGGCTGGTACCACAGACAGGTGCTGGGACCAAGGAGCTCAGATCATGGATCGAATATATAGTATGTTTGGGGAAAAGAAAAAAGAAAAAAAAAATTCTTAGCCTCAAAGGAGATATCCAAGAGCTTGGACACTACATACTAGAAATCAAAAGCAACCCCCCTTCTTATCATCTGATTAAAGAGACTTTGTATAATCATCTTTTTCGGGGGGAAAAAAAACAGAGTACACACCAATTAATGCCCAGGTGGAGAAATAATTCATCAAACACCATGAATAAACAAGGTTACAAGGCAGTTCAGAAAGAAAGAGAAAAAGCTCTATAAAATAAGCTTAAAGACATGGAAATATACAATCTAAATGACAGAGAATTCAGGATTGTACTTATGAAAAACTCAATGAGATGCAAGATAAAGACAGTTCCAAGAACTGTGAATCAAGGTAGACCAGAAAAATAATTTTTTTTTTAGCAAGGAGATTGAAACCCTTAGGAAGAACCAAATAGAACTTCTGGAGATGAAGAACACATTAAAAGAGATGAATGAAATAGCAAGCTTGGTAAATAGAGCTGACCACATGGAGGAATACATCAGTAATATCTAAGAAAAAATCTAGGCATGACTCGGAAGGAAGAAGAGAGATCTGAGAATGAAAAAAATAGAAGAGCTATACAAGAACTATCTGACACCATCGGGAAAAGCAACATAAGAATAATGGGTATACCAGAAGGAGAAGGGAACTGAGAGCATGTTTAAACAAATAGTTGACAAGAATTTCCCAAATCTAAGGAAAGAACTGGATCTTCAAACCCAAGAATCTAAAAGAATACGCAATTATCTCAACCCCAAAAGGCCTTTATCAAGACGCATTGTACTAAAATTGTCAAAAATTACAAAGAAGGAATTCTCAGGGAAACCAAGGAAAAGAAAACAGTAACCTATAAAGAAAAACCCATCAGACTGTCTTCGGACTTCTCAGTACAAACCTTACAGGCAAGAAAGGAGTGGAACCAAATATTCAAACTATTAAGTGACAGGAATTATCAGCCAAGAATAATATATCCAGCAAAGCTCTCCTTTAGAAATGAAGGAGAAATAAAGACCTTTACAGACCTACAAAAGTTGAGGGAATTCTCCACTACAAGGCCTACATTACATGAAATACTGGAGGGAGTTATCCCACCTGAGACAAAAGGACGAAAAATACTTAACTATTAGACAATCAACAGGCAGACAAAAGAAGGATAGTGCAACCCTTATTAAGAACAGGGTATTAGAAATTTAAACATTAAGAAGATAATTGCTATTGCATTTTAGAAATGAATTTAGAGCATACATAGGGACAATTTGAGACAACAGTAACAAAAAAGGGAGAGAGCAAAGATCCAGATTTACAAAGGGGTATGGAGATAAGGCACACACAGAGAAAATGGATACACACACACACATATACATATACTATATTTTTCATAATGGTAACCACACACCAAAGACCCAGAACTGAGATACACAAAATAAAACAAGAAGGACCAGAGGGAAAATCCACAAAACCCCACCAGATGCAAGGGCAAAGAAACAGTGGAAACCAGAGCTACCAGAAGACAAAAGATAAAATGGCTATAGGAAAATCTCATATTTCAACAATCACCCTAAATATAAATGGGATGAACTCAACAATAAAAAGGTACATAGTAGCAGATTGGATTAAAAAACCAGGACTCAATCATATGCTGCCTATAGGAGACACATTTCAGTTCCAAAGACAAATATAGACTTGAAAGGGTGGGAAAAAATCTAAACAAATGACATTCAAAGAAAAGTGAGTGTAGCTGTACTATATGAGACAAAACGGAGTTCAAGATAAAAACGGTAAAGAGGTACTGAGGGACACTTCATAGTGATAAAGGGAACTTTACATCAAGAAGACATAACACTTATTAATATTTATGTTCCCAATCAGGGAGCCCCAAAATATATAAAGCAATTACTAACAAAGAGAGAAACTGACAAAAACACTATAATAGAAGGGGACCTAAATACTCCACTGTCACATATGGATAGATCATTCAAGCAGAAAACGAATAAGGAAATAACATCTTTAAATGATATATTAGGCCAACTAGATATAATTGAAATATATAGAGCCTTTCATCCCAAAACATCTGCTTGTTCATTCTTCTCTAGTGCATATGGAACATTCTTAAAGATTGACCACATTTTGGAACACATAAATGGCCTCAGCAAATGTAAGAGAGTTGAATTCATACCAACCATATTCTCTGATCATAATGCTTTGAAGCTGGAGATCAACTGTAAAAAGAAAACAGGAAGAACCACAAATGCATGGAGATTAAACAACATGCTACTGAAGAATAACTGGGTCAAAGAAAAAATAAAAAGAGATCAAGAGATACATAGAAATGAATGGTAATGATAGTATCAAAGCTTTTGGGACACGGCAAAAGCAGTAATAAGAGGAAAGTTCATATCATTACAGGCCTATCTCAAAAAACAAAAACGAGTCCAAATAACCTAACACTTCATCTTAAAAAACTAGGAAAGGAAGAACTAATGAAGCCTAAAGTCAGCAGAAGGAAAGAAATAATCAAAATTAGAGCAGAATTAATCGAAATAAAAAACAAACAAACTAACAAAATAAATGCAACAAAGAGCTGGTTCTTTGAGATTAATAAAATTGACAAACCCCTGGCTAGACTCACTAAAGGAAAAGAGAAAGGACACAAATAAACAAAATCAGGGATGAAAAATCAGGAGAAATTATGGCAGACACTACAGAAATACAAAGGACTATACAAAATACTATGAAAAAGTATATAACTCCAAATTTAACAACCTAGAAAAATGAACCAGTACTTAGATACAACCTTCCTAGACTGGCTCATGAAAAACCAAAAAATCTAAATAGACTGATCAGCAGTATGGAAATTGAAACAGTCATCAAAAACCTCCCAAAAAGGAAATGTCCAGGAGCAGATGGCTTCACCAGTGAATTTTACTAAACATTCAAAGAAGATTTAATACCTATCCTTCTCAAATGCTTCCAAGAAATTGAAAAAGAGGAAATACTTCCTAACTCATTTTATGAAACCAGCACTACTCTGAGAATACTTTACCCAGGAAAGCTGTTCTTCAGAAAGGAACGAGAGATAGACTCTTCTAGACAAATAAAATCTGCAGGAATTTTTCACCTTGCTTTATGAGAAATGCTAAAGGGTGTTCTTTGAACTGAACTGAAATGATGCTGACTAGTAACATGAAAATATATGAATGTATAAAATTCACTGATGAAGATCAAATTTCAAATAGAGTCAAATACAAAATACTGTAATACTGCAATGGTACTTTGTAAATCACTTTGAACTCTAGTATATAGGTTAAAAGATAAGTGTTAAAAATAACTACAGCTACAATATTTTGTAATGAATAGACACTATTAAAAGGTGTAAATTGAGACACCAGCAAAAATGGAGGGGATGAGTAAATTTGTAGATTTCTTTTATGCAATTGAAATTGCTCTCAGCTTAAAATAGACTTTTATAACTATAAGATGTATTATGAAAGTCTCATGGTAATAACAAAGAAAAAACCTATAGTATATACACAAATGATTTTTAAAAAGAATCAAAGCATACCATGACAATTATCAGCTCACAAAGAGAGCAAGAAAGGAAGAAAATATGAGACAGTATAAAAGCAATTAACAAAATGGCAATGCCTTTACCTATCAGTAATTACTCTAAACTTAAACAGTTTAAATTCTCTATTTAAAAGACATAGAATGGCTCATGGGTTAAAACAAAACAAAACAAAACAAAACAAAAAACCAATTACATGCTGCCTACGAAAGACTCACCTAAGCTTTATAACACTCACAGTGAAAGATGGAAAATATTTCATTTAAATGGAAATCAAAAGAGAGCAGGAATAGCCATACTTTAAACAAAATAGACTTTAAGTCAAACGCTTTAACAAGAAAAAAAAAAAAGGTCATTAGATAATGATAAAATTATCAGTTCATTGGAGGATATAACAGTTTTACATATATACACATCAAAATACTAGCGCCAAGTTCAAGAGCACATTAAAAGGATTACAAACCATAATCTAGTGGGATTTATCCCTGGGTTGCAAGAATAGTTTGATGTATATGAATCAATAAATGTGATACACCACATAAATATAATGAAGTATAAATATAATCATCTTGATGCAAAAAAAGCATTGGACAGAATTTAACATCTTTTCATGATAAAAATTCTCAACAAACTAGGTATATATAGTAGAAATATTTTTTACCATAATAAAGAAATGACAACCTTCATAATGGGAAAATATTTGCAAAATGTATATCTGATAAGGAGTTAATATCTAAGATACAAAGAATTCATAAAAAAACAAATAACTCAATTAGAAAATGAGCAGAGTAATTAAATATACATACTTCCAAAGAAGACATACCAATGGCCAACTGATATATTAAAAGCTCAAAATTCTTAATCACCATAGAAATGAAAATCAAAACCAAAATGAGATATCATGTCACATCTGTTAGAATGAGATATGTCACATCTGTTAAAATGGCTATCATCAAGAAGACAAGTGTTGTAAAATTCAAGATGATGTAGAAGGTAGTGTATGTGCATACCTCCTCTAGTGACCACACCAAAAATTATAAAACTGCAGAGCAACCAATACATGGAGTCACCAGAGGTCTGGCTGAACAGAAGCCCTGCAACTAGATCACCTCAAATAACAGGTCACCTCAAAACAGAAATCACTGCACAGGCTGTGGCTGAACTTGGCCTGCAACTGGCCCACCCTCCAGGTATGTGCCACAGGACACCTATTACATAAAGCCATTATACTAAGACTGGGGGACTTAGGAGCTCTGCCTAATACATAGAAACAGACACAGGGAGGCAGCCAAAATGGAGAGACAAAGAAGCATGTGTCATATCAAAGAAGTGAACAAAACTCCAGAAAAAGAATTCATCGAAATTGAGACAAGCAACATACCAGATGCAGAGTTCAAAACACTGGTTATAAGGATGCTTAAGGAACTTAGGGGAAGAGTAGATGCACTCAGAACTTTAACAAAAGGACCAAAAACCAAAAACAAAACATGAAAACGGAGATAGAAAACATAATAGGAAGCCAGTCAGAAATGAAGAATACAATATCTGAGGTGAAGAGTACATTAGAGGGAGTCAACAGAGTGGATGAAATGGAGGATCTAATCAGCAATATAGAGGATAGGTTAGCAGATGACACCCAATCATACCAGCAACAACAACAAAAAAAGAGTTCAAAAAAATGAAGAAAGTTTAAGAAGCCTCTATGACATCAAACATAGCAACATTCACATCATAGGGGTACCAGAAGAAGAGAGAGAGCAAGGAATTAAAACCTGTTTGAAGAAACAATGATGGAAAACTTCCCTAATCTGGAGAGGGAAATACAACCCCAGGAAGTTCAGAGAGTCCCAGACAAGATGAACCCAAAAAGGCCCATACCAAGACACATCATAATTAAAATGCCAAGGGTTAAATTAGAATGGTAGTTACCTGGGCTGGGAGGGAAGGGAGAATATAGTGATGTAAATCAAAAAGTACAAATTTTCAAAGAGAGAATCTTAAAAGTAGCAAGAGAAAAGCAATTATTACATATAAGGGAATGTCTATAATATTGTCAGCCGATTTTTCAACAGAAAATTTACAGACTAGAAGGGCTTGGCACAAAATATTCAAAGTGATGAAAACCTATGACTTACAACCAAGATTACTTTACCCAACAAAGTTATCATTTAGAATTGAAGGACAGAGAAAGAGCTTCCCAGACAAAAAAAAAAAAAGCTAAAGGAATTTGTAACTACTAAGCCAGTATTACAGAAAATGTTGGACTTCTTTAAGAAGAAAAAAATATGTATCAAACATCTAAATAAATAATGGCAACATGAAAAAAAGCACTTGGGGGGCTTGGACACCCCTGAGGAGACATCTGGCTGCTTAGTCTTCTCCGCTTTTCTCTAGTGAGGAACCTGAGGTGAGGGGAAGGGAAGCATGGATGGGTGGGAGTGGATGCACCAGCCAGAGGGCACCTGGCTGTGGCTGAAGGAGGTGCTTTTGGAGCAGTGATAGCCAACATTTCACTTACAGTTTCCTTTTCTATGTTATAATACTCTCATGATGACTTCTACAACATCACTGTGATCTCTTTACCTCTACCCTCCGATTGCAGCCTTGGGCAATTAAGGGAGGGAATGTGTCTATAATTTGATGCAAACCTGAGTACAGATAGCCATAGCAGCAGGAGTAGATAGAGAAGGGAGGAGAAAATGATGGGGAGCCCAAGCCATCTTAGAGCTCAGAGAAAGTAGTGACACTAGCAGGCATAGGTACCCCCTCACACAGTTATTAGAAACACTGAGTGGATTTCCTGCAGATCACAGAATAGAGGCATGGATGACTTTATTGGGCTCACAAATTAAACAATTATCCTGGAAGGCTGAAAACTTTTTATACAGTTAAGTTGAGAAATTAGCATGGTTCTGGGTACATTGAATATGCTCAAAAATATTTGATAAATCGAATGCATGGGTGGATGAATAAATGAATGATAAATCAAGGAATGGAAATTTTGCTTCAAAAAATAAAAAAAGACAAGTGTTGACAATGATGTGGACAAAAGGGAACCTTGGTGCACTGTTGGTGGGGATGCAAATTGATGCAGCCACTATGGAGAACAGTATGGTGGGTCTTCAAAAAATTAAAAAAGAACTGCTATACGATCCAGCAATTCCACTCCTAGATATATATCCAATGGAATTTAAATAATTTTATTGGAGTGGTATATGCACCCTCGTGTTTATTGCAGCATTGTTCACACAATAGCTTAAATGTCCTTTGATGGAGGAAAGGATAAAGAAAATGTGGCATATGTTAATACAATGTGATATTATTTGATCATGAGAAAGAAGGAAATCTTGCCATTTACAACAACATGGACGAACCTGGAAGACATTAGGTTAAGTTAAATAAACCAAACACAGAGGCATATTGCATGATCTCACTAATCATAAAACAAACAAATAAAAACCTCATTGAAACAGAAATTAGAATGGTACTTACCTGGGCTGAGAAAGAAGGGAGAATATGGCAATGTAAGTCAGTTATAAGAATAAGTTCTGAGAATCTATTGCACATCATGGTGATTATAGTTAATAAGACAGTTGTGTATACTCGAAAGTTCCTGAGAGTAGACCTTAAGCATTCTCACCTCACACACACAAAAGTAATTAACTATATGAGATAATATAGTGTTAAGTATCTTGATCTTGGTAATCATTTCACAATGTGTATGTGTATCAAATCAACATGTATCTGTATATAAAATCAACCTGTCATACACATTCAATATTTACAATTATATTTGTCAGTTATTCTACAATTTTAAAAAATGAAAAATTATGAGGAAATTAACATAGTTCCAGACTCCATTCACATTTTCCCAATTTTCCTAATAACAGTGTTTATAGCAAAATGATTTAGTTCAGAATCATATATAGTTTTCAGTTGGCATGTCATTTTTAAATTTTATTGATGTTATTTTTATTTATTTTTTAAATTTATTTTTTATGGTGACATTGGTTAACTACATCTGGTAGTTTCAGTGTTACGTTTTTAACAATAAGGCATATATATATGTGTGTGTATATATATATACACACATACATGTGTATACATATATAAATATATACACACACACATGTACACATTGTGCTTTCACCTCCCATAATTAGATTTCTTTCAAATATGTCAGCACATATTTGACCCCTTTTACTCCATCTACCTCCCACCTTCCCCCTCCCCACTTCCCTCTGGTAACCTCTAGTCTATTGTACATGTCCATGACGGCATGTCATTTTTAACCTCTACTCTGGACAGTTCCTCAGTCTTTCCTTGGTGTTTAGAAAGATCACAGGCCAGTTATTTTGTAGAAAGTTCCTAAATTTGTGTTTGCTTGATGTTTCTTTATGATTATTTTTGGGGTATGCATTTTTCATAGAAATATAGAAGTCGTTTTGTGTTCTTTGTGTTGAGTCCTATCAGGTGCTATCCAATTTCAATTTGTCCATTACTTATGATAGTATTTGGTTAAAGTGTAGACTTTTAAACAAATAAATTAGATTTAATGGGAGAGTTTACATTCCTGAAAAAAAGCAGTGGTGGGTGAAGTTTTAGGTGGGATTACAAGTCTTGTGTAAGTGGTGAGTCCAAGATGCTAGCTGGGTTCTTTCCTAGCTCTCTAGGATGTGAGCTTGGGTTTATTTCTCTTAAAGATTCTCTGAGGGCCTGTTTGATTTTTTAATATATCCACAGACAGTGAAAATATCTATTTTTCTTCTTTCCTCAAATGTGATTGAACTGTTTGGTGGACCTTGGGTAAAAAGTGTGTTAGAAATCTTAAGCATGATTATGCTTCTGTCCCAATCTACTAAGTAAAATTTTCCCTCACAAAATCTCAACAAATTAGAAATTATTTTTTTCCATAGGAGGTTGAGAATGAAACATCTCTTTCAAAAAAGGACTGAGAGAAAGATTCTTGGAAGGGAGAACATACTTGCTAGGCTTTCCAATGAAAGTTATTTTTTTTTCCCCTTGTAATTAGTGATTATGTTGTGAGGAGGTAGTTTGAAAGTTGGTAAATATCCACTATTTATCACACTTTCTGATTATTAATTTCTTAATATTAGCATGAATTTATGGCTTCCTTTTTTAATTCAATGGACTATATATTCATTTTCATTATTTGATGTTCAAATTCTTTCATATTTGGTCAATGAGGACCTCTTCATGCTGGCTCTTTGTGTTATTTTGTTATATTTCCATTATTCTCTGGCAATTCCTTGCTTTATGATATAAAATGGTTTATGTTTATGATATGCTTTCTCTGCCTCAGCCCTGCAATTAGCCATTATTTCAAGGAGCTCTAGCTTATTTGGTGGTGAATGGTATTTTCTTATTCATTCTTTTTAAAACTGAGGTATATTTGTTTGAGGTATACAATATAATGGTTTGATATTTGTTTATATTATGAAGTGATCATTACAATAAGTCTAGTTAACATTTAGCACTACACATAATTACAGTTTTATTCTTTGTTATGAAAACTCATAAGACCTACTCTCTTAGCAACTTCCAAATATACAGTTCAGTACTATTTATAGTCATTACGCTATAATTACATCCCAGGTCTTATTTATTTTAAAACTGGAAGATTGTACTTTTTGACTACCTTCACCTATTTTGCCCATCTCTCAGCCCCCCACCTCTGGCAACCACTCATCTCTTCTCTGTACCTAAGAGGTTTTATGTTCCTTTTTTTTTAATTAGATTTCATATATAGGTGAGATCACATAGTACTTGTCTTTCTCTGTCTGACTTACTTTACTTAGCATAATGCCCTCAAGGTCCATATTGTCTCAAATGGCAAGCTTTCCTTTTTTATGGCTAAATAATATTTCATTGTATGTATACCACATTTTTTTAAATCTACTTATCTATCAGTGGACACTTAGGTTGTTTTCATGTCTTGTCTACTGTAAATAAAGCTGCAGTGAACATAGGGGTGCATATATCTTTTGAATTAATGTTCCTGTTTCAGATAAATATACAGAAGTGGCATTGATGGATCATATGGTAGTTCTATGTTTAGTTTTTTGAGGAAACTCCATACTGTTTTTCATAGTGGCTGTATCAATTTATAGTCCCATCAAAGGTGAAATAAATGATATTTTGATGCCAAGATTTGTATACTAGGTGTGCTCATTGCTTTTGAGGTATCTCCGCTTCTAAATTCTTTTATTGAAGAGTCATGGGAATATATGTATATAAATTTGTGTGCTTGAGTGTATGTATGTCTATACATTGGTTGTTGCATGAGTGTATCACAATAGAGCATTGAGCGAATGATAGAAAAGCAACAAAAGATGCAGTTGAAATGTATAAAGTTGCTTTAATGACCATGGATATGGAAATACATAAATAGAAGTATAGAAATAATGCTAGAGAGAATATAACATGCTCTGAAGCATGGTTCAACTTCCCAGGTGCCAAACCTCCCCTCATAAGCATGCACATATGGGCAAAATCACCCACAGGAGAGAACTTCTGCTTATTGTAAGAAGCTTTGTTTGCAACATTTATGGGTTAGGGAATGGGTGAAAGGGATCACACTCTCCCACATACCTAACTCTCTAGAGATTCAGGATGCAGTCTTTGCCTACTCAGTGATGTGCAGAACAAACCCAGCATATTCTGCAGTATTTTATGTGAATCTGTGTTAAGCAAAGGCTGCTATCTCAGGAATATCTTCTAGTGGCCGATTTCTCTCTGTGTGAAAGTGTAGATCATAACCACACTTGGCACTTAATCACAAAATAGTTTGGTCAATTATGAAACTTCTGGCCTAGATATGAAAAAGCCACCTGATCAAAAATTTTTAACAGATTTAAAAATTTTCAATTACAGTTGGCATACAACAGTATATTAGTTTCAGGTATATAGCATAGTGATTAGACGTTTTATTACTTATGAAGTGATCACCCTGATAAATCTAGTACCCATCTGACACTATACACAGTTATTACAATATTTTTAGCTATATTCTTTATGCTTTACTTTATATCCCGATGACTATTTTCTCATTCACCACCCAATCCCCCTCCCATCTGGCAATGTCAAAATGTTCTCTAACAAATTTCTTTTAGAATCCAAAATATTTTTATAAATATTAAGGTTTTGTCCTCTTTCAAACCTGGATAATATTAAAAAGTTATCTGGTTCTTCCTATTCTTTGAAATAAGAGTCTAATTTTAGTACTTCTCCTTCAATCCCAATAATCCCTTTTCTTCTTCATGTTTCTTAGATTTTTATGCTACACTATCCCCTTTTCTCTAGAACAGGCGCTAACACTCAGATGGCTCTAGAACAGGAGCTAACACTCAGATGGCTCTCAGACACTTCCCTGATCTCATCTTGACTTTGGGGAAATTGGATACTATCTGGCTTTCTTAGATTTTCATTTCTCTTGTAATCTTAGAACTGGTACTACCTACACCTGGGGTGCATAAGGATGTACTGATGCCCAGAGTGGTTCCGAGGTCTGTATGTCCTTCTGTGCTAGAGGAAGACAGACTTAGACTCTGGGATACCCAGTTATATAATTGATGATAACTACCTTTTTTACTCCATTTTCATAATGATAGGGAAGGTCTTGCATGAAGAACACGTGGAACTTTTGATGGAAGAGTTTACATTCCTGAAAAAAGAAGTGATGGGTAAAGACCTGCTGAAAGGATCTCTTCTCTTCACAGGTCAGTTTTAGGTGGGATTACAAGTCTTATGTAAGTGGTGAGTCCAAGATGCTAGCTGGGTTCTTTCCTAGCTCTCTAGGATGTGAGCTTGGGTTTATTTCTCCTAAAGATTCTCTGAGGGCCTGTTTGATTTTTTAATATATCCACAGACAGTGAAAATATCTATTTTTCTTCTTTCCTCAAATGTGATTGAACTGTTTGGTGGACCTTGGGTAAAAAGTGTGTTAGAAATCTTAAGCATGATTATGCTTCTGTCCCAATCTACTAAGTAAAATTTTCCCTCACAAAATCTCAACAAATTAGAAATTATTTTTTTCCATAGGAGGTTGAGAATGAAACATCTCTTTCAAAAAAGGACTGAGAGAAAGGTTCTTGAAAGAGAGAACATACTTCTCTTTGTGGAACAAATAGAACATGCAGCCCCTTTTATTCTCCAACATGTTATAAGGACATTAGACAAAATATTTAATCTACAATATATTTGGCTATTTACTTTATCTTGGTCATTCTTCGAGCACCTTTACTAGCAATAGGAAATGAGCATCCTGGAGTCTCCTGCACTTGCAGTCACCTTTGATGGACTCCTTATCTGTCTAGCCCCTAGAGTATCTGGGCCACATTTCTTGTGGGGTTTCATTACAGAAGAGAAACCCTGACATGGTATGGCATTATTAAATTGTAAAACTATGAATCTCTTTATGAATTTCCAGAAAATAAAGTGGAACCTCATTTCTAAATCCATCTTCATCATTTAAAATGATATAATTATAGTCGTGGCAACAAATAATAATATCCATTAATTTGTACAAGGAACTATGCTATATACGTGGCATACATTATTTCATGTTAATGCATATCTAATTCTATAAAGTAGGTATTAATTACCCCCATTATACAGATTAAAAAAATGAAATTCAAGAGTTGATTAGCTTCACAAAGTTGTCACAACAGTTATGTGGCAGAGGCAGATTGGTGCTTTGGCCTCTGAGTACAGGGTTCAAACTTTTGATGGCTACTTAGTTCTCTCCAAAGAACAAGACCAAATGGAAATCAGTGCAGAACACGCCATCTTTCTTTTGTAAGCTTGATACTTAGGGTCCTAGTAATTTCAAACCATGTTGTCTGTGAAACTTATAACTTCTGTTTCCTTTAAAATTTTTTTTTTCTGTTACAGTTGACATATAATATTAAATTAGTTTTAGGTGTACAATATAGTGATCAGACATTTATATAAGTTAGGAAGTGATCACTTCGCAAAGTCTGACCCATCTGACACCACACAGTTATTACAGTATTATTGACTATATTTCCTATGTTGTACTTTATATCCATGTGAATGTTTTTATAACCAGCAATTTGTATATCATAAGTTCTTTCCCTTTTGACCCATCCCTCAAATCCCCCTACCATTTGGCATTTATGATTTTCTTTCTGTTTTGTTTATTTTGTTTTTTATATTCCGCATATATATGAAATCATATGGTATTTGTCTTTCCGTGTCTGACTCAATTCACTTAAGTCCATCCATATTGTTGCAAATGGCAAGATTTCTTTTTTTTTTTTTTTGGTGGCTGAGTAATATTCCATTGTATACATGTACCACATCTTTAACCATTTGTCTGTCGATGGACACAGGTTGCTTCCATGTCTTGGCTATTGTAAATACTTCTGCAAAAAACATGGGTACATATGTCTTTTCAAATTAGTGTTTTGGAGTTCTTCAGATACCTAGAAGTGGAATTGCTGGGTCTTATAGCAGTTCTATTTTTACTTTTCTGAAGAAAATTCATATTGTTTTCCATAGTAGATTAACCAATTTACAATCCCCTCAACATTTCATGAGGGTTCTCTTTTCTTCACATCCTCTCTGACATACATCATTTGTTGATTTATTGATAATAATCATTCTGACAGGTATGAGGTGGTATTGTGGTTTTAATATGCATTTCTCTGATTATTAGTGATGTGAAATATCTTTTCATATGTCTATTGGCCATCTGTATATCCTCTTTGAAGAAATGTTTATTCAGGTGCACTGGCCATTTTTTAAATTACATTGATTCTTTGGTATTAAGTTATATGAGTTCCCAATATGTTTTGGATATTAACCCCTTATCAATATATCATTGGCAAATATTGTCTCTCATTCAGTAAATTGTCTGTGTTTTGTCGATGGTTTTCTTTTCTGTGTAAAAACTCTTTAGTTCGATGTAGTACTATTTCTTTATTTTTCTTTTGTTGTCATTGCCTAAGGAGATATATCTAAGAATATGTTAATAAGAGCAATGCCAAAAAATATACTGCCTTTGTTTTACTATAGGAGTTTTATGGTTTTGGGTCTTACGTTTAAGTTTTTAATCCATTTTGAGTTTATGGTGAAAGTAATCTAGTTTCATTCTTTTGTATGTGTTCGTTCAGTTTTCCCTGAATGTCCTTTCTCCTTTGTCATAGATTGACAATATAGGTGGGATTATTTCTGGGCTTTCTGTTCTGGTTCATTGATCTATGTGTCTGTTTTTATGCCAGCACCATGCTGTTTTAATTACTATCGCCTTGCAGCACAGTTTGAAATAGGTATTGTGATACCTTCGACTTTGTTCTTCTTTCTCAGGATTTCTGTGGCTATTCAGGGTCTTTTGTGGTTCCATATAAATTTTAGGATTATTTATCCTAGTTCTGTGAAAAATGTCATTGGTATTTAGATAGGGATTACATTGAATCTATAGATTGCTTTGGGTAGTATGGACATTTTAATGATGTTAATTTTTTCTGTCTGTGAACATGGTATATGCTTTTGTTTACTTGTATCTTCAGGAATGTTGGCCTATAATTTTTTTGTGTGTGTGGTTTTGGAGTCAGGGTAATGCTGACCTTGTAAAATGATCTTGGGAGCCTACCGTCCTCTTCATTTTATTTTGAATAGTTTGAGAAGGATAGGTATTAATTCTTCTTTAAATGGTTGGTAAAATTTACCTGTGAAGCCATTTGGTCCAAGACATTTGTTTGTTAGGCATGTTTTCATTACAAATTTGATTTTGTTAATAGTTATTCGTCTGTTCAGATTTTGTTTCTTCTTACTTCTGTCTTGGAAAATCGTTCATTTCTAAGAATTTATCCATTTCTTCCAGGTTTCCAAATTTGTTGGCATATAATTGTTTGTAGTATTTTCCTGTAATCCTTTGTTTTTCTGTGGAGTCAGCTGTCAGTTCTCTTTTGTTTTTATATCGTTCCTCTCTTTTTTCTTGATGAGTCTGGTTAAAAATTTTATCAATTTTGCTTACCTTTTCAGAGGACCAGCTCTTGGTCCTATCGATCTTTTGTATTGTTTATTTAGACTCTATATCATTTCTTTCTATTCTGATGTTTATTATTATTTTTTTTCTTTCAACATACTTTGTTCTTCTTTTCTAGTTCCTTCTTTTAGGCATATGGTTGGATTATTTATTTGAGATTTTTCTTTCTTTTTTTTTTTCCAGATAAACCTGTATTGCTATGAATTTTCCTCTGAGAACTGCTTAAGCTTCTTCCCGTATATTTTCAGGTCAATGTGTGTGTGTGTGTGTGTGTGTGTGTGTCTGTGTGTGTGTTTAATTTCTCTCAAAGTATCTTTTGATTTCCTCTTTGATCTCACTGTTACCTCATTCTTTGCTTAGTAGCATGTTATTTAGCCTCCGAATGTTTGTGTGTTTTTCAGTTTTTTTTCCTTGTAATTGATTTCTAAATATATATACCATTGTAATTGAGAAGTTGCTTGATATGAATTTTGTCTTCTAAAATTTACTGAGATAGTTTTTTGACCTAATATGATCTATCTTAGAAAATGTTCCATATGCACTTGAAAAGAATGTATATTCTGTTTCTCTGGTGTGAAATGTTCTAAAAATATCAATTGAAAATATCCAGTATAATGTGTTATATAAGACTGCAGTTCCTTGGTTGATTTTCTGTCTGGATGATCTATCCATTGATGTCAATGTGGAAGTAAAGTCATCTACTATGACTATCTTACTGCTCTCCCTTTATGTTTGCCAATATTTGCTTTATGCATTTAGGTGATCCTTAGTTGGGTGTATAAGTGTTTACAAGGGTTATATCCTCTTGATGGATGGATCCTTCTATCATGATGAAGTGTCCTTGTCTCGTAGCCTTTGTTTTACAGCCTGTTTTGTCTGATATAACTATTACTACCCAGGTTTTTTTTAAATTTCTATTTGCATAAAATAATATTTCAATCCCTTTAGTTTCCATCTGTGTATGTCTTTCTATCTGTGTATGTCTTTCTATCTCATGTAGGCAGCATATGTATGTGTCTTGTTTTCTTAGTCATTCCGCTACTCTATGTATTTTGATTGGAACCTTTAACCCATTTACATTTAAAGTAACTATTGATAGGTAAGTAGTTATTGCCATTTTATTGTTTATATTTTTAATCTTTTACTTTTTTCTTCCTAAAGAATTTCCTTTAACATTTCTTGTAATACTGGTTTGGTGGTGAACTCCTTTAGCTTTTTTCCTGTCTGAGATGCTTTTTATTTTTCCTTTACTTCTAAATGGTAGCCTTGCTAGATAGAGTAATCTTCAGTGTGGGTCTTTGCTTTTAATCACTTAAGATATTTCATGCCAGTGCCTTCTGGTCTGCAAAATTTCTGTTAAGAAATCGTCTGACAGTTTTATAGGAGCTCCCTTGTAGGCAACCAGTTGCTTTTCTCTTGCTGTTTTTAAAATTCTTTTTGTCTTTAACCTTTGGTATATATTTTATAATTTATCTTGGTGTGGACCTCTTTGGGTTTATTTTGTTTGGACTCTCTGTGCTTCTTGAACTTGTATGTCTATTTCCTTCCCCAGTTTAGGGAATTTTTTCGTTATTATTTCTTCAAATAGGTTTTCAATCTATTACTTTCTCTCTCTTTTTCTTCTTCTGGTACCCCTGTAATACAAATGTTGGTGTGCTTGATGTTTTCCTAAAGGCTTATTAATCTATCCTCCTTCTTTTTTCTTTTTGTCATTCATATTAGGTGTTTTCTCCTACGTTGTCTTTCAAATTGCTTATTTGATCCTCTGACTTTCTGATCTGTAGGTTCCATCTAATGTTTTCTTCATTTCAGTTATTGTAATCTTTATTTCTGATGGATTTTTTATGGTTTTTATCTCCATTTTAATATTTTCTATCTGTTTCTTGAAGTTCTTACTGAATTCATGTACTCTTTTCCCAAGCTGACTGAGCATCTTTATAACCAGTATTTGGAACTCTGCATGTTCTTTTTCTGGAGTTCTGTCTTGTTCTTCTACTTGGAACATATTTCTATGTCTTGGTTGACTCCCTCTCTTTATTCTATGTATTAGGTAGATGTAATATGTCTCCTCATCTTGGCAGAGTAGCCTTTTATAGTAGATGTCCTGTGGGGCCCAGTGGCATAGTCTCCGTGGTCACCTGATCGGTTGGATGCTCCAAGTGTGTCCTTTTTGTGGGTTCTGTGTTTCTTCCTGTTGTAGTTGAGCTTTGATTGATGTCGTGATATCTGTGAGAGTGAATGACCCTCAGGCTGTCTGGCTATGAGGAATGGCCATGACTACAGTGAGTGAGCTGTTTTACAGGGGCTGACCCCTGTAAAACAGCAGAGCTCTGGTGCTTGCTGAGTTTGCCTTTTAGGATAGTCATTTGTGAAGCTACTTGGGTGGTGTTCTATTATGGTCTGAAGCCTGCTACTGGGTCAGTTCATTCTGGGGCCTTTTGGGAAGAGGGTCTCTGGTGCAGGCCAATGTCAGCTGCTGCCTGTATATAGCTCGGGGCCACCTGGTAGGAGGTTCTAAATGATCTGCAGATGATTGTTGCCTGTCCTAGGCTTGAAGGCACCTGAGAGAGGCTAAGCTGAGAACTGAGAGTTGCTGCCACTAGGACCAGGATTAAAGTCACTTAGCAAGAGATTTAGTACATACTGAGGCCTGACACTGCTTGTTTGGGGTTTGTGAACTTTTGAGACATTTTAGGAAAGTTTACAGTGCAAACTGAGTTAGGCATTTTTTATGGAAAAAATCTAGATGGTAGCATAGTTGGCTGGGGTGGGGTCTTAAGGAATCGCCAGGGCTGGACTATTGGTATTCACCAGTTTAATGGAGAGCTCAATATGGTGCCCCTCTGTGCTTGCAGGCTGGATGGAGAAGGCCTCAACAAAGAAACAGGTATCTTCTAACACTTATGTCACCAGTTTGAGCTGCCCTAACCCCTGTGCCTCCTGCCCTCACGCTGATGCTAATAAATTTAGCTCCAACCTGTATCTTCCCAGTGCTTGTCAAGGACTGCCCCACTGCTGGCACTCAGTAATGGAGCCCTGTACTAGGGAGCTTGGTGTGGGGTTGGGACCCCTTGTTCTTCAGGGACCCCTTGCTGTCAAGATATCACTTCTATTTCTTAATTACCACACCACAGGAAAGGGGCCTGCCCATTTCACATCTCTGCCCCTCCTACCAGTCTCATCATGGCTTCTTTATATCCTTAGTTCTAGGAGTTATGTTCAGCTAGCTTAAGGATGGTTGTTCTGTAATTTAGTTGTAGTTTTGATGTGGTCCTGGAAGGGAGTATAATATTTACCTATTGTACCATTTCGACTAGATGCCTGTTTACTTTTATTTATGTCTTATATTTTTAAAAAACATACTCATAATTATGAATTGCTCTAAGTTAATATCAAAGTTATAAGAAATCTTTGGTTTATAGAGTAATATAACAAGTATAAAGTCTTTTAAATCTAGGTTGTGTTTAAAATTAAGGCTATGAAGAAAGAGGAGCAGTATCTTGACTAGATTCATCATACAGATACTCTTTTGAATGTACTTGTGTTCAGGAAATAATGAAGACTAAGAAAACACTTAACACTGTATCAATTTTCTTGATATTGACAATTTCTTTCACTTTCTTGCTATTTATGCATCTATGTAGAATTTATAGAAACATAAGCTTGAGGGTTCTCTTTTACTTTTTAAAATCACTGACTGAAGAGGATATATATGTGTATATATATATGTGTGTGTGTATATGTGTGTATAAGTGCATGTTGACATAGAATATACATATTAGAAGCCTAAAACCTTTTTTTTATTATTATCCTTTGGACTAGATGGACTGCTTTTTCCAATAAATTGTTTTATTGTACTAATAAAAACACTTAATAAACAAAAAATTGAGACACTTTTATGAAAGAATTAAAGTTAGGCACCTGAGTTTTCATCGGTATTATTAATCATCTTGTATAGCCATGTGGTGAGGGCAAGGGTGCATTGTACTGATCAGCGAACCGCATCTGTTCACTCCTTGTCATACTCTTGTATGCCCCACCCCTGCTCTCCAGTTGTCAGTCCCTTACTTCCCAGTTCCTACAGTGTTTGTTAT
>NW_006434826.1:304341-308879 GCF_000325575.1 Pteropus alecto
CTCAGTGTCATCTCGCCTGACCTGGCTGGTTTCTCTCTTTGGGGAGCTTTCTCTTGTGTCTGCCACTTTGGAAGAGCGAAAGGAAGATCAGTATATGAAAATGACTGTTTGCTTGGAGACTGAGAACAAACGGTAGGTTGTGAGAAATTGGTGAGGTGAAAAAAACTTAAAGACATCATCCTATGTTCACAAAGGTAAATCTAGAAGGAGCTGGAAGGCCTATACCCCCACCCACCAACTCCAGAAGGGCTCTCTGCTTCTGAGATTTCATTTATATTGCCTTATTTCATCCTCACAGCAGCCCTGTTAGACAAACATGATCTCCTTTGCTAGTAAGTAAATAGAGGCTTACAGAATATAAGCGGTTTGTCTAAGCCATACAGGTGAGCAATATCAGATCTAGTAGCTTCTGTGGTGTGAATTGTTTTCAACATTTTCTTATGAAAGTTTCAGACATTTGGTGAAATTAAAAAAAATTTGCAGTGAACACTCATACAACTACCACCTAGATCCTGCCATTATCCTGCTTGCTTATCACACGCTAAAATTTCTCTCTCAGTGTAGCCAAAATTTAAGGTTCTATTTATCAACTTTAGCATCATGTCATACTGACATACTGTTCCCACAATGTTCTGATTCTTTACTTCTCATACCAAGGCTTTTTCAACAAAAACATATTTATAAATTTCCTTGAAAAGCATTTTAGCTCTGAAATATTTAAAACAGCAAGGGTTTTAGATTGTTTCTATATGAGTTTCCAGGTAAGTGTGTCTATTGATAGTACAATAAACAGATCATTGGGTATTTACAAAAAGAGAAAAGTAATGGAGTCTCTGAATAAAATCTGATTGATGTGCATTTTGAGGAGTATCCTCTTTGCTAGGAAAAGGCAGAGGTCGCAAATGAAGATAAAGCACGCAGAGCTTGGAAGTACTACATGTGGAGTGATAGCAGTGGTGGTCCCTGGCTCTGATGCTGGTCATGTAGAATTGCACCATGATCATACCTGTCCACAGACAGGTGTTGCCCCCTATCTTCAGAGCTGAAACTAGCTTAAGGTGCTGCAGAAGTACAGGGAGGAGAAACCTACAGTGGTCAGATTATACTTTTTAGAGGAGGTAGTGCTATGTTCAATCTTGAAATTGAGTAGGAGTCAGACAAGAAACAAGATATAAGGGAAGCAGGATTTACTCTTGTTATAGCCAAGGGTAGGCAAGCATTGGGTGAGAATTTGGGACATGGCAAATCCTGTATTATAATTTCTTAAATTCCTATAATGCTTTCCACCTCACAAATTGCATTTTTAATCTCACATCTCCACCACAACATGGGTAAAGTTGTATACTTATTATTATTAATTTTACTCATTAGAAAATTGAGGTGGAGGAAATATCCTGACATTTTTGCATTCCCTCAAATTCTGAGACTATGTTATGTGGAAAGATGTGAGAAATTTTCTTAGGTGGATCAAAATATTTGGAATATCTCATTTATTTTTATCTAGTATTAAAACATTTAATAAGTAACATTAATATTAATCTTTGTCATTACATTTGGGACTGTAAAGGATTTACCATGAACTTTTAAAATCAGCCATAGGCTAAAACTAATAAAGTGTTATTTGTCAACACTATCTCAATAAAACAAAGCAAAACAAAATTAAAAACAAAAAGCACTAGCCATGGGAATTAACTTTTTAGAAGTTAGACCATCTTTTTGATAGAGTTTGTAATAAGCATTTATGTTTTAAAATTTGAGTCATAAAATTTTTTTTCTTAATAGATTGAACACCTTAGTTTTACTAGTTTATTAATTTAATTACTATTTTTTATATTCCTTACCTGACCTGAATATGAACTTTTGACTTAAGGGTTATCATTGATTCACACATGGATCATTTTAATGATTTCCAGAATAGGAAACTTGCTGAACTGCAATTCTTTAAAGCAGATTAGTCCCTGCTTGGTTTACATGCCTCATAATATAGTATGCACTGTGATGAAGTAAAGCCTTCTTATCTTGTAAATGTAGCTCTGGCTTTTGTCTTTGCCTGGGAAGAATGCTTTGGAAGCTTGGGCCTATTTTCTTTCTCTCCTCAAAGGCTATCTCAGTCTGCAGGCCAGATTTTATTTCAGCTATAAGTAGATATCTTTCCAGGGCTTGTTACTACACATTAGGAACGTCTGCCAGTTGTTTCCAGACACAATTTCTTAAGTTATAGCTACCTTCAAACAACACGATGGAATGGAGCAGAACCATAGCAGAGGATGGGGAAGAGGGGAGGCATGATCTTGAAAGGTCACAATGAAAGGACTAGCAAGACAGAAATCATTACTTGAAACTCTGTTGTACAAGTGTTAGTATAGCTAATGTTTATTGAGTACTTACTATGTGTCAGGTACAGGCCTAGGGATTTTCTCATAATCTTTATACTAACTCTCTGAAGTGGGCATTATCAACTAGGAAACGGGCTCAAGGAGTTTAAAAAGCTTGCCAAGAGCACAGAACTAATATCAAATTGTGTGAGAATCACACTTAATTACACTTAAGCAGCCTGTCTCCAGTCCCCAAATTGTCACAACTTCTCCCCCAAAATAGGAAGGGCATGAGAAAGGAATAAAATAGAAAACATGTTAGGCCTTGTCTTTATCATAGTCCTTACCTGTCAGTGATGTAAGATCCCAGAGTTATTCTGAGAGTCCTACTGCAACTTATTCCCAAGCCCATTTCTTTGCATTTTACCAAGTTTTCAAACTATGTAAAAATAGGCATTAGAATACTTATTTCAACTCAAATCTTATGTGGACAGCCAGTATATAGAAGAAGTGCAAGTTTCAACTTCTGTTGAAGCCAGTTGGTAGGAATGGTGCCAAAGTCATGCATCCCCATGCCTGCTTGTTTTTCAGGCAGAAGAGCACTGTTAGAAAAATCACAATCTCTACCATTCTTGCAGACACATGTTGATAGTAGGGATATGGGTATGATTGAATACCTTCCTGTAGAAGGTGAGAAGTAAGAAGCAGTTTTGCTGGTAGTTAGTGCCCAGGTTGATGAATGCAAATATTTGCAAGTAAAGTTTTTCACAGAGAGGAGAAGAGATGTTTGTGAATTCAAGCTTGCATTTTTGGTTGGGACATCTGGAGTTAAGTACTGCCCAAGCCCAGAATACAAATAGACTAGGTCTTATCCTCAGCTCTGCTCCATCCATTTGGCAGTAAAGTGCCAACAGCTAATGTCATTACTTAAATACATGATTAGGAAAACAGTATGACTTTTAAAGTTTTTAGCATATAGGACCACAACTCTCCTGATGTCTCCCTGCATGTATGGGTATAGGAATGGCTACCCCCTTTATATACTTCAGATCTTTTTCTCTCAAACATTTACTCCACGCCCTAGTGTAGGTCTTGGTAAGCTAAGTTAGCAAAAGGGAGAGATCCTCTACCCAGGTTGGAGGCAGCCCTAAGCTTTCTACAACACCAAAAACAATCTTAAGTGACCTGCTTGGGCTTTTTTCCTGCAACCCCACACCTAAATCTTAAGCCTTATTATGGCCCATCACTCTAGAGGCAGAGAACAAGCAAGCAGGCAAACAAATAAGAAAATGATAGTTTCCCTTGATTTCTTAGCAATGCTGATCTAACCTGCCCACCCCAGGCATGATTTATTGTAGCTCAGTGGGAGAAGACAAAGGAAATCTGAAGAATAATGGCAGGACATGAGAAGGCCAGAGATCCTGATGCATGCTCAGGATTTAACACTTTCCCTGTTCACACCGAAAACTCCATTACTTAACACAACAGTCCAACAAAGTTGTCTTGTCCTTGACCCTGACTCATCACTGTAGGAAAAAAAAAAAAAAGGGAGGAGAAAGCAAAGAGAAGTACCCAGAGGCCAACACCAAATCATCTCATGCCTGGGACTTTGTTATAAGAAGGGGAATACACTATATATATATGTGTGAAGATGTTGAAAACAGAATATTCATATTAATTTAATATTGGAAAGAGCTTAAATATTTGTCAGTAATAAAATATTGGACTATATAATCAATTACATATGGTATGCAGACAAAAATAAAAGTATTTAAAAATAAATAAAAAGCACAAAAATTATTTACATTTTATGATTTACATGCCATATACATATAGATAGATATATGAAGGATTATCTCAAACTAAAGATGCTTTTATTTAGGTGAATTATAGATTTTTTTATTTAAAAATTTTATTTCATTTAAAAGTCCTTAATTCTGTGTTGTTTTTAGAATATATGAAAGATAGTAGATTTTATAATTTTCCTCTCTTATTCAGTGAAGCTTCTTACTTTGTTCAAAGTCTTAGGAGGTTTCTCTTTTTTTCATTAAGCAGATAATACAGCTCTTACCTGCTATAATGGCAATAGATAAACAGAGAGAAAGAAGAGACTTTAGAGAAATAGAGGCTATCCTATTTGGATTTTAGGTGTTTGGGGGTGCAGACATTAGCCTTGCGGGGGGGCGTGCAAATTTAAAATGGAAACAAGTGCTTTTTTAATCA
>NW_006434826.1:309001-329300 GCF_000325575.1 Pteropus alecto
AAATAGTTTGCACACAATCTCAAGTGGTTCTTGGATTGTCTGTAACCCATATCTGGGTACCCTAGAGGGATCCATGAGACTCAGAGTAAAAACTCTTGTATAACAAATTGGTTTTCAACAAAATTCATTGAATAAATTTTCTTGGCTAATAGCAAAATTAAATAAAGAGATATTTGGCAGTAAATTTGGAAATAATCACTCATGACCTATGAGAGACTGGTAGAGTTCAGGATGCCACCTGAGCTACCTCAGTGAGCAGCAGCTGCAGGGAAGATGGGTGCAAAATGAGGCTCTGTTACCAAGTGCTCAGGTGCCTGCAAGCATCCATCTGTGCTCCTGTGTAATCTCTAACATGATTCTTTTGTTTTCACAGTCCACTGACATGGATTGAAGAGAAGGGGCCTGGTCTAAAACGAAACAGATATTTAAGCTTCCATTTCAAATCTGGGTCCCTGGAGAATATACCAAATGTAGGAATCAATAAGAATATTTTCTTGAAAGATCAAAATATATTTGTCCAGAAACTCTTGGGCCAGTTCTCTGAAAAGGAACTAGCTGCTGAAAAGAAACGCATCTTGCACTGCCTGTGGCTTGCAGAAGAAATCCAGAAATGCTGCCGCTAAAAGAAGAGCAGAAAGCAACAGGGCACTTCCAAGACAGAACCATAGTTTGATTTTTATCAAGAGTTGACCTTTGTCTCTATTCATGCAATTAAACATGTCTTGGGTAATCATGATTTGCTTATTGTCACAGGATGTGTTGGGAGTGATTTGGGAGTAGGGGCACTTGGGGTAGGGATGAGGAAGGAACTCAGCTTGCTTAAGCTGAGCTAAATGCTTCGTATGCATGATTCAGTTTACTTTTCCAGCAGACTTATTAGGAGGATATTACCAGGCTTGTTTTCATTAGTATATTGGAAATTCTTATTTGAAATCACTCAGGTGGTAAATAGCAAAACCAGTTTCTAAATTCCACTCACGTGTTGAACCACTACAAAATAGTGACTTTAACACTCTTCCCTGCTTTAAGGAATTTTATTTTCCCTCACAAACTTTTACTGGGTGACTATGCTAGGTACTGGGAATTCTAAAATTGAGTGAGATATAGCCATCGCCCTCAATAACTCACTGTGTCATTAAAAAAAAAAAAAACAGTCACATAAACCAGTCATTGTAATGTTTTAGGTCGAATAAAAGAGATATGCCCCTGCCATCTGGAGAAGGTCTGAGGGAAGACTTCCAAACCAGATCTTTATGATGAATAAGTTAGCTGTGTAAAGGTCAGAGTAGGGCTTTCCTGGAAGAGGGCTGGCATGAGCAAAGAAAAGGTAGTGAGAGGCAGCCTTGTGAGTGCTTACTCCTCACTTGCCATTATGAGATTTAACCAGTTCAGAATCCATAAGGTCACTGATGGAGGCAAACTTTATTTTCTACCTATTTCCATTATTCTATCGTCATAACCCCTCCAGGTAAAGCAGACAAATATATTCAATCTTTAAAAAAAATCCTTAGTTTTTCTTATGTTTGCCATATAAAATAATTTGTAATAAATATTGGTCAATTTATTTTCTTGGTTTATTATCCACATCAAATATCCATTGAGGACAGGAAATATTGTCTCTATTTTTGTATGCTGTGCTGCATCTAGTATGAGGTAAATATTTGATGACAGAAATGCAATGCCATAGCCTCTCCCATTTGGGACTGATAACTCTGCTGTTTCAATAATATTAGCCATATATATTGGAAGTGGGGGTGGGTGTCAAAGAAAACCAGAGCTAGACAGTAAGTTGGTATAAACATATTTCATTTAGGACTATTGCAGTAAAGAAAAAGAGACCTCCGTATAGAACTGGGCTTAATTTTGAATAGAGCATGGGCAAGTGGGCATTTATAGCCAAGGAACAGGATAGAGGTCAGTGAATGGAAAATTACTAAGGGGAAGTAGCAAGGGTAAGGGGGTTCTGGGTAAACTAACTTGACAAGATTCTAGCAGAAGGCAGCCCACCCTAATCAGATACTGAGGTCTGGGATGAAGAAATTTGATCAGATGTTGAGGGTGGAGATTCTTTATTATTATTATTATTATTATTATTATTATTATTTACTTTTTGGGGGGTGATGAGATTTGGGGTAATTTTTTCAAGTTACAGTTGACATTCAGTATTTATATTAGTTTCAGGTGTACAGCGTAGTGGTTAAACATTTATATAATTTATGAAGTGATTCCCCCGCCCCTTAGTCTAGAACCCACTTGACACTATACATAGTTATTACATTATTGACTATATTCTCCATGCCGTACTTTACATCCCTGTAACTATTTTGTAATGACCAATTTGTACTTGATCCCTTCATATTTTCACCCAGCTCCACAACACCCCTCCCATCTGGCAGCGATCAGTTTGTTCTATCTATGAGTCTGTTTTTGTTTTGTTTCTTTGGTTCTCTAGATTCTACATATAAGTGATATCATGTGGCATTTGCCCTTCTCTGACTTATTTCACTTAACATAATACCTTCTAGATCTATCCATGTTGTCACAAATGGTGAGATTTTATTCTTTTTTATAGCCAAGTAATATTTCATTGAATATATGCACCACTTCGTCTTTATCCAATCATCTATTGATAGGTAGTTGCTTCCACATCTTGCCTATTGTAAATACTGCTACAGTGAATGCAAGGATGCATATATCCTTTCAAATTAATGTTTTAGATTTCTTTAGATAAATACTCAAAAGTGGAATTGCTGGATCATAAGATAGTTTTATTTTTGATTTTTTGAGAAACCTCTATACTGTTTTCCATAGTAGCACCAATTTGCAATCCCAACAATGCATGAAGTTTCCCTTAACACCACATTCTTACCAGCACTTGTTGTTTGCTGATTTATTGATGATAGCCATTCTGACAGGTGTGAGATGATATCTCATTGTGAATTTAATTTGTATTTATCTGATGATTAGTGATTCTGAGCATCTTTTCATATATTTATGGGCCATCTATATGTCGTCTTTGGAGAAATATCTATTCGAGAGCTTTGTCCAATTTTAATTGGATTTTTTTTGTTTGTTTTTTGGTGTTAAGTTATATCAGTTCTTTATAGTTTTGGATATTCTTATAAGTATCATTGGAGATATTTTCCCATTCAGTAGGTTGTCTTTTTATTTTATTGATGGTTTTCTTTGCCATGTAAAACTCTTTAATTTTATGTAGTCTTAATTTTTTTTTTCTTTCTTTTGTTTCCTTTGCCCAAGGAAAAAATGTATTACTAAGAGCAATGTTCAAGAGTTTACTGCCTATGATTTCTTCTAGGAGTGTTATGGTTTTGGATCTTACATTTAAGTTTTTAATCCTTTTTGAGTTTATTCTTGTATATGTTGTAAGAAGGTGGTATAGTTTTGTTTTTGAGATGTATTTGTCCAGTTTTTTTCCAACACCATTTATTGACTAGAGTGTCTTGACCCCATTATATACTCCAGCCTCCTTTGTCAAAGATGAATTGGCCATAGAGTTATGTTTTTTTTCCGGGCTTTCTATTCTGTTTCTTTGATCTATGTGTCTTTTTTTCATTCTAGTACCATGCTGTTCTGATTACTATAGCTTTATAATATAGTTTGATAACAGGTACCATGATAGCTCCAACTTTGTTCTTCCTTCTCAAAATTGTGTTGGCTATTCAGGGTCTTTTGTGGTTCCAAATGAAATTTAGGATATTATAGTTCTGTGAAAAAATGCCATTGATATTTTAATAGGGATTGCACTGAATCTATAGATTGCCTTGGGTAATATGGACATTTTAACAATGTTAATTTTTCCTATCCCTTAGCATGGTATATGCTTCCATTTATTTTTTTATTGTATCTTCTTCAGTTACTTTCTTCAATGTCTTATAATGCTTTTTTTATAATTAACCTTGGTGAAATTTATTTCTAGGTATTTGATGCAATTGTAAATGGGATCGTTTTCTTAATTTCTCTTATAGTTCATTGTGGGCGTATAAAAATACAACCATTTCTAAATATTATTTTTGTATTCTACTTTACCAAATTCATTTATTGGTTCTAATAGTTTTTTTTTATTTTTTGGTGGACTCTTTAGGGTTCTCTCTATGCAGTATCATGTCATCTGCAAATAATGACATTTTAAAATCTTTCTCTCCAGTTTGGTTGCCTTTTATTTATTTTTCTTGACTGCTATGGCTAGGACTTCCAGTATTGTACTGAATAAAAGCAGTTAAAGTGGAGATCCTTGACTTGTTCCTGATCTCAAAGAAAATACTTTTAGCTTTTCACTGTTGAGTATGATGTTGGCTGTGGATTTGTCTTATATGGTCCTTATCATGTTGAAGTATGTTCCCTCTATTCCCACTTTGCTGAGTTTTTATTTTATCATAAATGGATGCTGAATTTTGTCAAATGATTTTTCTGCATCTACTGATATGGTCACGTGATTTTTATCCTTCATTTTGTTTATGTTGTGTATCACATTAATTGATTTGCAGATATTGAATAAATCTTGTACCTTAGGAATAAATTCCACTTGATTATGTTGCATGACCTTTTTAATGTATTGCTGAATTCGGTTTGCTAATATTTTGTTGAGGATTTTTACACATATATTAATCAGAAAGATATTGGCCTGTAATTTTTTTTGTAATGTCTTTGTCTGATTTTGTAATAAGAGTAACAGCCTTGTAAAATGAGTTTGGAAGCCTTTTCTCCTCCTGAAGTTTTCGGATTCGTTTGAGAAGGAAAGGTGTTAATTCTTTGATTGTTTGGTAAAATTTACCTGTGAAGCCATCTTGTCCAGGACTTTTGTTTTTTGGGTGTTTTTTTGATTACCGATTTGCTTTTATTTGTAGTAATTGGTTTGTTCAGATTTTCTGATTCTTCTTGATTCAGACTTGGAAGATTGTATATTTCTAAGGATTTATCCATTTCTTCCAGGTTGTCGAGTTTGTTGACATGTAGTTGTTCATAGAATTTCTTAAAATGCTTTGTATTTCTGTGGTGTCAGTTGTCACTTCTCTTTCATTTATGATTTTATTTATTTGAGTCCTCTCTCTTTTTTCTTGATGAGTCCAGTTAAAAGTTTATCAGTTTTGTTGATCTTTTCAAAGAACCGGTTCCTGGTTTTATTGATCTTTGTATTTTTTTTTAAGACTCTTTTTCATTTATTTCTGCTCTGATCTTTATTATTTTTCCCCCTCCTACTCACTTGGGCTTTGTTTGCTGTTCTTTTTCTAGTTCCTTAGGTCTAAGATTAGAATGTTTATTTGAGATTTTTCTTGTTTCTTGAGGTAGGCCTGAATTGCTATGATTTTCTCTCTTATGACTGCTTTTGCTGTGTCCCATAGATTTTGAGTTGTGTTTTTGTTTTCATTTGTATCAATGTATCTTTTGATTTCGTCTTTGATATCATAATTAACCCATTCATTGTTTAGTAGCATACTATTTAGCGTTCATGTGTTTGTGTGTTTTTCAGTTTTTTTCTTGTAATTTCTAGTTTCATACTGTTGTGGTTGGAGCTGATGCTTGATATGATTGCAATCTTCTTAAATTTGTGGAGACTTGTTTTGTGGCCTAAGACATGGTCTATTTTGGAAAATATTCCATGTGCACTTGAGAAGAATGTGTATTCTGATGCTTTTGGATGAAATTCTTTAAGAATATCAATTGAATTAATCTGTTCTAATGTGTCATTTAAGGCCACTCTTTCTTTAATAGGGAGATCTATTTATTGATGTCAGTGTGCTGTTAAAGTCCTCTACTATGACTGTATTACTCTCAGTCTCTCCCTTTATGTCCATCAGTACTTGCTTTACATGTTCAAATCGGTCAATGTTGGTTGCACAAATGTTTACAAGTGTTGTATCTTCTTGTTGGATTGATCCCTTTATTATTATGAAATGTTTTTTCTTATATAGCCTTTGTCAAAAAGTCTATTTTGTCTTATGTAAGTATTGCTACTCCAGCTTGTTTGTTTGTTTCCATTTGCCTGAAATACCTTTTTCCATCTTTTTACGTCAATCTGTGTGTGTCTTTCAATCTGAAGTGGGTCTCTTGTAGACAGCACCTGTATGGGCCTTATTTTCTTATTCATGCAGCTACCCTATATCTTTTGATTGGAGCATTTAATCCATTTACATGTAAAGTAATTATCAATAGGTATATAGTTGTTGTCTTATTATTATTTATATTTATGTTCTCCCCCCCCCTTCTTCTTGAAGTCTAACATTTCTTTTAATATTAGTTTGGTGGTGATGAGCTACTTTATCTTTTTCTTAACTGAGAAGCTCTTTATTTTATTTTATTTTTCAATTTTAAATGATAGCCTTGGAGGGTGGAGTAGTCTTGGTTTTAGGTCCTTGCTTTTTATCACTTTGAATATATCATGCAAATCTCTTCTGGCCTATAAAGTTTCTGTTGAAACATCAGCTGACAGTCTTATGGGAGCTCCCTTGCAAGTAACTAGCTGTTTTTGTTCTTGCTGCTTTTAAGATTCTCTGTCTTTACCTTTGACATTTTGATTATGATGTGTCTTCATGTGAGCCTCTTTGGGTTTATTTTTTGGGACTCTGTGCACTTCTGGACATTATCAATTTTCTTCACCAGTTTAGGGAAGTTTTCAGGCATTTCTTCAAATAGGTTCTCAATATCTTGTTTTTTTTTTCTCTTCTCCTTCTGGTACCCCTGTGCTGTGAATGTAGTTATACTGATGTTGTCCCAGAGTTCTCTTAAACTTTCTTCATTTTTAAAATTTTTGCTCTTCCCATTGAATGTTTTCTGTTACTTTTGTCTTTTAATTGCTGTGTCTATCGTCTGTTTCATCTAATTTGCTGGTAATTCTTCTAGTGTATTCTTTATTTCAATTGTTGTATTCTTCATTTCTGCCTGGTGCTTTATGGTTTCTAGGTCCTTTCTTTTAAATACTTACTGTCTTTGTTGAAGTTCTCACTAAGTTCCTTGAGCATTCTTATAATTATTGTTTTGAACTCTTTATCTGGTAGATTGCTTGCCTCCATTTTGTTTAGTTCTTTTTCTGAAGTTTTCTTCTGTTCTTTCATTTGGAACATGTATCTTTGTCTTCTCATTTTGGCTTTCTCTCTGTTGTTTCTGTGTATTATGTATATATGCTATGTTCTCCATTCTTGGCAGGGTGTCCTGTGGGGCCCAGTGGCACAATCTCCCCAATCACCTGAGCTAGGTGCTCCATGAATGTCCTCTGTGTGTGTGTGTGTGTGTGTGTGTGCGCGCGTGCGTTCGTGTTCGTGAACATGTGTGCACCCGTACCCTCCTGTTGTAGTTGAGCCTTGGTTGTTGGTTGGAATGACTCTCAGCCTGACTTGCTGTTGAGGATTGATCACGACCATAACATATGAGCTGCTGTATGAGGGCTGACCACATGGACTGGGGATTCCCCATAGTGGATTCTGGTGCCCCTACTGGACTCGGGTACCTGCTGAGACCACCCTTTGGTTGTGCTGCTCATGGGGCTAATATAGTCTTTCTCCATTGTGTTCTGCAGCCAGTCTGGGGCCTCCTGGGAGTACCCAGAAGGAGCTACAAAGTGATCTGTGGTTGATAGCTGCCTTTATAGCTGCCATATACCTAGAAGCATATGGGAGAGGCAACGCTGTGAACCAAGCCTGGCGTAGCTCAGCATAAAGCCTGGGGCACCATAAGGTCTGCCACTGTCTACTGATTGCCTGTTAACTTGTTCCCTCAAAGTTTCTCAGGTGGTACATTAGTTGAATGAAGCATGGGATCTTGGGAATCACCAGGATGAAGCAAGTGGGGCTCACCAGGCCAGTGCAGATTCAGATTTGGCTGTGTGGGTGCAGGGTCAACACAGAAAGGTTGCCACATGCCCAGTGCTTCACAGGAGGTGGACTCAACACAGAGATAATAGCGGCTGTCCCTCCAGTTCTCACCCTGAAGCCACACAATGCAGCCTCTCCTTGTATGTCTCTGGTGCCTTCTGAGCCATTGGTTGTCTGTCAGAGCTAAATGTGAGTGCCTGGGAGCCAGAGAGTCTTTGCACAGGCTCTTTAAAAGGCTGCTGTGGATTCCAGCCTCCGTCTCACCTGGATGGAATCCCCACTAATTTTTACAGCCATATGTTGTGTGGGCTTCTCTTCCCAGCACTGGTGCTCTAGGCTGGGGAGCCCAGGATCGGCCTGGGATCCCTCACTTCTCCAGGAGACCTTCAAAGCTGAGATATTACTCCCAGTTTTCAACCACCACCTGTGGGTGTAGGGCCAGCTCATTTTATGTCTCTACTCCTCCTATCAGTCTCCTTCTGGAGAGTGGCTTCTTTATATCTTTAGTTATAGGACTTCTGTTAAGCTAGTCTTCAAGTAGTTCTACAAGTTGATTTTTATATAATTTAGTAGTAATTTTAATGCAGTTATGGGAAGAGGCAAGCACAGCATTTATCTACTCCACCATCTTGACCAGAACATTTAGGATAGTGATTCTTATTAAACTAACTTAGTAGGATTTTTGTTAAAATTGAGTGATGCAAAGGCAGACATGGACATCACAAGGTCAAGGCCTAATTGTGAAGAATGTTCAGAAGAGCCTGTATAAAGTTTGGTCAAGGAGAGATTCTTTGTCATGGGTTATGTGATTACTAATTGACATTGGTAACTGTTCATCTCCAATTTGTTTTGTGGTTGGTCAAGAAATACAAAATGAAAATATTCATTAATATTACTAATTTTTTAGGAATTTCAAAGAGAGAAAGAAGAGGAGATGGGAGAACACAACCTGGAAAGATGATAGAGCAGCAGCCTTTCTTCTGTTTACACTGCCTTCATCTAACTTTGGGGTTGCTAGAACCATCTTCACTATATTCTAGTACAGCATTTCCCGAATAGTTCTTCCTATGAAAGCCACCCCCACCCCTAATAACATATTTTCTACCAGTGTGTTACAGAAGGAGCCACAAGTATCCCTCGGTCATCTGTTCAAAGTGCCTATAAGATGATGACCTTTATTTTCTCCCTTGCCTTAAGGCCTTCTTGACTTCCTTGGAAGGCCTAGTGAGAAAAGAGAGATTTGAGGTATGATATTTCAGAAAAAATTAGGATTTCTATCCAACTTGAAGAAAAAAGCTCTTTATCCCACTGTACTAATATTTGTAAGTGTTAGAGGGTCCTCTATAAGGAAAGTAACTTATAGTAGTGCCCTTAACACCTCTCTTCCCCTTACCTACTTCTTGGCAGGAGTAACTTGCCTAACTGGTAAAGCTGAGAAAGAGACTAAGCCTACAAGCCCAGCCACCCTCTTCAAGCACTTGAATTCTATGCTTGTTCACATGGTAGGTTACTATGGAGTAGGCTCTTTCTTTGCAGTGGCCTGCAGTTTTGAAACAAAGTTACTCCAAAAGAGGGCAGATCAGAAAACCTATTTGCCTGCATTCTCCAATCAGCTTTAAAAAATAAAACTACCTCAGAGGCAGGTTCAAAATGGTGGCGTAGGAGGACACAGAGCTTGTCCCCTCCAATGAATACACTAAATGCACACCTATATTTGAATAAATTGCTCTGAGAGATAACTAAAAGACGACAACATTTTCTGCATGATAAATGAGAGAGATAATAAAGATGATCGAAGAACCATGGAAGCTCTCCAGAATCTGAGATAACTCACCAGGAGTATAACAGCCAGTATGCGTCATTGTTTGCATTCCCCCTGCACTTGGATAGCGTGGATGGGAGCTCTATCCAAGTGCTCTGGCCAACTTGAAAGGGTACCATAGTGCATCAACAACCACCCCTCCTGAAACTAGTTCCAACAGGAATGAAGACATCATAGTAGACACGCACAGGGCCTCTTCAGAGGAACTCATAGGAACAAACACGCAAAGTCAAGCAAAATGAGAAGAAAAGAATATGTCCCAAATGGAGAAACAAGGGGGGAAAAAAAAACACTAATAAAATGGGGATAAGTAATTTGCCTGATAAAGAATTATAAGAAAATGGTCATGAAAATGCTCAACAAACTTGAGAGAAGAATAGAGGAAATCAGAACCTCAACAAAGTATTAGAAATATAACAAAGAACCAATGAGAAATGAAAAATACAATAACATAAAAAAACACACTTGAAGGAACTGACAGCAAGTCAGTTAATACAGAACAGGTTTGTATTAACCTGTTCTGTATTAACTGAATTGGAAGGCAGAGTAGTGGAAAGCAGCCAATCAAAATAGCAAAAGGAAAAAGATTTTAAAAAATGAGTATAAGGGTCCTTGGAGCAACATCAAATGCACTCACATTCACATTATAGGGATCCTAGAAGAAGGGCAGAAAGTATATTTGAAGAAATATGATTGAAAACTTTCCTAACTTGTGGAAGGAAACAGACATCCAAGTCCAAGAAGCACAGAGAATTCCAAACAAAGTGTACCCAAAGAGACTCACACCAAGATAGATTGTAATTAAAATATTAAAAGTTAAGGAAAAAGAGACAATCTTGAAGGCAACAACAGGAAAGCCATATTAAGGAGAAAACCTAAACAACAAATTTAGAGGCCATAGGAAATGTCAAGAAATATTTAAAGTACTGAAAGAAAGGAACCTACAACCTAGAATATGATACCTAGTAAGGTTACCATTCAGAATTGAAGGAGCGCTAGAGTTTTCCAGACAAGCAAAAAATAAAGGAGTTCCACACCACTAAACTGGATTTACAAGAAATGTTAAAGAGTATTTATGCAGAAAAGAATATGCCATAACGAGAAATAAGAAAATTAAAAAAAAAAAAAAAAAACTCACAGGTAAAGGCAATTATATAATTAAAACAGTGAAGCAGACACTTGAAAAGCTAATGTGAAGGATAAAAGACAATTAGCAAAATTATAACTACAGTAAATAAGATACACAAAACAAAAACACACAACTGATGTCAAAAACAAATTATAGAGAGTGAAATTTGTCCTTTACAATGCATCTGAACTTAAATGCCTATTAGTTTAAAATAGACAGCTATAGTTATACATGGATATATATGAACCTCTTGGTAACCACAAACCAAGAAAGATAAAAAGTACACAAAAAATAAAGATAAAAGAACCCAAACAAAACACTAAAGAAAATAAGGAAATCAAAAGGAACAAGATCAGAAAAGAAAAGAACAGGTAACTACAAAAACAACCAAAAAACAATTATCAAAATAGCAATAAATACACACTTATCAGTAATTATTTTAACTACAAGCAGATTAAATTCTCCAATCAAAAGACAGGATGGCTGAAAGGATAAGAGAAAAAAAAAAAGACATCTATACTCTGCCTACAAAAAACTTCAAATCAAAAAAACACACAAAGAATGAAACTGAAGGGATGGAAAAAGATATTCCATGCATATAGAAATGAAAAGAAAGCTAGGGCAGCAATACTCATCAGACAAAATATACTTTAAAGCAAAGACTGTTTTAAAGAAGGACATTACATACAAGGGATCAATCCAAGAGGAGGATACAACAATCATAAGCATCTATGCATCTAACATAGTAGTGCTTAAATATATAAAGCAAATATTAATGGATATAGATCAACAGTAAGACAGTACTAGTAGGGAACTTTAATAACTCACTAATATCATTCGACAGATAATTCAGATAGAAAAAATAAGGAAATAATATACTAGATAAACTTAGTGAACATATATAAAATACTTTATCCAAAAACCGCAGAATACACATTTTTTTAAGTGCATATGGAACATTCTCTGAGATTCATCACATATTAGGCCACAAAACTAGTCTCGATAAATTCAAGAAGATTAAAATTATATCAAACATTTTTTCTGACAACAGCGTGAAACTAGAAATCAACTATAAATAGAAAACTGAAAAACACACAGAGTTGGAGACTAAACAAGATGTTACTAAACAACTAAAGAAAACAGGAAATCCAAAATTTCCTTGAGACAAATGTAAATGAAAACAATTTCACAAAATTTATGGAATGTTGCAAAAGAAATTCTAAACTGGAAGTTAATGGCTATACGTGCCTACCTCAAGAAACAGGAAAAATCACAAATAAACAACTTTACACCTAGAGGAACTAGATAAAAATAAGTATAGGGAAGAATATAATAACTATCAGAGCTAAAATAAGTGAAGTAGAGACTAAAAAGCAATAGAAAAGATCAATGAAACTATAAGAACTTATTTTTTTAAAAGATAAAATTAACAAAGCTTTAGCCAAACTCATTAAGAAAAAAAGAGAGCCTCAGTAACCCAGAAATGAAAGAGGTTACAACCAAGACAACAGAAATACAAAAGATCATTAAAGAATAGTTTAAACAGCGATTTGCCAACAAATTGTACAGCCTCGAAGAAATGGATCAATCCTAGAAACGTACAACCTCCTAAGACTGAACCAGGAATAGGAAATCTGAACAGAATAATTATTGACAATAAAATTGAAGCAGTAATTAAAAAAAAAAAAAAAAACTTTAAACAAAAGCAGAACTCAATCGCTTTGCAAGTGAATTCTACCAAACATTTAAAGAAGAATTAATACTTATCCTTAACTAATTCAAAAAAATCAAGAAAAAGCAATAATTCAAAACTCATTCTACAAGGCCAGACTTATATTGACACCAAAATAAGACAAAGACACTACAAAGAAAGAAAATTAAAGGCTAATATACCTGATGAACATAGATTCAAAAATCCTCAATAAAGTATTAGCAAATCGAATTCAGCAACACATTAAAAAGATCATACACTATGATCAAGTGAGATTTTTTCCTGGAATGCAAGGTTGGTTCGATATCCACAAATAAATTAATGTTTTATACCACATAAACAAAATGAAGGTTAGAGATCATATGATCATATCAATAGATACAGAAAAAGCATTTGACAAAATCAGCATCCATTTATGATTTAAAAAAACAAAAACAAAAAACTTTATTCATGAGGATGGAGGGAACATACACTCAACATTCTAATAAAGGTCATATATGACAAACCAATAGCTAACATCACAGTCAATGGCAAAAAGTGAAAGTTTTCATTTCAAGATCAGAGAAAAGACAAGGACGTCCGGTTCTGCTTTTATTCAACAGAGTATTGGAAGTTCGAGCCATAGCAATCAGACAAGGAAAATAAATAAAAGGCATCCAAATTAGAAAGGAAGAAGTAAAACTGTCACTATTTGCGAGTGACATTATTATATATCCAAAATCCTAAGGACTCCATGAAAAATATTCTTGGAACTGATAAGTGAATTCAGCAAAGTAGCAAGATACAAAATTATAGTACAGAAATTTCACATTTCTATACACTTAGCCCAATCAGAAGGAGAAATTAAGAAAATAAATCATGAAATCATTTCCAATTGCATCAAAAAGAATAAAATACCTAGAAATAATTAAGGAGGTGAAAGACCTGTATTCTAAAAGCTTTAAGACACTGAAGAAAGAAATTGAAGAGGACACAAATAACTCGAAGGATAAATGGTGTTTATGGATTTGAAGACAATATTATTAAAGTGTCTGTACTACCCAAAGATCTGCAGATTCTTTGCAATTCCTATAAAAATAACAATGACATTCTTCTCAGAAATAGAAAAAGTAATCTTGAAATTTATACAGATCCACAAAAGATCAAGAATAGCCCACTCAATCTTGAGAAAGAAAAACAAAATTGAAGGTATTACAAAGCTGTAACTATCAAAACAGTCTGATACCAGCAGAAAAACAGACACATAGATTAATGGAACAGAATAGAGAACCCAGAAATAAATCCTCATTTATATTGTCGATTTATGACAAAAGAGAACAGAATATGCAAAGGAAAAATGACAGTTCTTTTAATAGGTGGTGTTGGGACAACTGGACAGATAAATGCAAAAAAAAAAAAAAGTGAAACTGGACCACTCTCTTGTACCATATAGAAAAAACAAACTCAAAATGGATTAAACACTTGAAGTTAAGACCTGAAACCATAAAACTCATAGGGGAACACATAGGTAGTAAACCATTTGACTTCAGTCTTAATAATATCTTTTTGGATATGTCCCCTCAAGCAAGAGAAGCAAAAGCAAATGAGACTACATCAAACTAAAAAGCTTCTGCACAGTGAAGAAAATTATCAACAAAATGAAAAGACAACATACTGATGTGAGAATATATTTGCAAATGACATATCCAGAGGGAATTAATATCCAAAGTTTATAAGCAACTCATACAACTCAATAACAACAACAAAACAATAAAAATGGGCAGAATATATGAATAGACATTTCTCCAAAGAAGACATATGGTCAACAGACATATGAAAAGATGCTCAATATCACTTATCACGGAGATGTGAAAACAACAAAAGGTAACCACCTCACACCTGTCAGAATGGCTGTTATCAAAAAGTCAACAAATAACAAGTGTTGGTAGAGATTTAGAGAAAGGGAACCCTCGAGCAATGTTCGTGGGAGTGTAAATTGGTGCAGTCACTATGAAAAACTTTATAGAAATTCCTCTGAGAACTAAAACTAGAACTACCATACAACTCAACAATCTCACTTCTTAGTATTTTTTTCCAGCTTTATTGAAATATAATATAATAGACAATCAGTTGCTTGTATTTACATTGTACAATTCAATGAGGTTTATTTTCTTCAATTACAGTTGGCATACAATAATATACCAGTTTCAGTTGTATAGTATAGTGATCAGAGATCTATATAACTCACAAAGCAATCACCCCCACTAAATCTAGTACGCCTCTTCTCTCTTACATACTTATTGCATTATTAACTATCTTCCCCATGCTACACTCTACATCTCCATATCTATTCTGCAACTATCCATTTGTACCTCTTAATCCCTTTGCCTTTTTTGTTCATCCCCCTCAACTCCCCTCTCACCTAGTAGCCCCCCAAATATTCTCTGCATCTACGATTTTATTTCCACTTTTGTTATTATTGTTTATTTTGTTCTTTAGATTCCACATGTATATGAAATCATGCAATATTTGTCTTTCTCTATCCAACTCATTTCATTCAGTGCAATACCCTTTAGGTCCATCAAGGCAATATCTTTTCCCATCCCCTTCCTTTTAGTCTGTGTGTGTCTTTTAATCTGAAGTGAGTCTCTTGTAGGCAGCATATGTAAGGGTCTTGTTTTCTTATCCATTCAGCCTTTCTATCTTTTTATTGGAGTCCTTAATTATTTTCCATTTGAGGTACTTGTTGATAGGAATATAGTTTTTACATGTTTTTTTCTTCTTAAAGAAGTTTCTCCAATATTTCCTGTAATATTGGCTTGCTGTTGATAAATTCCCTTAGCTTATTTTTGTCTAGGAAGCTCTTTAACTGTCCTTTGACTCTGAATGAGGGCATTGCTGGATAAAGTATTCCTGGTTGTAGATTCTGAATTTTCATCACATCAAATATTTTATGCCAAGCCCTTCTGTCCTGAATAGTTTCTTTTGAGAAATCAGCTGCCAGTCTTATGGGTGCTCTCTTGTAGGTAAGTAAATATTTTTATCTTGTTGCTTTTAAGATTCTCTCTTTGTATTTAAACTTTGAATTTTAATTATGATGTGTCTTAGTGTGGGCCTCTTTGGATTCCTCTTTCTTGAGACTCTCTAAGCTTCCTGGGGTTGTATGTCTATTTCCTTCTCCAGGTTAGGGAAGTTTTCTATCATTATTGCTTCAAATAGCTCTTCAATGTCTTATTTTACTTCAAGTACCCCTATGACCCAGATATTTTTGCATTTAATAATATTCTATAGGCTTCATAAATTATTATAGTCTTGGCTTTTTTTCCTTGCCATTCTGATTAAGTGTTTTTGGTATCCCCATCCTCTATATAGGTCATTTGATCTTCTTCTTTATTCACTCTATTTATTCCATTTAATATACTTTTCATCTCAGATAATGTGTTCTTCATTTCTGACTTGTCCCCTTTTATAATTTTCATTACCATTTTTATGTTTTTATATCTTTTATATCTTTTTGAAAGTTCTCACTGAATTCATCTACACTTCCCCTAAATCATTAAGTGTAGAGAGCCAGATCTGAGCCAGACCTGTGTCCGAAGCATTGACAAAGCCATGCTTGACTGTGTTACAATCTGCCAAGGACAAAGAAGCAAAACAGTGAACAGATAGCTGCTTGTGATTTAGCATAGATAACTGGGTACAGACAGGCCTTGGGAGAATACTGTTACCAGCAAGTTTCAAGTCCTAAGAAGAAGACTCCTACCCTTTCTCTGACCTTAAAAAGTATATAATAAATATGCTGAGTTTGGCTCGGGGTCCCTGTAACTCCATTCGAGTGCATTGTCCCACATGGCCCCGCTTTTGTATATACTGTCTCTATATTTTTCTCAATCTTACATTGCCCCCACCCCCAGGTTAAGCCTGTAGTCGATCAGGTTGCAGCAGTTGAGCATCTTAATAACCAGTGTTTTGAACTCTGCATTTGTTAGATTGCTTGACTCCATTATTTCTGGATCTCTGTTCTGTTCTCTCATATAGTTTCTGCTTTTTTATCTTCCCATTTTGGCTGCCTTTCTGTGTCTGTGTCTGTGTCTGTGTCTGTGTCTGTGTCTGTGTACTAAGCAAAGCTCTTAAGTATTCCAGTCTTATTAGTATGGCTTTGTGAAGTCCAGTGGCACAGTCCTGAGAGGGGTTCAACTGCAGGCCAAATTTAGCAGGTGCCACTCTGGGGCCACCTATTAAGATGCAGCAAGCAATCCAAAGATGCTGTACTTAAAGTTGCCTCAAAAGGCCATGCCAGAAACCGCAGTCAGCTGCCACCAGAGTGAGTCTAGGTGCTGCTCAGCAAGGGGCACGTGACTCATGGAGGATACACCTGGATGTGGTTTGAGTAGAGCCATGAGTTGAGAGAGGTGGAGTTTTAGGGAATTCTCTGGGCAGAGCAACCTCTATTATCCAGTTTGATGATGTCTCAACTATGGCAGTGCTGAGTCTGCACACTGGGAGTGGGGAGGTCTCAACAGAGGAACAATGGACAGCACCAGCACTTCTGTACAGAGCAAGTCTCAACTCTTGCCCTCACTCTGACAACTCAGTGTCTCCCTGTAAGTCCCTGGTGCACCCTGCACAGTCCACCAGGCCCTGGTGCTCAGAACAAGCAGGTCTGTCACCACAAAAGTCTACTTGCAGACATGGCCCCTTTAAAAGACATCTGCACCTGCTGGCTGTCACTGCCATAACCTCTGTTCCACTCAGCAGCTCAGGACTGGGCAGCCTTGCATCCTCGCCCCATCCTACTTCCTCCCATTTCAGGCTGATTTTTTTATTTCTCTCCCTAATTAAAGGGTTCATCTACATCCCAGGTGGTTTTCCTTGCTGTTTGGTCCTTGTTTCTGTCACAACTTAGGTTACCAGAGGGATGAACAGAGCCTCTATCATGTGCACCATTTTTTTCTCTTCTCTCACTTTTTGGCATTTATCCCAAGAAAAAACATTAATTGAAATTTACACACACACAAACACACACACACACACACAGACACACCTATGTTCATTGCAGCATTACTTACAATAGCCAAGATATGGAAGCAACCTAGGTGCCCATTTATAGAATGGATAAAGAAGATGTGATATATGTACACTTGGAATATTACTCAGCAGTGATAAAGAATGACATCTTGCCATTCCCAGAGTAATGTAAGGCAGAGAAAGGCAAATACCATTGGGATCTAAATATAGTAATAATAAAATAAAAGAAAACAAAAACAGGCTCATAGAAACAGAAATCAAAGTGATGGTTGCCAGAAGGGAGAGAAGAGGGGGCCTGGGTATAAAAGGTGATGGGAAATTCAATCAATAATATTGTGATAATTTTGCACAGTGACAGATATTTACTAGACTTAATCTGGTGAATACATCATAAGGTATATAAATGTCGAATCAGTACGTTGTATATCTAAAACTAATATGATTATATGTCAACTATACTTAAATAAAAAAACAAACTTAAAACTTCATCTCTCTTTTGCATTTATAGCTTAATTTGTCTCTGAAATGAGAAGAAAAAGGAATATTCCTTGCTAGCACTTTAAATTCCAACAATATATTATCTCTTTATGGACTTCTATCTGAAGGAATCAAGGAAAAAGAATATTTTAGTCATGATACTAGAGTTCATCAAGAGAATGCTTATTTTTAGAAAATTTCTTGATAAACCAGTTCATCAGTAGTGGTGATGTTGGAATGGAGAAGAATAAGGGAAGGTTCTGTAGTGGAAGAGAAAGCCTTGGGGACCTAGATTGAGGGGTTGAAGGGGAAAAAATAACTAGCCAAACCTCTGCAAAAATAATTAACAGAAATTTAAGTGGGAAAGAAGGGAATAAGTCCAAGAGAGCTATAACCTCAGTATTCAAAATGTGGTATGCTGACCAGCAGCCTTGGCATTGTCTTGGCCTTGGAGCTTGTTAGAAATACAAATTTTCAAGCCCACTTCAGACCTGCTGAATGAGAATCTGCATTTTAATGAGATTGCATATCAGTTTTTCAAAGCTCGTGTACTAGTAAGGAAGAAAAATGTTATTGAAGCAATAAATGTTAAAGTAAAACTAGGAAGAATTCTACAAAGAGGATTTTAAAAGCTTGTGCTAGGGAGGATCTTCTCTAGGCAGGAAGTCAGGGAAGACCCCTAAAGAATGAGCTGGAAACAGCAGGCTGAGATGGAGTTTCAGCATGTGCTTGCAGACAAGGAATGGGGAGAGGCAGAAGGAATAGCGTGTGTAAACCCATGTCCAGCCATGCCTGTGGCAAGCACTACCCCTAGATCTAACAGGTATAGGCACCTTCTTTTTTTTTTTTTTAATTTTTAATTAAGTTTATTGAGGTAACATTGGTTATTACAATTATATAATTTCCAGGTGTACATTATCATTTGACATCTGTATATTCTATTTTGTGTTTACCACCAAAAGTCCAGTTTCCTTCAGCTACCATATATTTGATTCCCCTTACCCACTTCACTCTCCCCCTAACCCTATATTTGACCCCCTTTACCCCATCTACCCCACCTCACTAGTAACCACTAGTCAATAGTGTACTGGTAACCACTAGGCTGAAGTTCATGTTCATGAGTCTCTGTTTCTTTATCCTGCTCATTTGTTGCTTACGTTTATATCCCACATATAAGTGATATCATGTGATTTTCAACTTTTTCTGACTGGCTTATTTCACTTGGCATGATTATCTCAAGGTCCATTCATGTCATCACAAATGGCAATATTTCATCTCTTCTTATGGCCGAGTAATAGTCCATTGTATATATGTATCACAGCTTCTTTATCCAATCATCTATCGTAGGACACTTCAGATGCTTCCATGTCCTGGCCACTGCAAATAATGCTACTATGAACATTGGTGTGCAGATATCTTTGCTGATATGGATTTTCAAGTCTTTGGGGTAAATACCCAGTAGAGGGACTGCTGGATCATATGGTAGATCGATGCTTAGCTTTTTGAGGAACCTCCATACTGTTTTCCATAGTGGCTGTACCAATTTACATTTCCACCTGCAGTATAAGAGGGTTTCTTTTTCTCTGCATCCTCTCCAACATTTGTTATTACTTGTCCTGTTGATTACAGCTATTCCGACAGGTGGGAGATGTTATCTCATTGTGGTTTTGATTTGCATTTTCTTAATAGCTAGTGATGTTGAGCATGTTTTCATATATGTGTTGTCTATTTGTATGTCTTCTAGAGAGAAGCGTCTGTTCAGGTCCTCTGCCCATTTTTGGACGGGATTATTTTTTTTTTCTGTTGTTATTGAGTTGTATGAGTTCTTTGTATATTTTTTATATTTGGCCCTTATCGAAGGTGTTGCTTGCAAATATATTTTTCCATTTGAATGTTTCTCTCTTTACCTTGTTGATAATATCTTTTGCTGAGCAGAAAGTTTTTAGTTTGATGTAGTCTCATTCATTTATTTCAGCTTTTACTTCCCTTGCCTTTGAGGTCAAATTCCTTTAAGTCCAAGGTCCTTGAGTTTAGTTCCTATGTTTTCTTCTATGAATTTTATTGTTTTAGGTCTTATATTTAGGTCCTTAATTCATTTTGAGTTAATTTTAGTGTGTGGTGAGAGGCAACAGTCTAGTTTCATTCTTTTACAGGTGGCTTTCTGGCTTTCCCAACACCAATTATTGAAGAGGCTTTCCTTTATCCACTGTATGTTTTTGGCTTCTTTGTCAAAAATTATTTGTCCATATAAATATGGGTTTACTTCTGGACTCTCGATTCTGTTCCACTGGTCCATGTGTCTGTTTTTCTGCCAATATCATCCTATT
>NW_006434826.1:329514-332186 GCF_000325575.1 Pteropus alecto
AGGATTGCATTAAATCGGTATAATGCTTTAAATAATATGGTCATTTTAACTATGTTGATTCTTCCAATCCAAGAACACAGAATATCTTTTCATTTTTTGGTATCTTCATCGATTTATTTTAAAAGGATCTTATAGTTTTCATTATATAGGACCTTCACTTATTTCATTAAATTTATTCCTAATTATTTTATTCTTTTTGTTAAAATTGCAAAAAGAATTACTTTTTCCACTTCTTTTTCTGATGCTTCATTATTAGAGTATAGGAATGCGATGGATTTTTGAACGTCGATTTTGTATACAGAGGCTTTCCTGTATTTGCTTATTGTTTCTAGTAGTGTCTTGCAGAGTCTTTATGGTTTTCTATATAGAGAATCATGTCATCCACAAATAGTGACAATTTGACCTTTTTGTTTCCTATTTGGATGCCTTTTATATCTTTCTCTTGCCTGATTGCACTTGCTAAAACCTCCAATGTTATATTGAATACAGTGGTGATAGTGGATAGCCTTGCCTTGTTCCTGATCTTAGAGGGAAGGCTTTTAGTTCTTCACCATTAAGTATAGTGTTGGCTGAGAGTTTGTCATAGATGGCCTTTATTATGTTAAAGTACTTTCTGTGCCGATTTTGTTAAGTGTTTTGATCATAAATGGATGCTGTATCTTGTCAAAGGCTTTTTCTGCATCTATTGATATGATCATATGATTCTCATTTCTTAAATTGTTTATGTGGTGTATCACATTAATTGATATGAGTATGTTGAACCATCCCTGTGCCTGTGGGATGAAGCCCGCTTGATCGTGGTGTATAATATTTTTAATATGTTGCTGTATTCAGTTCACTAGTATCTTATTTAGGATTTTTGCATATGTGTTCATGAGAGATATTGGTCTGTAGTTTTATTTTTTTGTATTATCTTTACCAGGTTTTCGTATCAGAGTAATACTGGCTTCATAAAACGAGTTGGGAAGTATTGCCTCCTCTTTGATTTTTTGGAAGAGTTTGAGGAGAATAGATATTAAATCTTCTTTGAATGTTTGGTGGAATTCACTGGTGAAGCCATCTGGTCCTGGACTTTTATTTTTTGATAGGTTTGATGATTGTTTCAATTTCCATACTGCTGATCGGTCTATTTAGATTTGCCAATTCTTCTTGATTCAGTCTAGGAAGATTGTATTTTTCTAAGCACTGGTCCATTTCTTCTAGGTTATTAAATTTGATGTTATGTACTTTTTTCATAGTATTCTTGTATGATCCTTTGTATTTCTGTGACATCAGTCATAATTTCACCTCTTTCATCCCTGATTTTGTTTATTTGTTTCCTTTCACTTTTTTCTTTAGTGAGTCTAGCCAGGCGTTTGTCAATTTTATTAACCTTCTCAAAGAACCATCTCTCTGTTGCATTTATGTTTTCTATTTTTTGTTTTGTTTTGTTTTCAATTTCATTTATTTTTGCTCTAATTTATTTTTTTTCTGCTGATTTTAGGCTTAATTTGTTCTTCTTTTTCCAGTTTTTTTTTTTTTTTTTTTAAGATGAAGCATTAGGTTTTTCATTTGGGCTCGTTCTTGTTTTTGGATATAGGCCTGTAATGATATGAACTTTCCTTTTATGACCGCTCTTGCCGTGTCACAAAAGTTTTGATATGTTGTACTATCATTATCATTTGTTTCTCTGTATCTCTTGATCTCTCTTTTTATTTCTTCTCTGACTCTGTTGTTCTTCAGTAGCATGTTGTTTAATCTCTGTGTATTTGTGGTTCTTCGTGATTTCTTTTTGCAGTTGATCTCTAGTTTCAAAGTATTATGATCAGAGAATATGGTTGGTATGATTTCAACCCTCTTATATTTGTTGAGGCTATTTCTGTGTCCCAGTATGTGGTCGATTCTTGAGAATGTTCCATGTGCACTAGAGAAGAATGTATAAGCCGCTCTTTGAGATGAAAGACTTTGTATATGTCAATTATGTCCAACTGGTCTAATGTGTCATTTAAAGATGTTATTTCCTTATTGATTTTCTATTTGGATGAACTGTCCATATCAGACAGTGGGGTATTTAGGTCCCCTACTACATGATAATATTTTGGTCTGTTTCTCCCTTTAATTATGTTAGTAATAGCTTTACATATTTTGGGCTCTGTGATCGGGAACATAGATATTAATAAGTGTTATGTCTTCTTGGTGCACAAGTCCCTTTATCATTATGAAGTATCCCTCAGTATCTATCGTTACTTTTTCTATTTTGAAGTTTATTTGTCCGATATTAATACCATTACTCCCACTTTTCTCTGAATGCTGCTTGCTTCAAGTGTCATTTTTCACCCTTTTACTTTGAGTCTTTATTTGTCTTTGGAGCTGAGATGTGTCTTCAGGAGGCAGCATATGGTTATGTTTTGTTTATTGATCCATTCTGCAACTCTGTGCCTTTTTATTGATGAGTTCAGTCCATTTACATTTAGAGCGATTATTGAAATATGAGGTCTTCTTATAACCATTTTATCTTTTGCTTTCCGGTAGCTTGGTGTTTCCATTATTTCCTTGTCCTTGTGCTTCTGTTTTCTTTATTTTGGTTGGCTTTTGTGGGTTTTGCCTCTGGTCCTTTTTGTTTTATGTTATATACTTCAGTTCTGAATCTTTGGCATGTGGTTACCCTTATGAATATGAAAAGCATAGTTATA
>NW_006434826.1:332261-414953 GCF_000325575.1 Pteropus alecto
TCCTGAACACAGCATTGGTCTTGACATATATTTAGTGGTCCGACTCTCCTGCTTATTCACCACATACCTTGATTAAGTCAGGTAGCTTTCCTGGGCCTCAGTTCACTTTGTCAAAAATAACAGATAGTTACATACACACACACACACACACACACACACACACACACACACACACATATATATTCATCCACTTTCTTCTGCATGTGACTTATCTCCATTCCCCTTTCAAATTTAGGTCTTTGAATCCCCCTCTTTTTAGTCATTGTTATCTCAATTTGTCCCTATGTATGCTGAACGTTCATTATTATCTTGTTATAACAACTCCTTTCTTATTATTTCAGCTTATAATGCCCTGTTCTTGGTAAAGGTAGCACTCCTCTGCTTCTGTTTGCCCAATAGTCATTTTACTCCTAGTTATGTTTTTTTTTTTTTTTTTCGAGGAGCTAGGGAGTCATTTTGTTTTAGGTGAACTGACCCCTTTCCATATTTCCTGTAGTGCAGGTCTTGTAGTGGAGTATTCCCTCAATTTTTGTATGTCTGGAAAAGTCTTAATTTCTCCTTCACTTCTAAAGGAGAGCTTAGCTGGATACATTATTCTCGGCTGGTTATTCCTTTCACTTAATATAGTTTAAATATTTGATTCCATTCCTTTCTGGCTTGTAAAGTTTGCGCTGAGAAGTCTGAGAATAATCTAATGGGTTTATCTTTATAAGTTGCCGGGGTTTTTTTTTTGTTTTTTTCTCCCTGGCTTCCTTGAGAATTCTTTGTCGTTGGTTTTTGATAATGTTAATACAATGTGTCTTGAAGAAGGCCTTTCGGGGTTGAGATAATTAGGTATTCTGTTGACTTCTTGAATTCTGAGCTCCAGCCCATTTCTTAGATTTGGGAAATTCTCGTCCACTATTTATCTGAAAATGCTTTCTAATCCCTCTTCCTTTTCCTCGGCTTTAATAATGCCCATTATTCTTATGTTTCCTTTCCTGATGCTGTCAGCTAGTTTGAATTTCTCTTTCATTAATTTTCATTTATCAGTTTGTATGTTCTTCCTTCTGCTTTATTTCTAGATTTCTGTCTTTGATATCACTGATCCTTTCCTCCATTTGGTTGACTCTATTTTCCAAGCTTGTTATTTAACTTTGAACTCTCGCAGTGTGTTATTCATCTCCAGAAGGTCTATTTGGGTTTTTTTGAGAGTTTCAATTTCCTTGCTAAAAAAAAAAAATAAATAATTCTGCTCATCTAGGGTTTTTTTTTTTTTTTTTTTTTTTTCAATTCCTGAAATTCTTGATATGATTCTTTTTGGATCCCACTGTGTTTTTTCAGAAGTACCATCCTGAATTTTCTGTCACTTAAGTTGCATATTTCTATGTCTATAAGCTTATTTTCTTGGGATGTTTCTCTTTCTTTCTGAGATGCCTTGTCACCTTGGTTGTTCATGGTGTTTAATGGACTATTTCTCTGCCTGGGCATTAATAGAAGTGTATTCTGTTGTTTTTTTCCAGAAAGAAGATTTATTATAGAAAGGTCTGTCTTTAGCATGCTGCAAAGGAGGCGTTTTTCTTTTGGTTTCCAGTAGGTGGAGTCTAAGCCTCTTGGCTTTATATAAAGCCTAAATGTATTTATTTTCTTGTAGATATTTAATCACACTTGCTACTCTCAGTTTCAGTCCCTGTCAGTGTTAGCAACAGTTTCAGTAGCGCTTGCTCAGATTCTCTTGGAGCTCTGTGTGATCACTCTTGGAGGGCATAAGGGGAGGGGCCCTCTGGGTTAGGGGTTAGGGGATGAAGCTCAGTCTCAGTTTTGCAACCGCAGCTGGCAAAAATCAGCTGTTGTTCCTCTGCAGTCCCATCCTACTTCTCTGCTTTCTGCCCTGATGACTGGGCCCTGCATCCAGCTGATCACGGTGAGCTCACAGCTATCCCAGGCAGAAATTTTCAGGGAACTCGCCACACAAACTCACTGCTCCTTCTCCTCTCCCCCTCTTCCTGCAGGGAGTTGCGGAGGCTGTGAGAGGTAGCTTCTTACTTACTCTCAGTCCACCGCCCAACACCCAGGATTCTGACCTGTGGTAGCTCTTATGTTCAGATCCCACACTCAGACTGGTGTGCAGTTTGGGTGTTTTTTTGTTAAGTTTTAGATGTACAGTTTATTGTTGTTTCAAGGGGAGAGATCTGGAGACATCTCTCAATCTGCGATGTTTCCAAAGATCCTTGGTATGGTCACCTTAAATTTCCTTTTGTTAATTCCAATAGGCTTTTCTAAACCAGCTATTTTTTTTTAAGTTGTGAAATGAGAGTGAGCTGCTAACAAACATTGGAATGTCTCTTTTGTAGTCTTAAAAATATATTAATTGCCATTTATTAAACAAGCTCCTGGCCTTGTGCTGAGTTTTACATGTCTTATTACCATTACTCTTTATAATTCTTATATAAAGCCATATATAGTAAGCACTTTTCATTAATCTTTTTAAACTTACAAATGATGAAACTGATACTCAGATAAGCCACATGACCAAGTTTCCTCACCTAATTCAGCCTGTTGTATAAAGTTTTACTGGCAAACAAGCTCATTTATTTATATTGCTTTTTTTTTCATACAAAAACAATGGAGTTGAGTGGTTGTGACAAAGACCATATGGCCCACAAAATCTAAATTATTTACAATCTGGGTCTTTACAGAAGACATTTGCCAACCCCTGTTCTAGATGGAGGAGCCCAGAATTGATCTGAGGCATCTGTGGATACAGTTTTCCTTTTAGTCCCCTTGCTTTGTTTCCACTTATGTCAAGGTAAAAAGTATAAGCAATGTTAACCAAAAACCAAGTACAAAGTCCGTAAACTAAAATAGGCAAAGAGAACACACTTTCCCAATTTCATTGACTGTTTCTGGCTTTAGTATGCATGATTTATTCATTAGTCTTTATTTAAATAACATATAATGGAGCCCTACAATAAGTGTGTGCTGGTTTTGCTGGGCTTAGAGAAGATTGAAGTGAATATAATTTTGCCCCTGTCTCAGAATGTTGACAGCTTACAGAAGAATGGTTCATACCATCTGTAGAGTGTGTTGTTTTAGTAGAAGATTAGCCTGAAACTACAGGAACTCAGAAGAGAAGGGAGTATTTCTGTGTGAGATGTCTTATAGGAAGTGGCATCTGGATTGAGCCAAACAAAAAAGAAGTAGAAAAATAAGGAATATGTTCAGGAAAAAAAGTGAGTGGTGCAATTTGACAACACAGAGGAGCAGAAGAGAATGCTGAGAGGCAGAAATGATAGAAACTCAAGAGGCTAGCTGTAGCTGTAGCTACAATGCTACAGTGGTTTGTGATTTTGATAAATTATTTGATGTCCCCAGAGTTCTGTTTCCTCATCTTAAAAGAAGGAGTAAGACCAGATAATCTTCAGTTATTTCAGGAGGATTTTTAGCAAGGAGGATTTTGAGCAAGGCAGAATCATGAGTAGAGCTGCACCTCAGGACAATGGGTACTGGAAAGAAGGGAGCCAGGGCCCATGTCTTTCTCCCCACATAGGTGACTGAAAGAGGGACTACCCCTTGAGACAAAGAATCTTATAAGAAACAACTGGGTTATTATAGAGACACAAAACTAATGTCCTAGACCCTAAAATGGGGTTTTCTCCTTTCTATGGGAAATATTTCAGATAACTCTTCCCTAGTGACCTTTACAGAAATGTTATTTGGAGAGCTCCATCAGGAGAACATAGGGGCCTCTGAAAGAATTTATGCAGCTTTAAGGAAAAACAGAGGTTACAACTTAGGCCCAGAATGTAAAGGGTTGTGTTATTTTTGGGTTTTTTTTTGTTTTTTTTTTTTTTTTTTCGTTTTTATCTTGGGACTTAGAAAGCTCAATAGGAGTGAGGTAGAAGAGGAAATGTTTAGGCAAGAGTGCAGTCACCAAAAATGATGATGCAGCCACAGAAAAGGAAACATGTCTGAAAGGAGCTGTTCACTGCCAAAGCCTTATACAAAAGTCATGGAAGACCAAGCAGCTGAAAGCCACCTCCCCTCTCTAGCCCATGGCAGATTTCTTCACAAGGATAAAAGTGCTCTTGTGGCAATGCTCAATTGGACTCAGGATGGGAACTGCACCTAGAGGCAGAAAAGCCAATGTGAAGAATACTCATATTTTCTTTGGGAGATAGTCACTTTGTACTTCATTTTTTTTTTTTTTTTAGCTGGGTGTACCAAAGATTTACCTGAGACCCAAAGCAGGGCTAACCCACCTTCATTTTGGAGCCTGCCTCATTAACACTATAATTTTTCAAAATCACTGTGTCTGTGCTGCCATGGGGCAAAGGGCTAGCTTTCAGCAGCTCAAAGAATAAGGGATTATATTACAGACTTCTAGATTCTCCAGGTAGCCTGGACTCCTATTTACAGCAGAGAACTTGACTCTTTTTCTCATATTTCTAGGAGAGACTGAAACTGCCAGCTGAAATGCTTGTCTGGATGAGAGAGCACCGAGCAGGTAATTTTATTCTTGAGTAAAGGGAGTAGAAAAAATGTTCTACGAAGGAGGCTTTGACCTCAGAGGAAAGACCAGATAGAACCAAGTTGAGTAAACAGACTTCTGAAAGCCCAGGGTAATCAAAGGACGTGGAAAGGCAGCCTTCCCCTAGTGGCATGCACATGGTGCCTTCACCTGCAGAAGTGCCTGCAGAAGTTGTATAAGCCAGGGATCCCCGACCTTTTTGGCACCAGGGACTGGTGCTCCTATGAGAATCTAATGCCTGATGATCTGAGGTGGAGCTGCGGCAGTGATGCTAGTGCTGGAGAGCAGCTGCAAATACAAATGAAACTTCACTCAAATGCACACCTCCTGCTGTGCAGCTTGGTTCCTAACAGGCCATAGACTGGTACTGGTCCATGGCCCACAGGTTGGGGACCCCTGGTATAAGTAATTCAAGAGCAGACATCTTGGGCTAGCTACCTTGGTGTGAGTTAAAAACTGATGTGGGATAACTGGACTAATCCCAATCAATTAATAAAATACACTTGGAAAGTAGACAGGAGTAAGAATGGTAAGGTTGCTCAGTGAGAGCCTGACCTCTATGGAAGGAAGAGGCAAGAGGCTGGTTTCTTCTCAGTTTGACAGTCGAAAAGAAGAAAGGCAAAGGACTCAAATGATGAAATCTACATTTACACCAAGATGGTGATGTCCCCTCTCACAGCTTTTTTGTGTTCTAAGAAAGGATGTAAGGAAGTAGTGCTATAGCACTTGGCTCAGTGAGGTCTTCTTCTGCCTTGGAACAGCACAATTTTTTGCTAATTAATTAACCTGCATAGACATTGTTTTCTTGTTGCTTTTTGCCTGTAGACTGTGCTTCTTCTCTAGTTTTTCATAAATTGTTTTTTTGAGGTACGAAAAAGCTGTACTCCTATTTAAATATTACATAAAAATACTGAAATCGCCTTCTAAATGTGACATCCATGTAGGCTGAGAAGAATTGATTAGTTTTTGCCTGTTTTTAAGTTCAGAAATCAAGAGTGTAAAAACTTATTTAGTGAAAAACCTTTTTTTTCCATTCCTGTCCCCATTCTCCTGCCTGTCATGCAGATAACTGACCTTTAAATTTGTTTGTTTGTTTGTTTCTTTCAACTATTTTAACCAATTTAAAATGAACAGTTTATTGGCATTAAGTATATTTACAGTCTTGTGCAACCACATCATTATCCAGTTCCAAAACATCTTTATCAACCCAAAAAGGAACTTCATACCTGTTAAACAGTAACTCCCATTCCTCCCTACCCAATGCTCTGGCAAACATTAATACCCTTTTCTTCTCTATGGACTTGCCTATTCTTGACATTGTATATAAATGGAATCTCACAATATATGGCCTTTTGTGTCTGGCTTCTTTCACTTGTTTAAATTAATTTCTTAGGTGTCCAACCACAATCAGGCAAAGATGAATTCTGGCACATATTCTCCCTCTGTCCCTTTTAAAACATATGTGGTAGCATACTATTTAAACCGTCTTGGAAAATGTTATTGGGTTCTTTTTATAATTAAAAAAAAAAATTAAATTAATCTTTTATTTTTCAATTACAGTTATATAATATTTTATTTGTTTCAGGTATACAACATAGTGATTAGACATTTATATAACTTACGAAGTGCTTGCCCTGATAAATCTAGTACTCATCTGACACAGTACGTAGTTATTAGAATACTATTGACTATATCATTTATGCTATCATTTGCATCCCCATGACAATTTTGTAACTACCAATTTGTACCTCTTAATCTCTTCCCTTCCCTATTTCATCTATGCCCCCAAACTCCATCCAGTCTGGCAACCATCAAAATGTTCTTTGTATCTATGAGTTTGTTTCTGTTTTGTTTGTTCATTTGTTTTATTCTTTGTATTCCACATATAAGTGAAATTATATGGCATTTATTTTTCTGTCTGACTTACTCCACTCAGCACTATACTCTGTAGGTCTATTCATGTTGCTGCAGATGGCAAGATTTTATTCTTTTTTAAGGCTGAGTAATATTCAGTTTGTATATGTGTACCACCTCTTCTTTATCCATTCGAATATCTATTGATAGACACCCAGGTTGCCTCCATATCTTAGCTATTGTAAATAATGCTGCAATGAACATACAGATTCACATATTCCTTTGAAATAGTGTTTTGGGTTTCTTCAGATAAATACCCAGAAGTGAGATTACTGGGTTTTATTTTGTCTCTTGTTATAGCTTTTGTTTAAAGTCTATTTTGTCTGATAGAAGTATTGCTAATTAACTTTTTGTTTGTTTGTTTCCATTTTCATGAAATATCTTTTTCCATCCCTTTACTTTTGATCTGTGTGTGTCTTTCACTCTGAAGGGCGTCTCTTGTAGGCATCATATGGAAGGATCTTGTTTTCTTATCCATTCAGTCATCCTATGTCTTTTAATTGGAGCATTTAGTCCATTTACTTTTAAAGTAATTGTTGATAGCTATGTAGTTATTGACATTTTATTATTCATATTTTTATCTTTTTTTCTTCTTCTTAAAGAAGTCTCTTTAACCTTTTTTTTTTTTTTTTAATATACTGGTTTGGTGTCGATGAACCCCTTTTGCTTTTTCTTGTTTATAAAGCTCTTTATCTGTCCTTCAATTCTAAAAGATAGTTTTGCTGGTTACAGTAATCTTAGTTTTAGCCCCTTGCTTTTTATCACTGATATTTTGTGTAAATCCTTTCTGGGCTGCAAAGTTTCTATTAAGAAATTAGCTGGCATTCTTATGGGAGCTCCCTTATAGTTAACTAACTGCTTTCCTCTTGCTGCTTTTGAGATTCCCTCTTCATCTTTAAACTGGCATTTTAATTATAATGTATCTTGGTGTGGGCCTCTTTAGATTCATCTTTTTTTTGGACTCTGAGCTTCCTAAGGTTGTATGTCTATTTCCTTTTCCAGGTTAGGGAAGTTTTTTGTCATTATTTCTTGAAATAGGTTTTCAATTCCTTGCTTTCCCTCTTGGTATGTTTGATCTTGTTCCAGAGGCCCCTTAAACTCTCTTCATTTTTTTAAATTATTTTTTTTTGTTGTTGCTATTCTGACTGGGTGTTTTCTGCTACCTTATCCTCCAAATGGCTGATTCAGTCCTCTGCTTTATCTAAACTACTGTTGATTTTTTCTACTGTAGTTTTCATTTCAGTTATTATATTCTTCATTTTAATGGTTATTTTTTATCTCCATTTTTTATATTTCCTATCTCTTTGTGGAGCGTCCTTCTAACCAGTGTTTTGAACTTAAATCTAGTATATCGCTTGTCTCCATTTTGTTTGGTTTTTTTGTTTCTGGAGCTTTGTTCTGTTCTTTCATTTGGGACGTGTTTCTTTGTCTCCTCATTTTGGCTGCCACCTTGAGTTTGTTTCTTAGTATTAGGTAGAGCTGCTGTATCTTCATAAGTGGTCTTATGTAGTAGGTGTTCTGTGAGACCCAGTGGTGCCATCTCCCTAATCACCTGAGCTAGGTGCTCTGGCTGTGTCCCTTGTGTGGGTTGTGTGTGCCCTCATGATGTAGTTGAGCCTTGGTTGTTGTTTGCATGTTAGTGGCCTAAGGGTAATTGGTCGTAAGGACTGGCCGTGACTACAGTGGGGGAGCTGTTGTATAGGGGCTGACTCGATAAAGCAAAATTTGTTTAGCAGGGCTTTAATGCCTGTGGAGTCCACCCTTTGGGTGTGTATTTTGTGGAGGTAGTTGGGTGGTGCCCTTGTGTGGTCTGAAGCTCAGCACCAGGTATGTTGATTTTGAGGGCTCTTGGAAGGGGCTGTGGTGCAGGCCAAATTCAGCAACTGCCTTTAGCCTGCCTAGAGCCACTTGGTATGAGTACAAAGTGATCTGCAGATGGTTGCCACTTGTGCTGGGCTTGGAGGTGCCTGGGAGAAGCTAAGCTGTAGACTGAGGCTGGCTGCCACTAATGCTGGTCTTGGGGCTACTTAGTAAGAGGTACAGGGCGTGCCGAAGCCTGATAACTGCTTGTTTGGGATTATGAACCTTTGAGAGATTTTTAGGAATGTCTGTGTCTAAGATAGGCCATTTGTATGGAAAAGCCACTAGAAGTGTCCTGGTTGGGCCCACAATTTGGGTGGAGCAAGGTCTCAGGGAGTCACCAGGTCAGGGTGAATAGTGTTAGTCTGGTTGATAGAGGCTCAGATATGGTGATTACCTGCCCCAGTGGGGGAGCAATGGCTTCTACCAGCACTTCTGTCTGAGAGGAAACTGCCCCTCTAGCCTTTGCCCTGAAGCCAGACAATTCAGTTCCTCCCCTTATGTCCCTGGTGCATCTAGAGCTACTGCCGCAGTGCTGGAACTCAAAGCGAGTGAGCCTATCAGAGAGTAAGTCCACGAGGAGGCTTTTTTAAGAGGAATTACCGGAACTCTAGTCAACCGCTGTCTCATTTAGCCACAATCTTTTCTGGTTTTCACAGCCAGAAGTTGTGGGGACTTCCATTCCCAGCACTGGAATCCTGGGCTTAGGAGCCTGATTTGGGGTTGTGCCCCATTGCTCCTCAGGGAGTCCTCCACAGCACAGATACCCCTCCTGATTTTTTAACCAACACACGTGGGTATGGGACTAGTTCATTCCATGTCTCTCACACTTGCATAAATTTTGAAGTAGTTTCTTCTGTATATTCTTACTTATAAAACTTCTGTTGAGCTAGACTTCAAGTGATTCTCAATGATTGTTTTCCTGAAGTTTGGTTATAATTCTGAGTTGGTTGTGAAAGGAAGCAAGCACAGCATTTACCTACTCTTCTATCTTGACCAGAATGTTATTAGGTTCTCTTCTGTTTCAGAATCCTGTGTAACAGCTTTGTTTTCCCAGAATAGGAATAACTTCCAGAGAAAAGATTTTCAGTCCACTTGGGGTGTTTCCATGTCTTGGCTACTATGAATAGTGCTTCAGTGAACATACGGATACGTATATCTTTATGATTAACTGTTTTCAAAATTTCTGGATAGATACCCAGAAGAGGGATTGCTGAGTCTTATGGTAGCTCTATTTTTAAATTTTTGAGAAATCTCCATACTATTTTGCATAGTGGCTATACAAATTAATACTTTTACCAGCAGTGTACGAGGGTTCTTTTTTTTCCTACATCCTTTTCAATAGTTGTTTTTTCTTGTATACCATTAATGACCATTCTAATACATTTTAGGTACTATCTCATTGTAATTTTGATTTGCATTTCCCTCATAGCTAGTAAAGTTAACCAAGTTTTTATGTATCATTTGGCCATTTGTATGTCTTCTTAGGAAAAGTGTCTCTTCAGAGCCTCTGCCAATTTTTTAATTGGATAGTTTTGTCGTTTTTGTTGTTGAGTCATATGAGTTCTTTGTATTTTTTGGATATTAGGCCTTTATCAGAGGCATAATTTATAAATATCTACTCCCATTCAGTTGTTTGCCCTTTTATTTTGCTGATGGTTTCTTTTGCTCTGCATAAGCTTTTAAGTTCGTTATAGTCCCATTTATTTATTTTTGCTTTTACCTCCCTTGTCTGTGGGGTCAAATTCATAAAACTCTCTCTGAGACTACAGTCCATAAGTTTTGTGCCTATGTTTTCTTATATGAATTTAATTGTTTCAGGTCTTATATTTAGATCCTTAATCCATTTTGAGTTAATTTTGATGTTTGGTGATAAACAATAGTCTAGTTTAATTCTTTCACTGGTGGCTTTCCAGTTTTTTCAGCACCATTTGTTGAAGAGGGTTTCTTTTCCCCAACAGATATTTTTGGCTTCTTTGTCAAAAATTATTTGCTCATATAAATGAGGATTTACTTTTGGACTCTCAATTCTGTTCAACTGTTTTGTGTGTATTTTTCTGCTAATACCATGCTGTTTTGATTATTGTCACTTTGTAATATAATTTGAAGTTGGGCAGAGTGATTCCTCCAGCTTTGTTATTTTTTCTCAGGATGGCTTTGGCTATTCAAGATCTCTTGTGCTTCCATACAAATCTGATGTTTTTTTTTTTGTTCTAGTTCTTAAAAAATGCCAATGAGATTTTGAAGCATATTGCATTAAATCTGTATAATGCTTTAGGTAATAAGGTGATTTAAACTATGTTGATTCTTTCAATCCAAGAACATGGAATATCTTTTCATTTCTTTGTGTCTTCTTCAATTTCTTTTAATAGAGTCTTATAGTTTTCATTGTATATGTCCTTTACATGTTTCATTAGATTTATTCCTAGATATTTTATTATTTTGGTTGTAATTGCAAAATGGATTTTTTTCCCATGTCTAATTCTGTCAATTCATTATTAGAGTATAGGAATGCTATGGACTTTTGAATATTGATTTTATATCCTGAAACTTTACTATGTGTTGATTATTTCTGGAAGTATTTTAGTGGAGTCTAGGGTTTTCTAATAGAGAATCGTGTAATCCACAAATAGTGACAGTTTGACTTCTCCATTTCATATTTGAACGTTTTTATTCTCTTGCCTGATTGCACTAGCTAGGACATCCAATATTTTATTGAATAATAGTGGTGATAGTGAACAGCCTTGTCATGTTCCTGACCTTAAGGAAAGGTTTTTAGTTTTTGGCCATTAAGTACAATGTTGGCTGAGGGTTTATCCTATATAGCTTTTACTATGTTGGGGTACTTTCCTTCTATACCTATTTTATTAAGTGTTTTAATCATAATGGATACTATATCTTGTCAAAGGCTTTTCTTGCATCTATTGATGTGATCATACGATTCTTATTCTTTGTTTATGTGATGTATCACATTAATCTATATCACTGGGATGAAGCCCCACTTGATTATGGTGTATAATCCTTTTAATGTGTTGTTGTATTCAGTTCACAATATCTTATTTAGGATTTTTGCATCTGTCTTCATGAGTGATATTAGTCTGTAGTTTTCTTTTCTGGTGTTATCATTACCAGGTTTTGGTATCAAGGTAATGCTGGTCTCATAAAAAGAGTTAGAAAGTATTCTTTCTCTTTGACTTTTTGGTAGTGTTGGAGAAGGATAGATATTAAATCTTCTTTGAATATTTGGTAGAATTCAGTGGTGAAGACATCTGGTCCTGGACATTTCCTTTTCAATAGATTTTTAATGATTGTTTAAATTTCCATACATTGGTCTATTTAGATTTTCCGGTTCTTCATGAACCAGTCTAGGAAGGTTGTATATTTCTAAGAACTTTTCCATTCCTTCTAGGTTATTAAATTTGGTGTTATATACTTTTTCATAGTATTCTTTTATGATCCTTTGTATTTCTGTGGTATCTTCTTAACTTCCCCTTTCATTCCTGATTTTATTGGTGTCCTTTTTTTTTTTTTTTTCTTTTCTGAGTGTGTTTAGCTAGTGGTTTGTCAGTTTTATTAAATGTCTCAAAGAACCAGCTCTTCGTTGCATTAATTCTATTGTCTTTTTGTTCTCAATTTCATTTAACTCTGCTCTAATTTTGATAATTTCATTTCCTTCTGCTGATTTGGGGCTTTATAGGTCTGTAATGATATGAACTTTCCTTTTAATACTGCTTTTGCTATATCTCAAAAGATTTGATATGTTATACTTTTATTTTCATTCATTTCTATGTATCTCTTGAATCTGCTTTTATCCCTTTTCTGACTGAGTTATTTTTCAGTAGCATGTTGTTTAATCTCTACGTATTTGTGGTTCTTCTTGTTTTCTTTTTACAGTTGCTCTCCAGCTTCAAAGCATTATGATTAGAGGCCATGGTTGGTAGGATTTCAATCTACTTATAGTTATTGAGGCTAGTTTTATGTTCCAGGATGTGTTCAGGCCTTGAGAATGTTCCATGTGCATAGAGAAGAGTGTATAAGCAGCTGTTTTAGGATGAAAGGCTCTGTAAAAGTCAATTATGTCCACTTAGTCTAATGTGTCATTTAAGATGTTATTTTTGTATTGATTTTCTGTTTGAATGATCTATCTATATCCAACAGTGGGGTATTTAGGATCCCTACTATGATAGTGTTTTCATCAGTTTCTTCCTTTAGGTCTGTTAGTAACTGCTTTATATATTTCAAGGCTCCCCAATTGGGAGCACAGATATGAATAAGTGTTATGTCTTCTTGATGTACGATTCCCTTTATTTTATGAAGTGGTCTTCATTGTCTCTCTTTACCCTTTTTTATGTTGAAATCTATTTTGTCCTTTATAAGTACAGCTATACCTGCTTTTCTCTGAATGTCATTTGCTTGAATTATCATTTTCCACCCTTTCATTTTGAGTCTATATTTGTCTTTGGAACTGTGATGTGTCTCTTGCAGGCAGCATCTGATTGGGTTTTGTTTTTGATCCAATCTGCAACTCTCTGCCTTTTTATTAATGAGTTCAGTCCATTTACATTTAGAGTGATTATTGAAATATGAGAATTTCTTTTTATCTTTTGCTTTTTGGTAACTTTGTGTTTCCATCATTTCCTTGTCCTTGTGTTTCTGTCTGTTATTTTAATTTGGTGGAGTTTTGTGGATTTTCCCTCTGGTCGTTTGTGTTTTATGTTATGTATCTCAGTTCTGGATCTTTGGTGTGGTTACCATTATGTAAAGGATAGTTTTATATATATGCTCTACATCATTTCTACCTTGCAATAGCAATTATCTTTGTAATGTTTATTATATCCTGTTCTTAATAAAGGTTGCACTAGCCTGATTCTGTCTGCTTGTTGGTTGTCTTACTAATAGTTATGTATTTTTTGTCCTTTTGTCTCAGGTAGGATGACCTCTTCCAATATTTTGTGTAATGCAGGCCTTGTAGTGGAGAATTCCTCAACGTTTATATATTTGGAAAGGTCTTTTTTGCTCCTTCATATTCATAGGAAAGCTTTACTGGCTATATTCTTCTTGGCTGGTAATTCCTTTCACCTATTAGTTTGAATATTTGGTTCCACTTTCTTGCTTGTAAAGTTTGTACTGAGAAGTCCGAAGGTAGTCGAATGGGTTAATCTTTATAGGTTACTGTCTTCTTTTCTCTGGCTGCCTTGAGAATTCTTTCTTTGTCACTAATTTTTAACAATTTTAATATAATGTATTTTGGTGGAGATAATTGGGTGCTCTTTTAGGTTCTTGTGTTTGAATATCCAGCTCTTTCCTTAGATTTGGGACATTCTTGTCAACTATTTATTTGAATATGCTCTCAGTTCCCTTCTCATTCTCTTCTCCTTCTGGTATACCTATTATTCTTATGTTGCTTTTCCTTATGGTTTCAGATAACTCTTGTAGAGCTCTTTTTTTTTTTTCTTTTCATTCTCAGATCTCTCTCTTTTTTCTTCTGAGTCATTTCTAGATTCCTGTCTTTGATATTACTGATGCTTTCCTCCACGTGGTCAGCTCTATTTCCAAAGATTGCTATTTCATTCTTTATCTATTTTAATGTGTTCTTTATCACCAGTTCTAGTTGGTTCTTTTTTATGGTTTCAATCTCCTTGCTAAAAAACTAATTTTTTGGTCTATTGCGATTCTAATATCTTAGAATTGTCAATCAACTCTATTTTGCATATCATTGAGTTTTTTCAGGAATTCAATCCTGAAATCTCTGTCATTTAAATTGCATATTTCTTTGTCTTTAAGGTACATATTCTGGAGATGTTTCTTTTTCTGAGCTTCATTGTCATTTGGTTGTTCATGGTGTGTTATAGACTGTTTCTCCACCAGGATAGTAATGAGAATGTACTATGCTTTTTCTCAAGAAAGAAGATTTATTATATAGAGGTCTCTCTTTAGACTGTTGATAAGAAGTTGTTTGTATTTTGATTTCCAGTAGGTGATGTCCAAGCCTTTTGGATTTCCGCTTTGAGGCTATAATGCTTATTTTTCTTCTCCAGCTGATATACTGGTATCAGGGTAATAATGGCCACATGAAATAAGTTAGGAAATATTGCTTCTCCTTTGATTTTTTTGGAAGAGTTTGAGGAGTGTAGGTATTAAATCTTCTCTGAATGTTTGGTAGAATTCACTGGTGAAGCCATCTGGCCCTGGTCTTTTACTTTGTAAACTGATGATTGTTTCAATTTCCATACTGCTGATCGATCTATTTAGATTTTCCAGTTCTTGATTCAGTCTAAGAAGGTTGTATCTTTCTAAGTACTTGTTCATTTCTTCTAGGTTATTGAATTTGGTGTTATATACTTTTTCATTGTATTCTTGTATGATCCTTTATATTTCTATAGTGTCTATTGTAATTTCTCTTCTTTCTTCCCTGATTTTGTTTGTGTACATTGTCTTTTTTCTTTAGTGAGTCTAGCCAGGGAGTTGTCAATTTTATTAACCTTCTCAAAGAACCAGCTCTTTGTTGCAATTTTTCTATTATTTTTGTTTGTTTGTTTTCAGTTTCATTTCTTTCTGCACTAATTTTGATTATTCCTTTCTTTCTGCTGACTTTAGGCTTCATTTGTTTTACCTTTTCTAGTTTTGTTTAAGATGAAGTGTTAGCTTGTTTGGGGTCATTCTTGATTTTGGAGATAGACCTGTATGATATGAACTTTTCTCTAATTACTGCTTTTGCCATGTACCAAAAGTTTTCATGTGTTTTACTATCACTATCATTTGTTTCTATGTATCTCTCGATCTTACTTTTTATTTCTTCTCTGACCCAGTCAGAGATGAGTAGCATGTTGTTTGATTTCCATGTATTTGTGGTTCTTTCTGCATTCTTTTTACAGTTTATCCCCAGCTTCAAAGAATTATGATCAGAGGGTATGGTTGGTATGGTTAGGTTTCAACCCTCTTATATTTGTTGAGGCTGTCTATCTCTGTGCCCCAATATGTGGTAAGTCCTTGTGAATGTTCTATGTGCATTAGAGAAGAATGTACAAGCATCTGTTTTGGGATGCAAGACTCTGTAAATGTCAGTTATATCCAGTTGGCCTAATGTGTCATTTATAGATGTTATTTCTTTATTGATTTTCTGTTTGAAAGATCTGTCCATATCTGACAGTGGGGTAGTTAGGTCCCCTACTATGATAGTATTTTGGTCTGTTTCTCCCTTTAGTTCCATTAGTAATTGCTTTATATATTTTGGGTCTCACTGATTGGGAACATAGATATTAATAAGTGTTATGTTTTCTTGGTTCATGATTCCCTTTATCATTATGAAGTGTCCCTCAGAATCTTTCTTTACCTTTTATATTCTGAAGTCTATTTTGTCTGGTAATAGTACCACTACTCCTGCTTTTCTCTGAATGCCATTTACTTGAAATATCATTTTCCATCCTTTCACTTTGAATCTATATTTATCTTTGAAACTGAGATGTGTCTCCTGGAGGCAGCGAATGGTTTTGTTTTGTTTTTATTTTTTTATTTTTATTTTTTGATCCAATCTGCAACATTTTGCCTTTTTATTGGTGAGTTATGTCTATTTACATTTAGGGTGATTATTGAAATATGAGGTTTTTCTATAAGCATTTTATGTTTCGCCAGAAATGGTGGCAAGGTGTTTCCATTGCTTCCTTGTCTTGTGTGTCACCTTTTTAAAATTTTCATTGGGTTTTGTGGATTTTCCCTCAAGTTCTTGTTTTATATTATGTACTTCAGTTCTGAATCTTTAGTGTGTGGTTACCATTATGAACATGTAAAAGATAGTTATATAAATACAGTCATCCATTTTCTTCTGTGCGTGACTTATCTCCATTCCCCTTTGTGAATTTGGATCTTTGAATCCTCCCCTTTTCAGTCATTGCTGTCTCAGTTTGTCCTTATGTATGCTAAACATTCATTACTATCTTGCTATAGCAAATCTCCTCTTACTGTTTAAGCTTATAATGCCCTATTCTTAGTAAGGGTTCCACTCCTCTGATTCTATCTCTCTGCTACTCACCTTAATCATAGTTATGGTTTCTTTGTTGTTGTTGTCATTTCATTTTAGGTGAGCTGACCCCTTTCAGTATTTCCTGTAGTGCAAGCCTCGTCATAGAGAATTCCCTCAAATTTTGTATGTCTGGAAAGGTCTTTATTTCTCCTTCATATCTAAAGGAGAAATTATTCTTGCCTGGATACATTGTTCTGGTCTGGTAGTTCCTTTCATTTAATATTTTGAATATTTGATTTCACTTCTTTCTGACTGGTAAGGTTTGTGCTGAGAAGTCTGACGATAATCTACAGGTTTCCTTTATAGGTTATGGTCTTCCTTTCCCTGGCTTCCCTGAGAATTCTTTCTTTGTCATTGATTTTTGATAATTTTGATAATGCCCATTATTCTTATGTTTCCTCTCCTGATGCCATCAGCTAGTTCTTGAATTTTTCTCCATTAATTTTCATTCTTCAGTTTCCCTCTTCTTCCTTCTGATTTATTTCTAGATTTCCGTCTTCAATATCACTGATCCTTTTCTCCATTTGGTCAACTCTATTTCCCAAGCTTGCTATTTCATTTTTCATGTCTTGCGGTGTGTTCTTCATCTCCAGAAGCTCTATTTGGTTCTTGTTGAGGATTTCAATCTCCTTGCTAAAGAACTCATTCTGCTCATCTAGTTGTTTTTTGTTTTGTTTTGTTTTGTTTTGTTTTGTTTTGTTGTTTTGTTTTGTTTTTTTTTTTTCAATTCCTGCCATCCTGAATTCCCTGACATTTAAGTCACATATTTCTATGTCTGTAAGCTTATTTTCTGGAGATTTTTCTCTTTCTTTCTGAGATGCCTTGTCACCTTGGTTGTTCATGGTGTTTAATGGACTATTTCTGCATCTGGGCATTAATGGAAGTGTATTCTGCTTTCTTTTTTTTTTTTTTTTCCTCAAGAAAGATTTATTATATAAAGGTCTCTCTTTAGCCATTTGCAAAGAAGCCATTTTTATTTTGGTTTCTAGTAGGTGGCGTCTAAGCCTCTTGGATCCTGCTTTATATAAAGTTTTAATAATGCCTTTTTTTTCTTATAGATATTCAGTCACACTTGCTACTCTCAGTCTCCGTCCCTTTCAGTGTGAGCACCAGCTTTGGAAGCATTTGCTCAGATTACACTCAGTCTTCATTGTATTTGGTCTTAGAGATATGTGGGGAGAGGCCTTCCGGGTTGAGAGATGGAGGCTGCAGCTTAGCCTCATGGTTTGCAACCATAGCTGGTAATAATCAAATGTTGTTTCTCTGCCATCCCCGCTTATTTGCCATCCCCATTTCTCTCTTTTCTACCCAGGTCCCTAGGCACTGCTGCTAGCCATGTGGAGCTCACAGCTCTCCCAGGCAGGGTTGTTCAGGGAACCCCCCACACCTTCTCCCCTTCCCTTGCTCCTGCAGGGAGCTCCAGCTGTGAGAGGCAGTTTCTTTGTTCGTCCTAGTCTACCGCCCAACTCCCAGGGTTCTGACCTGTGTTAGCACCTAGGCGCAGAACCCACATCAGACGTGCTGGTGTGTAGTTTGGGTGTCTTTTGTTGAGTTTTAGATATTCAGCTTATTGTTTCAAGGGGATACATCTGAGAATGTCTCTCACTCCACCATGTTTCTGATGTCACTCTACATGCTTTGTTGTTGTTGTTGTTGTTGTTGTTGTTGTTGTTTTTATTATTATTTCTATTCTGGATTTAGGCAGAGATGGTTTCCCAGCTCATATTAGTTTCGGGTGTACAATATATTGATGCCAATGACACACTTTCAAACAGTTTGCCAACCAGAGTCTAGTCATCATTTCTCACCCAGCCAATTATCACAATATAAGTGACAGGATTACCCTCCCCTATTTTACTTAACCTTCAAACCTATGCTAATGGAATATTGACATGACATGTGTGGGGAAAAGTAGCTGAAAGATGCACACACACTGATCCAGACATTAACACATGCAAAAGACACTTTATCCATACATGCTGATTTGCACGCACACTTAAGCACACACACAATGCATCCACATCCTGAGACACACAGTAAACCACACTACAACCCCCTTTGAAATGTTCACACAGGTAAATAAGGACAGACACTCACATATAGACACATGCCTGGAAGACCATATCCACATTTCACCCCATCACTCAAACACATACCACTGGCAGTGAAAAACACCCAGATAGGCACTCTTCACATCTGGGACTCAGCATCCCAAACAGTTAGGGACATGGTAGAGGACCACAAAACCAGCAGCAGGATGGGCTAATTAGGTGGGTCATGGCTAACCACGATGGACATAGCATATAAAGAACACCAAAGGCAAGCGAGAATCACAGTCAGCTCTAGAGTCACACTATATCTTGACCTTCAGCTGCAAGAGTAAAAGAAACCTTAAGGAAAAGGGACATGGCCTGTTTGAAAATTCACATGAGTTGGAATGGGATGGGGCATGAAGGTGAAAGCTAAAAGTAGAAGGCAAAAGGAATGAGGGAGTCAGGGAAAAGAACAGGGCTTTGGGGTGATGCTTAGACACAGCAAAAAGACTGGGGGAGGGGAGAGTCCATAACCTGGTCAGCATCAAGCACATGCATAACAGCTGTGATTTATTGATAGCTAGTCTTCCTGCTAAGGACCGTTATTGGAAAACTCACCTGTGCCAGTTTAGAGGTCCAGAGAGGCTGAATTGATGTCAACTGGCCCCTGCCTGGCCATAACTCCCCTCTGGGCTTTCACCTGCCTTGGGCATGGCTACTTCGCCATTTCAGAAGAGCCACATGAAGACAGGGCCAGGGAGAAAGAAAAACCTCCAGAGAGGAAGATTCCGGGCTCAAAGAGTGACTCCTCATCCCTTGTTTGTCAGCCCAGAGGCTTGGAGCAAAAACACGAATATTAGTGAACTGGACTGTCATGGCATGGAGAGAACTGAAACCCAAATGGCCAGCTACAGTGCAGGTTTCCCACTGTCTGGCCAGGTGCTGATTTCACAGGTGGGGACAGAGCAGTGACTGCCAGACCCTCAAATGCCAGGACATTGGCTGGCCTGGCCTTCAGGGCGAAAGATAGCACCTGGCCAACTCTTGGCTCATGCCTTCCCTGAGACTTGGTTTCTTCATCACTGCTGGCATTGAAGATGGCAAGCCAGTGATCGTTAAACAGCCAAGGTTGCCTTTGTGTGTCCTGAACTTCAAATGAGTGCTCAGGATTCCTACATACAGCTGAGACTCCATCAATACCACACTCTGCTATGGCCCCATACTACTGAGTCACATCACCTCTTCCCCAATCTCAGCCCAAGCCAGACCAGAGGAACAGGGTGTGCACTTTTCACTGGCCACAGTGTTCCTGGCAACTGCATGATAGCCCAGGCTCAGGACTTCTGCCTTATCTCCTGCCAGAGGGCCAGCCATTAACCGCTGACCTACTGGGAGGCCAGCCTCATCTACCTTGCATTGAACTCTTTCTCTATTCAAGTCATGTCTGCATCTGCAATCTGTTTGCCCAAATGCCACAGGCTGACTCCTTTGGCCTATTGGCCTTGTGCAGTTGCCAGTCCTTGGTCCAAAAATGGGTAGTCACCAAGCAGCTCTGGGAATTTCGAGGCTGCATTTTCCAAGAACTTCAGCCTCGACCACTTACTCACCGAACACCACATGCTGTGACTCTGGTCCTTTCAACCGGTCCCCCAGCCCTCCAAGGTTCAGGAGAGATGCCATGGAAGGAAACAGGGCAAAGAAGCAAAACAAATAAAAGCAAATTCTGAGGCTCAGACAATAGACCGGGGCTGACCGGAGCCTCAGGACAGTGGGAAGACAACAACATGTATAAAGAGGGTCAGCCCCAGGGTGACGGTCAACCAGCAGGCAAATGGTGCGGAGCACGCAAAGGACTAAACAGCTGTTGGCTAATGAGTTAGCACACCTGGCCTTTTCCTAAGGTTCTGAAGCCATGTATTTCAGCTAGGTTTCATTTAGTACTAATGACAGACCACAGCAGGCTTTGGGGTGCCAACCCGGAGTCAGGCTTTCTAGTGAGGGCAGAGCTGTGGACAAACTGGATCTCTATGTGGCCTTGATGAGATGGTTTTCGGTTGAGTCACAGAGATGGTCACAAAGAACATTGGTGGCAGGTGAGAGGAAGTTGAAAATGACTGGCAGACTAGGTGCTTAAGTGTTTCATGGGAACATAGAGAACACATGAATCCCCTGATTTAAAAAGAAGATGACCTCACAGGGAGGGGTTTGACTCTCAGTGAGAAGCTACCTTGTGAAAGGTCAAAGATGTTACATCGTCATATTTTCTGGATTGGATAGCCCAGAATGGAGACACAAAAAGAAAGTTGTGATGCTGACTCAAAATTTTCTCAAATTGGACAAAAAAAGTAAAGCTTTGTGAAAATATGAACATTCTATCCCATGGTAAATCTTTGCTCTCAGGATGGCCCTCGTTTATAGTTCCATGATCCAGGTTGAATTAGTTTAGACGAGTAATGTGCTGCTTCCAAAATTATGTTACAGAGAAACGTAATTTTGTAAATAACATTTCTTAAAATAAGCAGAATTTTTTTGACATAAGTTATCAAGAAAGTGATAATTCACAAAAGCTATATGGTAATAAATAATATACAGCCATTAAATCTTAAGATTAAAGCTTGAGTTTGCATTATTTGAACAATTTCTGCTATACAGCATGAACTGGGTTTTATATGTTGCCTTTGTTTTTAAGAGCATGTATATCTAAGTGTTTTAAAGTACAGACTTCCAGTTTTGTCCTCCAGACCATGTATTTCTGCCCTATAATCCTGCATACAACTAATTCAATGGAAAATTTAATTTGTTTTTATTGCAAGCCAATTAACTTTTTCTTATCAATGTGACTGAATTTAACACATTTCAAATAAGTGTCAGTACTTATAGATATACGTTTTCTCTGTAGGCACCAGGAATTGTGGAAAGAGTTTATCATTATAGAGATGTTGTATCATATTCCTGTTTTACTGGTAATTTTTTATCATAGAGATAGTAACTCCATTTCTTGAGTTTTTTCATTTGATAAATTAAAATAATATCTACCTGGCGGGATTATTGTGAAGATTAAATGAAAATATATGTATCAAACACTAGTACAATGTCTGCCACCTGGTATGCAGTGGTCCCCCTTCTAGAACCAGGCATTAAAAATATACATAGTAAAATGACTTTCACTATGTATAAAAAATAGAGTGATTAAAAATATACATAGTAAAATGATACTTCATTTTCTTCTTGTTAATAAGTTTTTTAACTTGAATTTTTATTACTCTTTAAGTTGATGGTTGTTCCTTTTGATGATGGTGAGCTGTGATGTCCAGCAGTGCCACAGTGAAAATTCTTGTCTTATATGCTGGAGAAATCCCATGCTTCACACAAGGGGAATATAGGTATTGATTACTATTAGATCTTATAATATATGAAAATTTTTATTTTGTTTTGTTTTGGTCTCTAAAATTGATGAGATATGAATTTATCAATGAGATAGACTTCCAATTCTAGTTTAAGCTTTTCTAAATTAACATTATATTTATTTTAAGGTTAATATAGTTAAAATGATAATTTTGTGTAAAGAATATCAGGTTTAGTAATGTTTCAATAAAAAATGTATCCATTAAAATGATAAAAACGAGCTTTTAAAAATAAATTATGTTTTTGGGTTTAAAATGCAACTGACTAACGATCTCGATGATGAGAAGTACACATTTAGTTTCTTGCCAGATATTCTATATTTTCTAATTTTTGATACATATCTGAGCCGATATTTTTAAAAAAATCAGTGATATACATGTCCATCAAAAGATGACTGGATAAAGAAGACAGTACATATATGGTAGAATATTACTCAGCCATAAAAGGTGAAATTTTACCATTTGCAACAACATGGATGGACCCAGAGGGTATTATTCTGAGAAATAAGTCAGACTGAGAAAGACAAATAGCACATGATTTCACTTATATATGGAATCTAAAGGACAAAATAAACAAACAAACAAAAGAGAAATGGACTTATAGATACAGAGGACAAACATATGGGTGCCAGATGAGAAGAGGGGTTGGGATACAGGTGAAAAAGGTAAAGGAATTAAGAAGTGCAAGTTAGTAGTTACAAAATAGTCACTAGGATGTAAAGTACAGCATAGAGTCTGTAGTCAATAATATTATAACTACGTATGGTGCCGTGTACTAGACTTATTGGAGATATCAGTTCATAAGTTATATAAATGTCTAGGCACTAGCCTGTGTACCTGCAACTAGTATAGTATTGAATGTCAGCTGTAATTGAAAAGAAAATAACATTAAAATAAAAAGAAATTTTAAAAAATATTTTAAAGATTAAAGAGTACGTATGTGTTTATGTGCATATATTATATAGTATAGCTATAGAGTTAGTATGTACACTCTCTTAGATCAGGCTGCCGTAACAGAATATCACAGACTTGGTGCGTTATACAGCAGACATTTATTTTCTCACAGTTCTGGAAACTGGAAGTCTGAGATCAAGATGCTTGCATAGTCAGGTTCTGGTGAGGACTCTCTTTCAGGTTTACAGAACGCTGCCTTCTCATTTGCCCTCACTAGAGGAAAGCGAGAGAGGGCAAGCAATCTCTCTGGTGTCTCTTCTTATAAAGACCATCAGCCCCAAAAAAGGGCCCCACATTCCTGACCCATCTAAACTTAATTCCTTGCTAAAGGCCCATCTCTAAATATTGGTCCATTGAGGGTTAGGGCTTCAACGTATGAATTTTAGGGGGAAACAATTCAATCCATGTTGTATATGTGTGTGTGTATGTGTGTGTGTGTTTTGTGTTTGTGTGTGTGTGTGTGTGTGTGTTTAGGAAGTGAAGAATTTATTGAAAAAATAATAATGACATTTAAATTACTGTATTTTAGAATTGCTTCATAATTGGATATAAGTGATAGCAAGATTTAGAATGCTCTCCTGAAAACATAGTAGAATTTTCTTTCATGATTGTTTTATTTGTTTCATTTTATTTAACTTGTCTCCAAGTTAAAACATTAGTGTACTATTATTAGGATATTAGGACTCACAGGAGATATTTTTCTCACAATGATTTACTTATTCTGGGCATATCATTAAAAGGCAGCTAGTCATTGTATTCCAGAGGTTTTCAACCAGGGGTGGAAATGAAGAACTCTATGAAAATTACAATACACTGTGAAACAGTAATAGAAGCTCTGGTACTAAGGAAGCATGTTGGAGAAACATTTAACTGTTTCTGAACACGATCAGCATAGATTTGAGCTGTATTTCAAAGAAAAGTAGAGTTTAGCCACTCCACAAAAATGTGGAAGGATGTACCACACTAAAGACTCAGCATACACAGAAATATAAATAAGGAATATGGGAGAATGTATTGATTCCAGAATATTTCAGTAATTTAGTCTATCTAGAGCTAAATTGGAAATTACACCGATACAAATTGATTCAAGAAAAATGAAGATTTCATAAAATAGACCACTTTATTATATTCTGGAATTTAGATTTCATTTCTCTGATAATTTCTAAAAGCTACATGGGAATTTTCAGTTAGAGCAGGGGCTAAGATACTGTAAGAGGAGGTAGGTGATGCATCTGGGAACATTTACTACATTCAGTCAACTAGTTTTCTCCTTTCATAAAATGTTGTCTTTATGATATCTAAGCACCAAATTAAATTATGTAATATAAATAGAGCAGAAAATCCTACATAACAACTTATGTAAGACATTGAGATATAAACTATATTTAAAGCAATAAGAATTATTGGCAATCTCTCTTAAAGGCTATTTTCTTCATTATGTATATTATTACCAAAACACTTCCTTTTTTGATGACATGCTAACCTGTGGACTCCAGTTCTTTGCTATGGAACATACAGTTTTCTACTCTTTGAGGATTTCCTTGAATGTCTTCATTTTGGTCTTCTCAAGAACCAAGATGGATGAAAACTCACTTGTTTCTTACCAACTTATCTTGGACATACTCACAAAAAATGTACTTACTTTTTGAGATGGGTCCAAAACTTCCTCACAGTTTCAGCTCAGTAAATTCCCAACTTTGTTCTCCAGTCTACCCTATCATGTTGCTCATTAACTTTCCTAGCTAAAATATTGTGGCACTAAGGCCAAGGTCATAGATCTCATCGGAACATTGCTCATTAGTTTTCTTTTACTTTTTTTTTAAATTGTCTTTATTTACTGTCACCATTTAAAAATAATTTTTGTCAATGAATAATTTACCATTCCTTACCTTCTCTGCATAGAACTACTAACTGCAAATAGATTCTATTAAGTTGTTAACTTAGAGAAGAGATACTAGCCAATTATTCAGTTCTAAAATTAATAGCAGTCATTTGAGCACATAGGGAAGAATTTTTGACCTTCCAAAGGATCATTTCTAACAATTGCAAATAGTGCTCTGATTGTCTCACTTCATTTCTTATTCTAATGCATAAAAGCAATTTGGTGATCTCGTTGCATACTGCAGTTTTTGAAGAAAATCCTACATTATGAATCAATAGAATTACCAAAATGGATTCAGTAGTACTTGGATAACGGACAGGATTGTTTTGTCTTCTATAAGGCACCCAGAAATTTGGATAATATAAAAGTCATATTAAGTATTGGCAGAACTTACTACTTTTTGAATAAATGTGAATAACTGAATCTAAATGTGTACGTAGGCTTAAATTTGACCTAAAACATGGAATAAACTATGAAAAAGGAAACTAAAGCTGATGATTCTCTTCTTCATCAATCATCTCTTTATCATTTATCAATGATCATGCTTTTGAATATTTTTTATAGAAGTACATAGCAGAGAGTTCCCGAGCCTCCTAATTCATTTCCTCTTACTCCTGGGCATACAGTTAGACTACATTTCCTAACCTCACTTGCTAGATGGAGCCATGTGACTGAATTATGGCCAATAAAATGTTGAACAATATGGTCTGCATCATTTCTTGGTATGACTTAAACTTTTCACCTGTTGGATGTGTGAAATGGCAAAAAAGAAAAGAAAAGAAAAGAAAAGAAAGCAGGAAATCTTGGGAGCCATATGTTGACTATTATAGAAATACAATATAAAAGGAGTTCAGACTTTTGAATCACAGCTTGGAGAATAGCTACCTAACTAGGAATGCCTTCAATGAACTGCTTTGTGAGCAAGAAATTTAGAGATTTATCTACCATGTTAGCTAGTACTATTTCAACTACCATAGTTTGTCAATATTTTATTAGTATAAAACAACTAATAACATAATAATTATTTTAGAAATTTTCTCATTATATTGCAATATTTTGCAGTTTGTCATTTTTAAAACAGCATTCATGGTAAAATACTTTTATGCTTATATTGTTATTTTATATGTTCAACTACTAGCTTTGGCAAAATACACTATTTTAGATTGCTCTGATGGCCAACAGTCTCTATCCTTAATGGAAAAAAAGAAAAAAAATAGAGTGATCAGTTGCTGCAAACTTAATATCTCCTTTCCTCTCTTATTTTTTCAAATCCATTTTCTACCTCAGTGAGACACACATAAATTCCAGAGATGCAAATCTGTTATTAATCCCCGATTATCAGGATGATCCTTTGTGTTGGAGTTGAAGGATGGCAGAATATGCCATAATTATGCTACTTTGGTATAAGGATAATTTGAGCTAAAAGCACTTAACAAACAACAAGTGCAAGAAAGGCATTCTAATCTTTCCTCTTCTTCCTGGAAACAGGAGATCAAAACTCCCATGTGAATGATGCCTTTCCTGCACAAGGAGAAAAAATATTCTTTAACAGGGAGTCAACACCAAGAGGATTCTATACAAACAGGCCTTATTAAAATAATTCTTATCTCCCTTTAGCCTCCCTACATAGTTTATTTTCTACAGCTATTTCTCTCTCTTTGTTCAACTTAATATGAAGGCATATAGTTTCTGTCATTCCTTTGGGTCTTCATTTCCTTATGAGGACTCCCATGGCATGTAAACTTTATATAACTATATATGCTGTCTCCTGTTAATCTGTCTGTTGTCAGTTTAATACTTAAGTCTAGCAAAAACCCCTAAGAGGATAGAGGTAAAAGTTTACCTTCCCTACAAAATTGTGTCACGTAGAAAAACTTGCTTCATGTGATGAATATTTGGGGGGCACAAATTTATAATGTAAAATTTCTGTTTTTTGTCAGGTATGGGAGGAGGATGCTCATGAGTTAAACACTGAAGGCAGTCATCCAAGATAAGTAGCATTGTGAGGTGAGGTTTGGTATTTACAATTCAGGAATGTCTTAATTTCAATACTGACTTTTTTGAATTCCTTAGGAAAAACTAGTTTTCAATATATGACTAAAAATTAAAGAGAGGTTCTAAGGTATTCATTTATTTTAAAATCCTGAACTAGATTCTTAACCTAAACCCCTCTCTTGACTCAATTATCTTATCTTATTTTTGAAATGGCCAGTCATTAAATGTTTAAATCTCAGAATAAAATGATTAGTTAGATTAGGGCAGGCTGCTGTGACAGTCTAAAATGAGTGTTTCAACTTGATGGTGGCTCTTCTGCTTGCTGTTCTTCCAAATAGTCATTCAGGGACTTAGGACAATTTAGCGCATTCCATCTTGAGCATTGTTTCAAAATAACTTCAATCACTGTTATTTCAGTATATGAAAGGGAAAAGGGGCAGAAGTTGACTTCCAGAGGTTTTCTGAAGTGAGGTGAAAATTGCAAATTTTATTGCAGCTCACATTTTATCTTGAAAATGCAGGCAAATGTCCACACTTGGCTTTGAAAAGGCAGGGGAATTCTCTTCATTATTAGGCAGCTATGTCTAAGTTCCACCTCTATTACTGAGGAAAAAGGAGAATGTTTGTGGAGAACTAGCACATAACATGTGCAACTTTAGACACATTATAGATATTGATTGTTGTAGATATTCTAAAATAAGATAGTTTCTATTAAGAATATGTACTATTGGGTACATGAACCAATGGTATAATAGTACAGAAAGATTTTTAAATATATATTAGGAAAATAGAATATATTCTTCTTCAAATAATAAGAGAATTAATACTTTTTTTTTCCTTTGAATTCAAAACAATATCAGATGAACTTTTTTGGATGTTTTAAATCATTTCAAATTATTTCAGCTTATAAAGTCTTGATATCACATATTCCAAACTAAACCTTCCTGGACTACAAGCTAAATTTTGGCTACTTGATTACAATTAATTGTTTTCCCCATTATCCAGAGAAGTCTAATTATCTTTATCACAAAAGAAAATGAAAAATAAAGCATAGCAGAGTATAAGTGAGAGTTATGAGATGTAAACTAGCTTTATGGAAGCTATCAAAAAGACTTGAGGGGTGGCATTTACTATTTGGCAAAACATTTTCCAATGTACCTGTCCTACATAGACACAGAAACAAAATCCATTGTTGTTTTCATAAAATTAAAAACATTTAAACATTGAACTACTTCTGATGCTTGGTTGCTGGAATATAGCAACAGATCTGTCATATTTCCTAAAATTATAATAAACATCATAGTAAATACTTTAATATTCACTAAAGAAGAAAAACCTATTGGGTTCCAGCTAATTTTTTGGTGACAGATAATTAGTAGGTTAGCTTATCAAAGCAAAAGTAGCAATACAACAGAAAACCAAACATTCATTTTACATACTTAATTATTAAGTCTGTTTTCATATTTAAAAACTTCTTTTCTGCTAATGGTTCTTTGAAAAATAAATAAATAATGAAGTTGGTAAAATTGGTCAAGGATTTTACAAAGACCACCGTAAATATTAAGTGAACTAATTTAGCTTGTCAAGATTAGAACAGAAATTTCTGACATTATTTTTCTTCTTTATAATTTATAATATTGGGATATTTTATATGTGTAGGAAAAATATTTGATTTTTGTCTTTTCTCACATCCTATGAACTAAAGTTGCTTCCTGTTGGTCTGGCTTCAAGTGATTTTTCAGGGTAGGAGGAATCTCATAATGGGAAAGAACTTTGCCCCATACAGATATGTTAACTTTTATAATGGCCAGATTTACAGTAATTCTTAAGATAAGTATGCACTTGATTCTTTTTGGTCCCTACATCAGTTGTAATCTTTGAAACAGACTTAATTTTGCTAATTTCATTACCTCTTCTAGCCAATCTTTACTTGAGCCATTTAATTGGGATAAATGGAGTATCAAGACATTATTTGTTTTATCTGTCATTAAATGAACAATTACATTTTCCAGAATGCACTGAGTTCCTCTTGAACTTTTAAAAGTATATATAACTCTTCAGACTGTATAATATTTATTATTTAATTGTAAACAACATTCACATTATTTAGAAGCATACACACAATGCACAATTTCAAAATTGTAACAAATATTTATTTTAATGCATCATTCCTGTTTCATTTGGTTCTTTCAGTTTTCCTTTTTGGCAAACAAGGAAATATCAGTAATTTCAGTGTCTTCGAGTTTGCATGCTCAAATAATTATATATTTATTTTTCCTCTCTTCCCTTTTTTTGAAACTAATTTCTTAAAGAGTTAATGGCATTTTCTTTATCTTTTGTTATTGACATACCCCTTCTTTCTCAAAATCATCTTCAGTTGTCTTCAGTTTTTTTCGCAGTGAATTGAGTTCAAGTATTAGCCCCTCCCTCACATAAATAAGCATTAATTTCAAGTTATTGCCATTCAGGCAATTATGAATATTCTCCATATCTACGTTCAATCTCATATCTTAATTTAAACCATCTTTCTCAATTTCATTTTCACTGGAAGTAGAGTAAAATAGGTGACTCTTATCATCAAAATTCTGTTCTTTGAGTCATATCATATAATGGATGAAATCTACCATGAAGATCATTTAGTCAGCATAATAATTTAATACTTGATTTTTCTAATATTCTTACCACAATATCAACTGGTCTTTTAAAAACTTATAATTGTGAGGAATTCACCCCTTAATGTTTGCATAGCTGTGAAAGTTGGAGTTAGTCCTTTTGCTGAGATTATTATAACTGTATTTATTCTCTTATATTATTTTCTATGCACTTTTCTCTGAGTCTTTGTCAATTTTAGCATTCTCTCCCTCTTTTAAGCAGTACAACTGTGTAGGGGAGGAAAAATAATTTTCCCTGTACCCTTCTGAGTTCTTAGTTGAGACTCTGTAATAAAAAAAAACAAATTAACAAGAGTAAAACAAACAAATTTATTAATATGTATACTTTATATATACATGGAAGATACCTAAGAAAAATGAGTAAGTCAAAGAGGTGGCTTTAGAATTCAAGATTAAATATTATCTTAATAGGGAAAGGAAAAGAGATATAAGCCTCTTATTAGAGTAAATAGCTTTTTGGGAAGAAAAATGGGTTCTTAGAAGAGTAGATGGGAGATATGATAGTTAGTGACAAAGTTTGTCTGGGTGTCCCGTCACTGCTAGTCTGTTCTCCTGTGATAAGAATCAATCTTTGCTAGTTGATGAAGCTCCTAGGGAGAGAGAGTCTATAACAATGGAGTTCCTTTTTGAGGATCTGACTTTAGGTAGACAAGGGGAGTTCAGAGAAAACCTCTCCCTGAATTTGCTATTTAATTAAGTGCCTATAGCTCAAAGTAATCAATATACTAAAGTGGCATATTTTGGGGAGGCACATCCTAAACTTCTACTGTTGTCATTTAGGGTGGCATATTCTGCCACTCTTCAAGTGAAATTGAGCTAAACTCTTTGGTTAAGACAGATGTGACAAATAATGCTTTCCTATTTATTATTAGAAGATATCTTGACAAGGATTGGGCTTAGTGGGAATAAGAACTCTGTACCTTGTAGTGTCTGCCAGTGATGTGGAAGAAAAGAGTGATAGCAACCATGTAGTTGCTGACCTAAGAGAAATATTAATTGGAGTTTCTCATACTAGTTTAAAATATCCTATAATGTCTGGCACTCTTCTACATTGTAATCATATTTAAATAATGGCATACTATAACCCTCAGTTTTCTTATTCATTTTTTTGTCTTCACATAAATGAATACATATTAAATCTATTCAATGTATTTATCTTCATTATAATATTTCAATGTATATTAATACCTACATAAAAGTTCTATATTAATCTTTTAAATTTCTTCATCTTTATTTTCCTCAGAATTCTTTTTGTAGACATTATGAATACTTTGAATTTAATTTACATATTTTGAAATACAATATTACTTTTTAACTTTAATCTCCTAATGTCCTGTGTTAGTTCAGGTCTGTCCTCTAACAATTAGACATCAAAATGAGATTTAACAAACAAATATTTTGTTAGATGATATTCCTGTGTGAGAGAAATGATGAGGAAGCAGGTAAACCTTCAAACCACCTGACTTCTGATCCCAAGTGAAAAAGAGGGAGAGAACAATCCTAGCCTGCTGTATCTTTTAAGTGATTACTTTGTCATTCAAGTGAATTTCTGCATGATGATCAGGGAGTCCTCAAAACATAGTGAGATATTAGATAAGTCATGTGTCTCCCAGGAAGGCACATGCCTTAGCATCTCTGCTTTTCTCATTCATTATCTGTAAGCAGCCCTTAGGAAGCATGACTTCAACATAAGCATAGCAATAGACTTCAGAGGACAGCCACAGGGACCTTGGTCGATGTGCTTCCTATAGTTGGAGATCTGTGAAGCACAGTCTCATTGCTACCATCAGTCCACATCTGATGAGAGGTTTTCAGTCAATTATCCATTTCGATGTTTTGGAAAAGAGTTGTACAGTTATAACAGAAAATATATTTTATATCTCTTTCATTTAATCAAAACAGAAATATCAAAATTCTAATAGCAATGCAAACACATATTATTACTTTAGAATAAAGGGACTCTTGTAGGTCAAGTTAACATTTGGAGGAATGACATTTGCCCTCCATTTCAGGATGATGGACTAAGACTTATACACACAAGGATTCACTTGTCATCTGTTTTAGAGGTAAATATCATGGAAAGGTCAATACATCTGGAATAGATCATAGAGGCTAAATGTGAATATTGATTTTGAATGGGTAATGTGATATCTTACACAATTTACCAAAAATTTTATTAAAGACAGTTTTTTACATCTTTTCCAAACAAATGCACTAGAAATATAGACATACCTGTAGTATTTACTTAAAATGGAAATGTATCAACATTGATTATTAAACTTTGCATATGTAATGCCACATTTATGTTCGTTTTTAAGGATTCATATATTTTAAAATGCAATTTCTATAAAAAACAAATTCAAAATTTTTATTTTTTATATATAGAAAAGAGGCAAATGTACCTAACATATTTTTATTAACCTCTTGAACAAGTTGATACTTTGCTGACTTTTAGAGGAAATATTGAGTCATTTTCAATTTCTAGTATTATTCAAATGTAATACATCAACAATAAAGTAGATTTTAAGTTGTTGAATAATTGTTTTATTTATATGTAAAATTTAAAAACTGGGTCTAACATTTGAAAATTGCAAATTGTGTTATTTTATTACAGCCATTATTCAGATGGGAAAGATGTTTAAAAGTATTTAATTGGGAGAGATTTATTGTAGTCTATATTTTCAAAAAATAATCAATTTGAAATGTAAAACAGATATCTACAAATTAGTTTATACATCCATGATATGAATTTTATGATGCCACCTATTCAAATACTTGTATTATAGTTAGAGCTTTACAGTAAAGCATGAGTAAGGACTAGAAAGAAAATTTGGAAGCCATTTGCTTAAATATGATAACATCAGCTACACAATAGCAACATTTTACTTTAACAAGTTGAGGTAGCAAATCATATGTATCTATTGCTTTCAGTCCAGAAGGTGCTTTAGAGACAAGTGAAAAGAGTTTTGTATGCTATTTTGCAGATGATAAAATAGTAAGAGTAGTGTATTCTATTTTAAATTAAAAACAGTACAGGTGAAAAGATGTTCTTAAAAAAGCATTTGCATGATTTTGAACATAGTTATTTAGGGCTGGAGTCTTAATGTAATACTTCCTTCAAAATTTCAAAAAATAGTGTTATTCAAATAAGCACACACATAAACTAACATTTTATTATGAAATTCAGAATTCCATCATGGCAAAATTACTAATTTTCTCTAAACCTGCAGACTTTCTCCAGAAAGCAAAATATACAATGGCTATAAGAAGAAATCATATTTCAATAATAACCCTAAATATAAATGAACTGAACTCACCAATAAAAAGGCACAGAGTTGCAGAATGGATCACGAAACAAAACTCAACCATATGCTGCCTCCAAGGGACACATCTCAGTTCCAAAGACAAATAAAGAGTCAAAGTGAAAGGGTGGAAAATGATATTTCAAGCAAATGGCATTCAGAGAAAAGTGGGAGCAACTGTACTAATATTGGACGAAATAGACTTCAAAATTAAAAAAGATAAAGCAAGATATGAAGGGACACTTCATAATGATAAAGGGAATCATGCACCAAGAAGACATAACACTTTTTAATATCTATGCTCCCAATCATGGAGCTCCAAAATATGTAAAGCAATTACTAACAGAACTAATGGGAGAAACAGACTAAAACAATATCTTAGTAGGGGAACTAAATACCCCACTGTCAGATATTTCAGATCATTCAAACAGAAAATCAGTATGGAAATATCATCCTTAAAGGACACATTAGACCAACTGGACATAATTGACATATACAGAGCCTTTCATCCCAAATCATCTGCTTGCTTATCCATTCTTCTCTAGTGCACAAGGAACATTCTCAAGAACTAACCACATACTGGGATACAGAGATAGCCTCAACAAATATCAATCAAGTGGGCTTCATCCAAGGGGCACGGGGATGGTTCAACTTATGGAAATCGATTACCGTGATAAACCACATAAACAAATTAAAAAATAAGAATCATAGGATCATATCAATAGATGCAGAATAAGACTTCAAGAAGATACAGCATCCATTTTTGATCAAAACACTTAACAAAATTGATATAGAAGGAAATTGATATAGAAGGAAAGTACCTTAAGGAAAGGCCATATATAAAAAACCCTCAGCCAACATCAAACTTAATGGTGAAAAACTAAAAATCTTCCCTCTAAGATCAGAAGCAAGACAAGGCTGTCCCCTGTCACCACTGTTATTCAATATAATATTGGAGGTCCTAGCGAGTGTAGTCAGGCAAGAAATTGATATAAAAGGCATCCAAATATCACACGAAGAAGTCAAACTGTCACTATTTGCGGATGACATAATTCTCTACATAGAAAACACTCCACGAGACTCCACGAGAACACTACTAGAAACAATAAGTAAATACAGTAAAGTCTCTGGATACAAAATCAATGTTCAAAAATCCATAGTGTTCCTATACTCTAATAATTTAGCATCAGAAGAGGAAGTGGAAAAATAATTCCTTTTGCAACTTTAACAAAAAAGAATACCTAGGAATAAGTTTAACGAAACATGTGAAGGACCTATATAATGAAAACTACAAGACTCTATCAAAAGAAATCGTTGAAGATACAAAGAAATGGAAAGATATTCGTGTTCTTGGATTGGAAGAATCATCATAGTTAAAATGACCGTATTATCTAAAGCATTATACAGATTTAATGCAATCCCCATCAAAATCCCATCAGCATTTCTTAAAGATATGGATCAAAAAATCATCATATTTGTATGGAAGCACAAAAGTCCCCAAATTGCCAAAGCCATCATGAGAAAAAAGAACGAGGCTGGAGGCATCACTGTGCCCAACTTCAAATTATACTTTAAAGTGACAGTAATCAAAACAGCATGGTATTGGCAGCAAAACAAACACAGATCAGTGGAACAGAATAAAGAGTCCAGAAGAAAACTCATATTTATATGGGCAAATAATTTTCGACAAGCCAAAAACCTACAGTGGAGAAAGCAAAGCTTCTTCAATAAATAGTGCTGGGAATATTGGAAAGCCACCTGAAAAAAAAAAAAAAAATGGAACTAGACTGTTGTCTATCGCCACACACTAAAATTAACTCAAAATGGATTAAAGACCTGAATATAAGACCGGAATCAATAAAATGCATAGAAGAAAACATAGAAACGAAGCTCAAGGACCTTGGAGAGGATTTTATGAATTTGACCTCCAAGGCAAGGGAAGTTAAAGCAAAAATGAATGAATGGGACTACCTCAAACTAAAAAGTTTCTGCTCAGCAAAAGAAATTGTCAATGAGGTAAAGAGACAACCATCCAAATGGGAAAATATATTTTGAAGCAATGCCTCCGATAAGGGCCTAATATACAAAGATCTCATATGACTCAATAACAACAGATAAACAAATGATCCAATCAAAAATGGGCAGAGAACCTGAACAGACACTTCTCCCTAGAGGGCATACAAATGGCCAACAAATATATGAAAAGATACTCAACATCACTAGCTATTAGGGAAATGCCAATCAAAACCACGAGATACCATCTCAAACCTGTTAGAATAGCTGTAATCAATAGGTCAAGTAATAACAAATGTTGGAGAGGATGCAGAGAAAAAGGAACCCTCATACACTTCTGGGGGAACTGTAAATTTGTACATGCTGTGTCCAGCAAGTGTTAAATCCTGCCATGTCCAGCGCAGCCCTGGAAAATAAACCTGAGTGGGAACAGTGGGAAATTGAGAAAAGAAAGTAAAAGTGGTAGGAAGCCTTGCAACCTAGAATATAAAAACTTAGCAAAAAGTTAGAAAAGACAAGTCAAAATTAATAGTAGAGGCAATTGATAATGAAGTTACTTTTTCATAGCAGTTTGTTAATTCAAGGTACACAAAAGTTCCCTGATTCCCTGGGACATGTGGATTTATCTAGTTTCCAGAACAAGAGCTTAAGATCTTCCATGGGTTCACAGGAATAGGTTGCACTTTTCGGTTTATATCTGGATGAACCTGTGAGGACTCATAAGAAACTGGTTTAATTTGAGATAAAAGTACCCACTTGTTGATTCCTTATAAGTTGACACCAGTTGAGAACTTAACAAAACTTGGTAGGGCTCTTTCTGTTTACCTTGAGGAATGACTTTTTATTTTTGTCATTGTGCATTGGAGAGAGGCCTATGGGATGGGTCAGGACAAAGTAGGTAGCTCTAGTATCTAGTAAAATTTAGTTTTTCCTTCTTGCCATGTCAAGAGTGACGTGAGGTTCCACTGTTGTGATCATGGTGGATTTTATTTTAGGATCGGAGCTTGCAAGTGCTTGAGCCTCCATTATTGGAGGAGAGAGCATCCCCTTTATGAAAGACTTGCTATGTGGGACGAGGTCTTATGAGGTCCACCTCTTCCCGGCTTCCCAGGGATGGATGAACACTCGCCCTTTATAGTACCCTTCCTTCTGCAATTTGTACATTGATTATGCCTCATTCCCAACAATGCCACTCATGGCCAATTAAGATCAAGGCCTTCTGAGCCTGCAAGGTTTTTATTGCCTAGGGTCACCTCGAATGGTCCCTGTATTATGGCAGCTAACATTTGCACTCTTTTTGTACTTTGCTTCCTTCTCTGCCCAGTCTCAATTATTGGACACCTTAAAGACCTGTGGTACCAAGGCAACCTGTGGGATTGGGGTTTATGCCCCAACTTTTGGAGCTTCTTTTGAATATTGAGCACATATAAAGTTATGAAAGGTATAGCTAGGAGTTTGTGGCCCTCAAACTTTGGGCTAATGTTAGTATATTCTCTAAAAGCCTCAGAAAGCTGGTTGAGGCAACATAAAACACAGAAATTACTTTGATTAAGCATGGAATCCTTGTTTTCTACTCAGAAAACTTTTCTATAACATCAGTAGAAGACTAATAGTCTAAGAAACATTAAAATACAACTTTAATTTTGTATGAGTTTACTTTTGGTATTTAAATTTTCAATCTTGTTTAGCTTAATCACATAAAATTTCCTCTCAGAATTTCTCTTCACAAACTCTCAACCACTTTATTCCTACAGTTTGTCTCTTTTTACTCATTCGGAAATAACTAACTTTAAGATAAACACCTTTCCTTTAATTTCCTTCACAATAAATCTCTATATTTCATACCTTCTGTTACCAAAACATATTTTCCTTTCTACCATAATTAGAATTCTTAACTGAGCCACCATATTACATATACCATAGACAAATATAGATCAGAGGTTATGCCCATACTCATATTTTCTCATCATCAGGATATGTAACTTCTCTGGGAGTGCTGATTTAGCCAGTTAAAGTCCATTCCTGACTGTCCTTTCCTCCCCTAGCCTTTTGATCTCTACGATCCTCCCTCTTTATTTCTTGCTCCTACTCAGGAGGCAATAGTGGTGGAGGAGCAGAAGGCAGTGGAGGAGTATGTAGATCCTCATACCCCTCCAAAGTCCTTTGCAATGCAGTAATTAACTCATTACTTTTTCCTCCCAGGAGTCTCTGTTCCTCCCAGGTCTGACTATTTACAGTCCTTCTTCTGTATGAAATCTAAATTGCTGAATCCATTGAGTATGCACACTACATCCTCTAGTCCTAAACATAGTTTTAAGCATCTGTACATAAATATTAGGGTCTTTTGACCCTAGTTGCCCATGTTTTACTCCTGATTATGACGGCCAATCCTTTAACCTTATTTACTGTCTTAAATCTACTTAACATGTGTGTTTTCTTGAATTCTACCAGGCTGTTCTCTGAATTCTCCCTCCTCCTTTGTTCTTTTGCATGTGCTTTTCCAAGGGAGTGTCTCCTCACCTGACCTTATTTACAAGTTTTCCCTTCCTCAGGTCCCTGTTCAGGCACCACCTGCCCAGCAAGTGGTAAATCCTGCTATATCCAGTGTGGCCCTGGAAAAAAACCTGAGTGGGAACGGGGGAGGTTGAAAAAAGAAAGAAGATAGAAAGCGGGTATCAGGAGGTCCACTGCCCACTGGATGGACAATGACCCAGTTTATTTTTTGCAAGCTCCTTTTATACAGGAACGTACAATTGCTGCTGTCATAAACAGTTTCTCTAAAGCATAGTAACACTGTTTCTTCTGTTTTTCCGAGACTACATATTCTCCTGGCCTTCAGCTTATTATCTGTCTGTGGCTATATTTGTATGATCTTGGTCTCAGGAGGAATTTGTGGAGGTGAAGTAACCCTTGGTTGCCTTCACAGTTTGCAAGGACCTTGTCAGTTTACAAACCGCTCTCCACAGATACAGCCACTATGGAAAACAGTATGGAGGTTCCTCAAAAAACTAAGAATTGTTCTTCCATATGATTCCAAAATCCCTCTACTGGAGATTTACCCCAAAGACTTGAAAACCCATATCCAAAAAGATATTTGCATACCGATATTCATAGCAGCATTATTCACAGTGGCCAGGACATGGAAGCAACTGAAGTGTCCTATGATAGATGATTGGCTAAAGAAGCTGTGATACACATATATAATAGAAAATTACTCAGCCACAAGAGACGAAATACTACCATTTGCAAAAACATGGACAGACCTCAAGATAATCATGCTAAGTGAAATAAGCCAGGCAGAAAAATTTGAAAATCACATGATATCACTTACATGTGGGATATAAACCTAAAAGCAACAAATGAGCAGGACAAACATACAGAGACTCCAGGACATGGACAATGTACTAGTGGTTACCAGAAGGTAGGGGTCGGGGAGGAAGGGGAAGGTAGTCAGTGTAAAGGGAGTCAAATATAGTGGAGTAGGGGGAGGGCGAAGTGGGTAAAGCAGATCAAATATATGGTAGCTGAAGGAAACTGGACTTTGGGTGGTAATAGAATATATAGATGTCGAATTATAATGTACACCTAAAAATTATATAGTTGTATTAACCAATGTTACCCTAATAAACAAAAAAAAAGATACAAAATAAAATGCATAAAAGAAAAAACAACAACAAAGAAAAAAGAAGAAAAAACTGCCAGTTTTTCCTAATCGCTTTCATACTTTGTAGATGTTGGAAGATTCCAAGGTTGCATCAGAAAGTGCAGATGTCAAGTCACCTCTTGGAATAATACCACAGGCAATTCAAATCTATTTATCTCTTCCCATATAGGACACATTTGGAGCACTGGTCGAAACAAGCTTGGAGAACTGAGAAAATGGAGTTCTGTGTCCAATATAAAGGAAGAAGAGATATTTGGCAGACTTTACTTTTTCAAAAACCAATTTACACCCCAAATGTGGTTGACTGAAATATATAAGTGAGAAGTGTGGAAAGAGACAAACTAAAATCTTGAAATGTGATTGACTGAAATATTTAGGTGAGCAATGTGGGGACAGGTGTAGAGGAGTGGTGTATTTTAAAGTTTAAAATTATAGTGCTAGATTTCACTTTCTAGCATAATGAAAATTTAATTTTCACTTTACTATGACCGATGCTTGGAAATTTAAATAGCTGACTTACTAGAACTTTTCAAAATTTACAAGTTTATGTTGCTTCAAAAAATTTTTTTGCCTCTGAGGAATTTTGGAAAGATTAAAGATAATGTTTGAATTTAATGAAAATTGCAGGAACTAGAAGCCCCTATTTAACAAGAGTTTATTACATACATTTTAAGGACTAAATTTAACACATTCATTGCACTAAATAGTTATAATTAAATTGCTTTATTTTGTATTACTTGTAAAATTTCTGCAAAAATCTAATTATTAAATATGTTATATACCAGATGACTAATGCTGAATTAAAGGTATACAGATAAAGAATAATTAAATTGTGTTTTGCCAGGTTACTTCTCTCTGTAGTCATTGCTTCTGGGTTAAATCTTCACAAGTAAATCATATATGCGTGAGGAAATATCTTCTTACAGACAAACAAGTAAGCAAATTCTTTTTATTTTAAAAGGAAATAATGTATGTTTAACTAGCAACAGCTAGGGCTTGTCGATGCAAAAATAGTAAAGATTTGCATGGTCTTTCACCAGGCTCTTTAGATGAAAGAGATGATGTTTTGGAAAAAGCATAGAAATAAACCAAAGATGTTTCATTTTTGTATGCTTTATAATTTCTATAACTCTTTTCCCTCTAGGCTTTCACCATATTTAACATTAACTTTCTCTTAATTAAAAAGTACGACCATTGCATAAAATTAAGGAAAGTATATGAAGAAGAAAATAATTTATAATCCTGTACTTTTGAATGCTTTAAAATATGCATAGTTATAAGTCTCCCTGCCCCAGGGCAACACAAACATACACACGCAACACCCATAGAAACACACACAAATACATAATTTTGATCATGCATTTTTGGTTTTAAAATCTTGGGTTTTTTTCATTTATGTTATATCAAAAGCATTTTATATCATTAGATATTCTTCAAAAACATCATTTCAAGGACTGTTTAATATTCCACCACGTGGACATATTGTAATTTACTTTTTTCTCCCATATTCCTGAAAATCTACTTTTTTAAACTAGTGGCATTTGAAAGCAGCAGTCCATAATGAGATCCTTGGAGCCCATGACTGCTCTAAAATGAAAACTCTTTACTCATATGTCTACTAGTCCTTCTTATGGAGATAGGATCCATAATTTTCATTAAATGTTCAAAGCTACATTTACACCAAATGAGGATGAATCAATTAGCTGCTAAGTCATATCCTGTAGATTAAATGTATTTTTTTTTACTCTTTCCAAAAGATTTAGCGTAATGATCAAAAAAAAAAAAGTTTGCTAGTATTCTCATATATACTATATAGGAAAAAAATACACTCCACGTGTGTGTTTCTCCTTTACTAAAACACTACTACCATACTTACAACACTTCTGACACCTGATATATGGGTTTGCCACTCATCAAGCAGTTCTCAGCAACACCAACTGGGTGTCAATTTAATTCTAACACTAACTGGAATTAGTGCGGACCCCGCAAGTTAAGGTTCAGCCCCACAAGACTGCCTCCTACTGCAGATGTCAATAAAAAATAATAGGTCCTCAGGACACCCACAACTTTTGTTTGTCTAACTTGCCTATAAACCAGAAATTCCCACAACGCCCCTTCTTGTATTCAGTTTCTAGAACAGCCCACAGAATTCAGGGAATCACTTATTTGCATTTACCAGTTTATTATACACTAAAGGATGTGACAAAGGGTACAGATGAAGAGATACATAGAGTAAGACTGGGAAGCATCCCAGTTCAAGAGCTTCTGTTTCCATAGAGTTCAGGGGCACCATCCTCCTGGTAGGTAGATATATTCACCAACGAGGAAGCTCTCCAAACTTCATATTTTAGAGAGATTTTATGGAGGCTTCATTACATGGGCTTGATCGAATATCAACTCCATTATCAGCTGTTTTCCCTCTCCTGAGAGTGGGGTATAGAAATGAAGGTTTAAAGCTTCTAAAACACGACTTGTTCTTTCTGTAAACTGCAACTATCCAGAAGCCCACCAAAGGCCTCCTCATTACAACGAAAGATATTCCTATCATCCAGGAAATTCTCTTGGATTTAGGAGCTCAGTATCAGATATTCCTATCACTCAGGAAATTAGAAAGGTCTTAGGAGCTGTGCATTAGGAACTGGGGTCATAGACTAAATGTTAGAACAAAATGTTCTCCTGTCACCCTTATTTACAAGGGGTTTTAAGAGCTCTGTTTCAGGAGCCAGGACACTAATCCTTTTTGACCAGAGCCTCTCACTTATGATCTCATTTAACCTTAATTACTTAATAGTCTCAAGAAAGAAAGCCATAACATTTCTTTCTGATTGTGTGTGTATGTGTGTGTGTATGTGTTGTTAGGGGTATGTATGACAATTCAAGACTGCCCACTTGATATGAATCACTGGAGTTAATGTACCTTTCCAAGGGCTTAGTAAATTGCATATCCAAAATCCAATCTTTTGTTGTTGCTGTTGGCTTGTATTTTTTTGTTCATTTATATATTTTACCAAATTTATCAATCATTGCTTCTATCTAAACAAAACAGCTTTGGGCTTAAAATATATTTATGTTTTTAATTATATGTCAAAAATACAGTTTATTTAATGGTTTATTTGAACATTTTTTTGTCTCAGCTACGGTTCTGCATTTTAAGATAAAATGATTCTTAATAGGCTTGTAATGTCAGAATATTTTTACATCAAATAGTTTAGAGTGTGTGTCTGTTGTTCTCAAAACTGTTGACTTTTTAAAATGAGTTTCTGTAAATTTGTAGTCTTGCCATGTAAACAAAAGTATGGATATTTAATAAAGCACTTTTGCTATGTTTTCCAATAGTGTTTATAACTATTGAAATTCTTCTAATTATAGTAAAAATATACTACATTATTAGATATTTTCTATATAATACTCCATATGGAAACAGTTTTCTTTTATAACTCAGTACTAGGATGTTTTTAATTCAACGGCATTGATATTCTTCCTCTTTCTGATAATGATAATGATGCTGATGACGACAATGATGATGATATTAGTAATACTTTCTTTTCACCTTGAGAGTCAGTAAACTCTGAATCATATTTGAAATAGTGAAGCTACCATGCATGTAATGCCTTTCATGTATTTGTTCATTTAATCTAGTGAATCATATGTGATTACTAGGTTATTGATGAGAAACTTTCATTCAAAATGGGTAAGTGACCTGTGTAAGTTCACACAGCATACATGGAGAATTACTGGTATTTGTTCTAGGCTCTGGTTCAACAGTTTTTACTTTAATTTTTTTTTTTATTGCCTATAAGAGAGGTCATACAGTATTTCTTTTCTTTGTCTTATTTCTCTTAGCACAGTGCCCTCCAGGGGTTCATCCATGTTGCTCCCACCCTTCATTTTCTCGATTAGGTACTGTATCTTTTAAGACATTATTTTGTTTTGTGACCAAATGTGATACCCAACAACTAGAGGACATTTCTTACAGTGCGTAAAGGTAAATTGAAGACAAATAAAAAGACATATTTTTTTTACACAGTTTAACAACAGTGATTAATGATTCGATGTTAATAAAATTTAATTATATAAATTAAATATTTAGTCAAATATTTTTAAAATCAAGAGGAAAAACTAACACACAATCCATATTGAAAAGAAGTTAAAGACAAGAAGAGTAACCAATTTTAAAAAACTAAGATAAGTACATAAGTTAAATATCTGTATATATTTACTATTAATTTACTACTATTAATGTTATTATGCATATAAAGTTAAAGATGCCCAAACCTGGCAGATAAAAAAATTTAAAAAGTCTTTAGAAAGATATTTAAGCACATACTATAATTATCTTTCCATAATTATAATTGCTTTCATAATTTATGGCATGGAAATACTATCAAAATTTTATTCCATGGCTTATTTAAAGCTCTAAATTAAATATGATTACATTCTGTATTAGTCTCATAGCAAATATGGACTTAAACATAACTGATATGGAATAATAATATTTAATATTGTAATGACATTGTTAGATGAATATATTATAAAATACTTCAGTTGTAAAAGTTGGATAAATTATTTTGTAAGAAATTTACAATCAATGACTATCAATAGCATAAATATTTATCTAGATGTTTCTATAGATGTTAATTTTTTTAATTTTTCATAACTGCTAAACTGATATTTTAAATGATTATTTGACTGTACTCTCTCTGGAGTTTATAAAATGCATATATCTAATATCTTTATTATTCATGGTAGCCAGGACATGGAAACAACTGAAATACCCCTCAATAGATGATTGGATAAAGAAGCTATTGTACATATATACAATGGAATATTACTCAACCATAAGAAGAGATGAAATACTGCCATTTACAACAACATGAATGGACCTCGAGATTTTTTTTTTTTTTTGGCGAGCCCAGGAAATGGTACTTAACACCCAACATGAGAAAACAGAGAACACCATCTTTCTGATCAAAGGAGAAACCTGAACAAATTGATCTAAAAATAATGGGCATTTGAATTTGAACGAGGAAAGACAGGCTCACTGAAAAGAATCTTATCCATAAATGTCCAAAACACCAATAAAAGTGTGCTGCTTGCCTGAAAACCGCAATGCTAAGTTAATTCTCTCCACAATGAAGTCGAACAGATGAGCAGAGATCTTTTTGGCCAGCGTGTCCCTGACGTTGACAGCCTGGGGCCTGTCAGAAATAAGCCAGACAGAAAAAGTTGAAAATCACATAATATCACTTATATATTGTATATAAACCTAAAAGCAACAAATGAACAGGACAAACATACAGAGATCATGGACATGGACTATAGACTAGTGCTTACCAGGGAGTAGTAGGTGGTGGGAGGTAGACAGGGTAAAGGAGTCAAATATGTGGTGACAGAAAGAAATCTAACTATGAGAGGTGAAAACACAGTGTAAATATATATGTGCCTTATTAAGGTGTACAATTAAAACTTATTGAATTCTATTAACTACTGTCACCATAAAAAAATAAATAATTAAAAATTAAAAAAAATTAAAAAAATAAAAACCTACTTGGGAAGAATTATCTGGGTGGTGAAAGATGTCTTAGAGTGAACACCTGGATTTCTTGTGATAAATAAACGCAATAGGATAGATTATTTCTCTAGGACTAGTTAGAACTCTCCAGGACATTCCACCTCTCAATCTATAAGTGGGTTATTCAGGCTAGGGAAAGGGGTGTTTTTCAGGAAACCAATTTCATGCAATGTAGTATTCTATGTAAGTTGGAGAAATAAAGAGATAGAAAGTTTAGCAACATATTGAAGCAAGTATATGCTATAATAAGAATTCAATTAGGAAAGCACAAATTTCTGTGTGGATTCCAAAAAAGACATTTCAATTGATGAAATAACATAAATTGTTGCCTAGAGGGTGAAGGATTTGTATGACACTGAAGAGTAGTTAGAATTCTTCAGTGAACTTTTTTTTTTTTTAGTAGTTTATTTTATTATTAGTTTCAAGTAAACAGTACATTGGTTAGGCATTTATATAATTTATGAAATGATCACCCTGATTACTCTATCTTCCCTCTGGCTCTACATATACCCATTACATTACTGCTGATTACATTCCCTATGCCATACTCTCCATCCCCATGACCATCTATCAACTACTAATTTGTTCTTCTTTAACCTTTCACTGCTTTCTCACAGATCCCCAAACTCCCTCCTCTCTGGCTGTCATCATATTGTCCTTTATATTTGTGAGTCTGTTTTGAATTAGTTTGTACCTTTTCTTCCTTAGATTCTATATATGAGTCAAATTATGTTGTATTTATCTTTCACTGTCTGACTTATTTCGCTCAGCTTAATAACCTCGGTGAATCTTAAAGGAGGAGGATAATCTAAGCAGAGGAAACAGTGAGCCAAAATCTAGAAGAAAAGAAGTGCAGAGTTTGCATGTGAAACAGAAATAAAAGGCAGGTACCTTGAGAGGAGAGGGGAGTAAAAAATCTTTAAATGGTGAACATTTTCAAGTGCCGCTTTTAACCTTGAAGCCTGGAGTCTTCCACCATTTCCAATTAAATCAGAGCAAAAGTGATTTAAGTAATTCTCAGCTCATACTTAGAGCAACGGAAATCTTTTGGAAACAATGCTGAATCAGGGCCAACCAAGATCTGGTGCTTGATGGAAAGATGATTTAAAAAATAAGAGAGAAGCTCAGGACTTTTTAAAAAAATATTTTCTTAATTTTATTTATTTATCTAAAAGAAACCATAATAAAGACACGTAGAAAGAGAGACTATCTGAGTAACCCTGGCAAACCACGCAATTTCCCTGGGCTAAGTTCCTCATTTTTACTTGGATTACTTGGTTTAAGGCCATCTAATAACATATCCAGGTCTTATTTATTTATTTATTTATTTATTTATTTATTTATTTATTTATATTTTAGGCGAGGCAATCCTTGGTTGACCTTACAGATTGCAAGGACCTTGTCAGCTTACAATCCCTTATTTTTTAGGCCTACAGCACCTGGTCTTCCTAGGTGGTCTCCTATCCAAGTACTAACCAGGCCCGACCCTGCTTAGCTTCTGAGATCAGATGCGATCAGGCTTGTTCATGGTGGCATGGCCCACCGTAGACCAAGCCCAGGATTTTTAAAGAGGCTTTTATACCACATACTATATAATATTGGTGTAATGTAGTATTTCATCTACCATACATGCATGTTAATTTTTTAGTTCATCTTGAAATGTATGGTGATAAATTTTAAATTAAAACTGGTGTTATATATAGGAAAAAGAAGAGAAAACATAGAATTGACCAAAAAAGCTGAGACTGAAATATCAATGAATAAAACTATACTTAATAGCTTAAACTATGGATGGTGGATTAAGGGCATTACTAAAAGTATATTAGGGGAAAGGCAACACAATTAAAGCATTACTGAAATGAATTATCCAATGTAAGTAATAGTGAAAGTTGTATATACAAATTTATGCTCTGAAATGGTACATCTAATGTGCTTAGAGACTGAAGGAATTTAATTTTAGTAAATATATATTGTGTCCTTGGTATGTGCTAAAAATACAGAGAAAAACAAAACAAACTATCCTCCTGCCCTTAGAGAATTAAAATTCTAGTAAACTAGACCCCCCAAAAGTAAACAAATAAAGCTTTTATTTATACAGACATGTAGGGATTTAGTTTCTGACTCAAAATTGTGAATGTTCATGTCATGTTAAAGTAAATCTTCACGATGTCAAAAGGACGCAGAACAAAAGAATTAATTTGGGAATATCACCTATATTTACTATGGGTTAAGGCTGATAACTTACATCTAGATCCACCAATGAAAATTGATTTTCATTGCTCACAAGTAATCAGTCGTTTTAATTGCAAGAAGGGGGGGGAGGAAGTGTTAATATCTCTCTTCAGCCTTTAATACAAAAATTAATAGCTCTTACTATATATCCAAAAGAATTAAAAGCAGGGTCTTTAACAAGTGGTATTATTATTCACAGTAACTTAAAATGTGGAAATAATCATTTACAGATGAATGGGTGAACAAAATGTGGTATATACATACTATGGAATATTATGCAGTCTTAAAAATATGAAATAAGCCAGACTCGGGACAAATACTATATGGTTTGAGGTTCTGAGAGTAGTCCAATTCCTAGAGAAAATAGAATGGTGATTACTAGGGGCTATGAGGTGTGTGGATTGAGGAGTTATTGTTTAATAGTCACGGAGTTTCAAATTGGGAAGATGAAAAACTACTAGATATAAGTGGTGAAGATGGTTTCAGAGGAGTATGCATGTACCTAATGTAACTGAATTGTACATTTTAAATGGTTAAAATGGTAACTTTTATGTGATGTATATTTGAGCACAGTCAAAGAAAAATTCCAAAGGTGGGCAGAAACATCATCAGTACTGTTAGAACATGAAAACTTATTTTCAAAGCTGTTTTACTTGGGTGGTATCCATTTTTCCTAATTTGGTTTGAATGTGAATCTCATATTCACATTCAGAAGCAAAGATTTGTGTCACTGTATTTATATTTTTTGATTATACGACTGTGGCTTTTAACATTTATTCCCCAACACATCATCAGTGATATCAGTATCAGTTGCAACAGTTGAGTAGTGATGCTCACTGTGGAGCCATACCTCTGCTCCTAAGCCTGCAAGGAGTATATGTCAGTATCTCCCAGAAGATTCTGATTTACTCTTCTTTAGGGGCAGGCCATTGGTTGAATAACACTAACTGAACTCTCCTATTCTACTGAAAAATGACTGATAGACTTGGTTACATCAGAATAATAGACCACTGTGACTAAGATGCTATAAATGGTGAAAGGGCAAGCAATAAGCTAAGAGCAAATATTTACAATGTATTTTTTTTATACTCAGAAAAACAGTGTCCAGGATGTAGAAAGAATTTTTGAAAGCAACTATTTGGCCAACATAAACGAAACTGAAAAGTTATGTGTATTTCTCATATTACACATAATTTTCTGTGTGAGATATAGAAAATTAAACTTAACCTTAAAGAATTAATTATTTGTTACTCTTGGGTCTTCAAGAAATATTAACCAATATATATTCCTTACTAATAACAATAGTTGCTATTTAGTTGTTTTTTTTTATTTTTTGAGAACTGTAAAAAATTATTTACTTATTTTAGTCTACAGAATTTATTTAAATAAGCCAACAAAACAAACAAACAAAAATAAAACATCTAATCACAAAACTAGTGCAATTTTTCCTAATTGTAATGTCGTAAAAATGAAGATTAGTAAAGTTGGGTAACTTTCCAAGTATCACTCAGCCAGTGGAGACAGAATTCAAAGTTAGATTTACCTTAGTCCAAGGGCTTTTCTTATAATATCTATGTCATTTTTTTGCTTCCCATGGGAAGGGAGTATTGGGATCTTAGCAGAAGTAGAATGTTGGCAGAAAATAACAGAACATCTAAATTTCTATGAAAAATTAAGAAATAATTATCAAGGCAACTCAATGGTATTCAAATTGAGATGTCCTATGTGAATTATGACTCCCTCCATTGAAGTAACAAGTCGGATCTGATTTTACAAACACCTTTCAATTTATTAACCAACTTTTCCCGTTTATTACATGCCATTTTAACTGCAACCTAATGTAATGCAAATATAAGGAGAAGCAAAAATCAAGATTCATTTTTACAATCTCTGATAATTTTCCAGAAGTTAATGCAATAAGGATTCATCTCTCCTTCTACAAGTTGCAGATATGAAAATTTCAGTGTCATAAAAATTGAATTAAATTGTTAACAATGTCTCTTGGTTCAAAAAGACTATGAACATTGCATTCTTGAGTCATTAAAGAAGTTATTAAATTTATGGACAAGAAAATAATATTTTGAAAAAGCATCAAGAAAGGGAGAGTTTTCACTCACGAATCTCCAATTCTTTATTACATTTTCTGAACAATCATGAAATGGGGACAAGATGTTTTAGGAGAATGCTGCTATTGAGAGAAAAAAAGCCACAGCCACTGTTAGAGAATACAGATTTCCTTAGTAGCAAAAGTATGGAAATATGCAAGGGTAACAATGCAGAGAGCAATATAATTTGCTTCTTGACAGAGATTAGGGCTTCTGAGGGCTCCTAGTCACCAGCCCTGGCCTGATGATGTGACTCTAATGGAAGGGACTTAATCGCAGCACACTCATGTGTTTCCCCAGTGTAGCATCTTTTACTCAACCATCTTTTACTCACGCCTGGCTCGTGTCGAAAATGGTACCCATAGCAAACTCTTATGTCATGTTTATACTGTCGGGGAGGTTGAGTTTTTCCTCTGCCCTTCTAGGTTTTCCTTGCTGGTCTAAGAATTAAACTGACATGAAAGAAATTAACAGAAGAAAATCAAATTTGATCACATATGTACATAAGAAGATCTCACAGATATAGGACCTAAGGAAATGACCGAAGCAGACAGCTTTTGTACTTTTTAAAGGATGAAACAATAGATGAGGATTTGACAGGACAAACAAATTTACGTTTGTGTACTTAATTAGTAAGGAATAAATAGAGTATGGGATTGGGGTAGTAAATTATTAAAAAGAACAAAGTTTGTTTATACAGGCTTCTCAGCCCCAAATTCTCTGTCTCTGGTGCTAAAGATGTTTCTCTTTCCTTCTGGTACAGGGAAGGTACCATCGACATGGGATATTTAGTTTCTGCTTTCAGAGGGACATAGGGGAATCAGAATGCCCTTTTTACACAGGCTGCTTTTTGCATAACTTTAATTCAAAATATCAATATGCCATTTCGGTATATTTTGGGGGCCCACACTAAGTTCCAATAATGCTGTACTGTGTACTCCAAATACTTCTCAGGAAACTAACTCTCTTATTCCTCTCCAAAACCCCATGAGGTAGCTACTATGATTATTCTCAATTTACAGATGAGCACAATGAGTCACAGAAACAACAAGTAACCTGACTAAAGTGTAAAACAAGTCAGTTGTGAGGCCAAGATTCACAGCAATGCACTCTCGTTTGGAAACTATGCTCTGTGCAACCCAGATGGAGGAACACTGGGCTGGAAGTCAAATCACTTGATTCAGGCCCAGATCTGTTCTTAACTCTCTATAAGATGCTATATTTTATTACTCTGGCCACAGTTGTCTTCTATTATGCAAATATTGCTTTAGAACTAGGAGCCTTTGAACGTCTTTAACTATTTCTGATAGTTTGTATGTTATTTACCTTAGTAAAATAATGACATGGAAATCAAAATGTCAAGTGCCCCCAAAATACTATTATATTTGAGAGCTACATTTTAAACTTCAAGGAACCTACTTAATTTTGAAATCTAAAGCATCATTTATGTATCACAGGTTTTTGGTCTATGGTACTTGAAACTAGTGCAATATTTTGTGACAATTTCCTAGTTGCTCTATATAATGGAGATATAAACAAGTACAGTCTGAATTAAGGTCTCATAAATTATTAATTTTGATCTTCCTTTGCCAACTATGGGACACCCAGCTTTATACAAACACTTCTCATTATTTCAGGGGAGTCATATTTCTTAAGAGATCTTACTAACCATGATTTTCTACATGATTGCCATGTCATCTGACCTCGTATAGTTTGTACCTACAACAAAGTGAATATACAAAGGTGCCTCAGGGTTCATTGCCTTCTGGGCTATGACCCTATAACTGAAGTACCATGTGTCTGGGCACTTAAACATGTTATACTGTTATCATATATCTATGTGCCAATTTTCTCTACTAGAATTAAAATTTCATCTAAGCAGATACCATGTTACCTCATAAACTTAACATCTCAAATTGGTATTCATTTTAAAATCTATGTGTTCATTTTTTTTTACATATAGCCATGGCTTGTAACCTGTTTAATCAAGACTTTCCATGTAACACTTGAATCAATTATTTATTTTCAGATAAACAAAATATTTTTTCAATTACCTTCTTGGACCTGATTGCAACATTAAGAGTTGTGATAACATGACCCATTATTTCCCTAAAGATGTCTCTTCTTGTCAAAATTAGGAGCTTAGATTTGAGAATACCTTTGTGGAAGTTATGCATCTATCACAATTTTTTCATTTATTTAAACCCACTAAAGAAACCAAATGTCAAGACAATTGGTTTTTTTTCCCCCCTAATAATGTATATATTTTTGTTATATGGTCACAGCCTATGTTGTAGCTAATAATATTTTCCTTCTCATCTTCTGTAGCCTCAGAGTCAAATATTTGACTCAGCTATGCAATTTTACAAGTTGAATGCAATACACATGTATTTTGACAACTTTTTCTCTGCTTTCCATTGTAGTCTTTGCTTTCTTTCCCTTTACTATTTTTATATTCTTGTATAGGATGTATTTTTACAAAAGACTTCATATCTATTTTGGAATTCTGTGGGGTATATGCAAACAGATGACTGCTAAATACTCTGTTTCTAAGAATCTGTGCCTTTTAAGCCTACATTTTCCCCTTGTTTAAGTTGAGAACTGTGAGGTATTAGCCTTGGTTTCTGATATATATTTGTCATTATTGGTCTGAATAAGTACAAATTTTAGTTTTGTTACTAATGAAATGTTCAGATAAGATACTTTTGCATATTTCAGTTTTACTTTATTTTTTTACTCTTCTTTTTCTCTACACAAATGAGTCTTTTTATTGTCACAGGAAGGAGATCACAAAACTTTTCATTCATATACTAGTAATTAAATTTACACTTGTTAGTTTGAATGTAATTTAATTAAGAATGCCTTAATTTTGAATGCTTAAAATAGAACTGGGACTATTTTTTCCAAGCTTATATATAGCTAGAGAATGAGGAAAGTTCAGGCCCTTCTAAGTAGATGAAAAGTGGTTCACCTAACTGAAAATTCCCTTACAAGTAAAAAGTTTGAGGACATTTTTTACAGGTTTCAAGCCATTGGACATGATACATTAGGAAAAAATAGTTTATTCCTTTCCTCATTCACTGGTGGTGCATATATTTCAAAGTCTGATCACATTCTGGTAGCATTAAAAATTTATTTAATACCTGCAATTCTTTCAGATGATTAAGTGTGTAACAATCCAGAGTAAGATATGGAATATTATCTTTTGAGTCAAGTTGCATTTTTTTTGTAGCAGATTTTATATATTGTAGAGCAGTGATAATTTTGAGTACTTTCCTATATTATGTTTCAAGAACTGTGTTTAGCATCATTTATCTGATAGAGATCTGTCTGAAATATTGACAATCAATTTAAAGATCTTAGAACCTTTTTTTTAAATTGAGGACTGCATTGCAAGACACAATCCCAAAGATATTTTAAGCAAATAAGAAATACTTTTGTCTGAAAATGTCCTATAATTTCTTAAACCTCCAGTTAACTCCAGTTAACTTTATGTTGTACTGACCTAACAATGTAACACAAATCTAAGTAAAAATGATTAAAATGAGCCTTTAAAAAATTTTTATTCATACTTCTTTAAATATATTTTTATTTTGAACTGCCTATTTATATTGGAAATAAGAAGAATAAAGTGCTAGATTTATTTAAAATGTATTATGAAAAAATTAATTCCAAATATACCATAAAAAATGAGTGACTCCCTATAGTTCTAATTTACATTAAGAAAACCAGTGAGCTTGGAGCAAGATTATGTATATAATGAGATTATAATTTACATTGGTTAATTCATAAGTCACACTGTATATCTAAAAACTTCAAAGAGGCTTTAAATGATTTTTTTTAAATGGGCAAAAAAATGTCTTGATTCACCAAAATATATTCTAATGAATAGGAAAAAAAAAAATCAATGGATTAAGTAGATCCCGAAACTTGATGTGGTAACTACACTAGTTTTTGTAAACTTACAGCTCTTTTATATTTGTTTCATTTTATTCGTTACCACGATTTTTTTTCCTAGACTATTATGAATTTTTATGATTCCAGTAATATATACAAAGGCACATTCAATGAACTTCATAGTAATTTGAAACACTCAGTTACCACCTGAAGGCATAGACCCCAAGATATGCTACAAAATTAAAATCAAAAATCTCAACACTATATAAAGAACAATAACACACTGATGAGCAAAAAAAAAAAAAAAAAAAAAAGAACTGAGGTGAAAAAGAATACGATTGGAATAGGCACTGATTAAAGAGGATATAAAAACAGGCAAATTCATAAATATATATTCAACTTTATTATCTACTAGGAATTATAAAATAAAACATACAAAACCACCTCGTGTTCATCAGAAGGGTTAAAATAAAAAAGATAGACAAAAACAAATTCAAAACAACTGGAATTCTCAGATATTGCTGATGAGATATAAATTAGTACTACATTTTGGAAAAATATTTGTTAAGTGTGAACATATGCATTTTCTCTTACTCAAAATTTCTACTAGGAATCAACAAACAGTAAATAGGATATATTAGCCATAGTGTATTTGTGCAATGAAATTCTACAGAACAATGAAAATAAATATGACTACATGCAATGATTTGGATGGATCTTAGAAATATAATGTGAACAAATGAATTAAGGAAAACAAATCCAAATTTCTTAAGTCAATTTATGTCAAGTTCTAAAACAGGGAAAACTAATCTAATCAGAATTGTTGTTATTTTGAGTGGGAGACCGATAATGCTCTATTCTTTGATTTACATGCAAGTTAATTCCAGAGATATAATTTGAAAAATAAAATTATCAAGATGTTTATAAAGCTCTAAATCTAAAGAAGCGAAACAAAAGTTATTCGACTTTCTGATGATTTTAAGCTTTTCATGGAGGGTATAATAAAATAATTTTGACAAAATGAAGGAGTTCATATTTTTCTGTCAGTTTTTGTTTAGTTTATATTAAGGAATTATCTATTTTTAATGCTTGGTGAAATGATGCCCCGTGGTTTTGTTATGATTTCTAGCAAAGAAGCATGATTTCAGAAGATGGAGCACTCTATTATTGGTAGCAGTGATGAGAGGTGACAATAATCAAGCATGATAGGTTAGATCTGGAAGATGGGCTTGATAGAGGAAATACAAGTTAGGGCGAAGAAGCACATGGATTTATCTGGTTCTAGGTTTCAGAATCCAGAATTGTAAGCCAGAGAGTGGGTTTATGACCTGAAAATTGAGTGATCATGTTCACAGGTGGGAAACATTGATGAATCTTGCAGGACACATAAGTACAGGCAGAGTCCTTTCTGATGTTTTATACTGTAGGACACTCATGAGGGATCTGAGCTGTGTAGGAAGAATAAGTGAAAGGAAACAGATAACTGAAGTCTTAGAAGAAGGACTTAGGCACTCAGCAAAGAACAGGCATCACAGGAAAAGAACAGTGTGCCTTTCAGACACAGAAAATCCAGGCAGTGAGCTGAGAACACACTGCAGAAGTAACATCTGAGCACGGCAAGGCCAGCTGATACTGAGGCAACCACTTTTGAGGAGAGAGGCTCCTCATAGGTTGACTATTTTAGATTAGAGCTAAAATTAGACTGTGAGATGAGGCTGAGACCAAAGGTGCAATAAATAAATAAAAGTAAGGAACATCTGTAGGCAGGAAATTAATGGTAGCACCTGCTTCTTCTGTCAATTACTAAGGGAACTAGAGAACTTTTCATTTAAGACAATATTGATTAAAGTTTAATCAAATGTTATAAATATGCTAAATCTTAAGATCATGAAGAATAAGGTTAATGACCATGAAATATAAAGGCCATCCAAACAAGGTTTTAATATTTAAATCTATATCTTTGTCTTTTCCAAAGCATAATGATGAAGACAAACCTTTATCTTTTAACTACTAGTGGGCTGGATAACCTTGGACAAGCTTCTTAAATTTTGTAGGCATCGGATCTGCCACTGATGACAATACTATCTAAGAAATTTCTTATGAATACAAATAAAAAAGTGCATATGAGGCCCTGAGTACAGTGCCTGACTCCCTTAAATCTCTCAATAAATGTTCACAGTCATTGTTAGCTATTTTATCATAATAGTTCTTTTTTACCGATAACAGTAACCTCAGACTCAAAATGTTCTAATTCAGCATGCACAGTGCATATTTTATTAAAAACACAATTCTATTGAATGCTCAGATATTTTACCATTGCCATTGAAACCAAATAGTGGACGTATCTTTCTGGAACTCATATTTAGCATCAATATCGAATACTAATTTTTCCTCTTATAATAATAGCAGGATAAGGAATATTTATAAAAACTGATAGGTAATATGAGAACAGCTTCTCCATTATGTAATGACTATGCAAATTCTAACTTTGAAATACTATTTTTACTAAAATTTTATCCCATTGTGAAATAATCAATCTAACCATCCAACTTACATGTTTAAAATGACGTAGTTCTCTTATATCAAAAAGGATCAGATTGGTTGATATTTATGAGAAATATTTGTATGTTTAAAAAAGGCATCTTAACATTGTATCTTGAGTATTTTGTACATATTCTGTTGGTAAATAATTATTGATAGCTTGGTATTTCCCTTTCAGAAAGCTGAAAGAAATTTAAGAAAAAAATAATAATCTCTGCATACACAAGTGTGAGGTTCTGAGAAACAAACCCTAACAGCACAGCTAGGAAAAGTTACAGCCTTAAGGTAGAGCCAGCATCAATTTATTCAGAGAACAGTTTTTAAAATATTTTTTTAAAGGGGTAAATTGGTTTTTTTGGCCCTGATCACACTATACCATAGCAAACCATAAAATTTAATGAGGCTGTCTTCTAGGAATTAAAATGTCTGGGAAGTGGGGAAAAAATCTTGAAGTTCTCTTAAATAAAATCGAAAGATAATCAACAAGTCAGTAAATTTTTTCTTTTTTTTTTTTTTGCTTTTTGTAAGTTTGATTTTCTATATTGTAGCTGCTCATTCACTAAACAAATGGTTTTATTTTTTATTTTTTATTTTATTAGTTTCAAGTATATAGTACATTGGTTTATAAAATGATCGCCCTAATTTCTCCTTCTCTCCTCTGGTTTTCTACCTAGCCAATATATTAATGCTAACTGCAGTACCTATGCCGTGTTCTCAATTCTCGTAACCATCTCTCAGCTACTAATTTATGCTTCTTCAACCCTTCATCCTATTCTCCCAGCTCCCCTACCCACCCCCATCCGTCACCAAATTGCCCTCTATATTTGTGTGTCTGTTTTTGATTAGTTTGTTCTATTTGTTCCTTAGGTTTTGCATAAGTGAAATCATATGATATTTATCTTTCTCTGTCTGACTTATTTCACTTGGCATAATAACTTCTAGGTCCATCCATGTCATTGCAAATACATTGCAAACGTATGAATTTTAGGGGGAAACAATTCAATCCATGTTGTATATGTGTGTGTGTATGTGTGTGTGTGTTTTGTGTTTGTGTGTGTGTGTGTGTGTTTAGGAAGTGAAGAATTTCATTTTTTTAATGGCTGGGTAAAATTCCATTATATATATGACCCATAACTTCTTTATGCAATCATCTGTTGATGGGCATTTATGTTGCTTCCATATCTTGGCTATTGTAAATTGTGCTGCCATGAATATTGGTGTATATAAACCTTTATGAATTATTGTTATGGTTTTCCTTGGATAAATACTCAGAAGTACAATTGCTGGGTCAAAAGGTATATCTATTTTTAATTTTTTGAGAAACTTCCAGATTGTTTCCCATAATGGCTGTACCAATTTGCAATCCCACCAACAATGTATGACAGTTCCCTTTTCTCCATATCCTCGCCAACATTGGTGTTCTTTGATTTATTGATAATAGCCACTATGACAGGTGTCAGGTGATATCGCATAGTGGTTTTAATTCACACTTCTCTTGAGCATCTTTTCATATGTCTATTAGCCATATGTATTTCCTCTTTGGAGAGTATCTGTTCAGATCTTCTGCCCATTTTTAATTGAATTGTTTGTTTTTGTTGTCGCTGCTGTTGTTGTTGAGTTGTATGAGTTCTTTATATATTTTGGATATTAACCACTTATCAGATGTATCAATAGTGAATATCTTCTCTCAATCACTCGGTTGTCTTTTAATTTTGTTAATGGTTCCCTTTGCTGTACAAAAACTTTTTTGTTTGATGTAGTCCTATTTGTTTCTTTTTTCTTTTGTTTCCCTTGCCCATGGAGATATATCCAAAATGAAATTAATGTCAGCAATATCAGAGAGTTTACTGGCTATGTTTTCTTTTAGAAGTTTTATGGTTCGGGTCTTACATTTAAGTCTTTAATCCATTTGAGTCTATTCTTGTATATGGTGTAAGAATGAGGTCCAGTTCTTTCTTTCTTTCTTTCTTTTTTTTTCATCTATCTGTCCCATTTTCCCAATACTATTTATTTAAGAGACTGTCTTTACTCCATGGTATATTCTTATCTCCTTTGTCCTATATGAAGTGAACATAGAGACATGGATTTATTTCTGGGCTCTATTTCATTGATTAATGTATCTGTTTTTATGCCAGTACCATGCTGTTTTGATTACCATAGCCTTGTAGTACAGTTTGATATCAGGTAGTGTGATACCTCCAACTTCGTTCTTCTTTCTCAAGTTTGCCATGGCTGTTCAGGGTCTTATATGATTCCATATAAAGTTTAGGATTGTTTGCTGTAGCTCTCTGAAAAAGCAATCTCTAGATTGCTTTGGGTAGTATGGCCATTTGAATGATGTTGATTCTTCTTACCCATAGCATGGTATATGCTTCCATTTATTTGTATCTTCTTCAATTTCTTTTTTCAATGACTTGTAATTTTTGAGAACAAATCTTTTACCTCCTTGGTTTATTCGATTTCCAGGTATTTTAATTTTTTGATGCAATTGTAAATGAGATTGTTTTCTTAAGTTCTCTTTCCGAAAGTTCATCACTGGTGTATAAAAATGCCACTGACTTCTGAATATTTATTTTGTAACCTGCTACTTTACTGAATTCATTGATTAGTTCTAACAGTTTTTTGGTGGGATCTTTAGGGTTCTCTCTATATAATATCCTGTCATCAGCAAATAACAAGTGTTTTACTTCTTTCTTTCTAATTTGGATACCTTTTATTTCTCTTTCTTGTCTGACTGCTGTGGCTAAGACTTGCAAAACAATGTTGAAGAGGAGTGGTGAAAGTGGGCATCCTTGTCTCATTTCTGATCTTAAGGGAAATGCTTTTAGTCTTTCAAGATTGAATATGATGTTAGCTGTAGTTTTGTCATATATGGCCTTTATTATGTTGAGGGAAATTCCCTCTATTCCCACTTTGCTGAGAGTTTTTATCCTAAGTGAATGCTGGGTTTTGTCAAATGCTTTTTCTGCATGTGTTGTTGTGATCATATAGTTTTTATCTTTTGATTTGTTAATGTGTGGTGTATCACATTAATTAATTAATTGGCAGATACTGTACCAATCTTGCATCTCAGGAATAAATCCAACTTGATCATGGTGTATGATATTTTTAATGTATTGCTGATTTTGTATTGCTAATATTTTGTTGAGGATTTTTACATCAATGTTCATAATAGATGTTGGCCTATAGTTTTCTTTTTTGTAATTTATTTGTCGAGTTTTGGAATCAAGGTTATAGTGGCCTCATAAAATGAATTAGAGGGCCTTCCCTCTTCTTAAATATTTTGGAATCGTTTGAAAGAATATGTGTTAATTCTTCTTTGAATTTTTGGTAAAATTCACCTATGATGCCATCTGGACCAAGACTTTTGTTTTTTGGGAGGGTTTTGATTACTGATTCTATTTCATTTGTGATAATTGGTCAGTTCAGATTTTCTGTTTCTTCTTGACTCAGTCTTGGGAGATTATATGTTTCTAGAAATGTGTGCATTTATTCAAATTGTCCAATTTCTTGGCATATAATTGCTCATAGTATTTTCTTATTTTCATTAAGTTTATTGGGGTAACATTGGTTAATACGATTATATAATTTTCAGATGTACGCTATCATATGACATCTGTATATTTTAGTGTGTTTACCACCCAAAGTCCAGTTTCCTTCAGCTACGATATATTTGATCTTCTTTATCCACTTCTCCCTCCCCCTACTCATCTATATTTCACTCCCTTTACCCTGTCTACCTCCCCACTCCTCCCCCACCCCACTACTAACCACTACTCTATAGTCCTCTGGTAACCGCTAGTCTATAGTCCATGTCCATAAGTCTCTGTTTGTTTGTCCTGTTCATTTGTTGCTTTTAGGTTTATATCCCACATAGCTCATAGTATTTTCTAATGATCCTTTGTATTTTTGTGGTGTCCATAGTTATTTCTCCTCATTCATTTCTGATTATATTGATTTGAGTCCTCTTTTTTTTTTTTTCCTTTGATAAGTCTGGTTAAGGATCTGTCAATTTTGTTTATCCTTTCAAAGAACCAGCTCTTGGTTTCATTAAACTTTTGTATTCTTTTTCTAGATTTTATTTTGTTTCTTTCTGCTTTGAACTTTATTATTTCTTTCCTTCTGTTCACTTTGGGCTTTGTTTGCTATTCTTTTTCTACTTCTTTTAAGTGTAAGTTTAGATTGTTTATTTGAGCTTTTTCTTTTGTTTTACAATAGGCTTATATTGCTATGAATTTCTCTCTTAGGACTGCTTTCACTGTGTCCCATAGATTTTGAGTCATTGTGTTTTCATTTTCATTTGTCTGTAGGTATCTTTGGATTTCTTCCTTGATCTCATTGGTAACCCATTCATTGTTTAGTAGCATGTTATTTAGCCTCCATGTGTCTGTGTATTTTCCAGTTTTTTCTTGTAGCTGATTTCTAGATTCATACCATTGTGACCGGAGAAGATGTTTGATATGATTTCAATCTTATTAAATTTATTGAGAATTGTTTTGTGTCTTAACATGTGATCTATCTTGAAAACTGTTCCATATGCACTTGAGATGAATGTACATTTTGCTGCTTTGGGGGTAAAATGACCTGAAAATATCTATTAAATCCATGTGCTCTAGTGTGTCATTTAGGCCCACAGTTTCCTAGTTGGTTCTTTGCATAGAAGATCTGTCCATTCACGTCAATGTGTTGTTAAACTGTCTTACTGTTGATTTCTTCTTTTATGTCCATCAATAACACCTTTAAGTATGTAGATGCTCCAAAGTTGGGTGCATATATGTTTACTAAGGTTATGGCCTCTTGATTTATCGATCCCTTTATCATTATGCAATGCCTTTCTTTGTCTCTTATTATAGCCTTTATTTTAAAGTCTATTTCATCTGATATAAGTATCACTACCCTGGCTCTTTTTCATTTCCATTTCCGTGAAATATCTTTTTCCATCCCTTTACTTTCAGACTGTGAGCGTCTTTTGATCTGAAGTGGGTCTCTTGTAGACAACCTATGCATGGATTTTTTTTTTCTCTCTTATCCATTTGGCTACCCTATGTCTTTTGACTGGAGCATTTAATCCATTTACACTTAAAGTGATTACTGATAGATGCATAGTTACTGCCATTTTATTATTCATATTTGTTTTTTTTTTCTATTTTCTCTCTTACCCCTTCTCTTTTTACAGAGTTCTTTTAACATTTCTTGTAATACTGGATTGTTGGTGATGAATTCCTTAAGTTTTTCCCTGTCTGGGAAGCTCGTTATTTCACCCTCCATTTTAATCAAAAGCCTTGCTAGGTAGCTTATTCATGGTTGTAGATTCTTGTTGTTCATCACTGCGAATATTTCTTGCCAGTGCCTTCTGGCCTGCAAAGTTTCCATTGAAAAATCAGCAGACGTTCATGTGGGGGTACCCTTGTAAGTGACTAGCTGCCTTTTTCTTGCTGCTTTTAAGATTCTCTCTTTGTCTTTGACCTTTGGCCTTTTAATTATGATGTGTCTTTGTGTGGGTCTGTTTGAATTCCTCTTCATGAGACTCTTTGTGCTTTCTGAATTTGTATGTCTAATTCCGTTGCCAAGTTAGAGAAGTCTTCGGTCATTATTTCTTCAAGTAGATTCTCAATCCCTCTCTTCTCCTTCAGGTACTCTTATAATCTGGATATTGTTACACTTCATGTCATTTTTTAAAAAATTATATTTTCTTTTGGTTGTTCTGATTGGGTGTGTTATGCTATGTTATCTTCCAGTTCACTGATTCGATATTCTGCTTCGTCCAATCTCCTGTTGAATCCTTCTAGTGCATTCTTCATTTCAGTATCTGTATTCTTCATTTATCTCTGATTCTTTTTTATGGTTCTATGTCTTTTTTACACTCTCTATCTCTGTTGAGGTTCTCATTGTACTATCCAGTCTCCACCTAAGTTCGTAGAGCATCCTTATAACCATTATTTTGAACTCTGTCTCTGGTAGGTTGCTTGCCTCCATTTCATTCCACTTATTTTCTGGAATTTTCTCCCGTTGTTTCATTTGTGGCATGTTTCTTTGTTTTCTCATTTTATTAGCCTCTCTGTTTTCATTTCTATGTGTCAGGAATATATTTTTTTCATTTCTTAGGCTTGGCCAGATGGCCTAATGTGGAAGGTGTCCTGTGTGACCCAGTGGCACACTCTCCCTTATCCCCTGTGCCAGGAGCTCTGGACATGCTCTTTGCGTGGGTTGTGTGTGATCTTCTGCTGTCGCTAAGATTTAATTGTTGTTAGTACATCAGTGAATGGGATTGATGCTCAGGCTGACCCTGGGAATTGGCCGCACCCACTGGGTAAGAGTTGCTGTGTGGTGGCTTACCCCACTGAGAAAGATTTGCCCTAGCATGCTTGTGTACTTGTTGCAACCATTCTTGTGTGTACCGCTAATGGAATCAGTCAGGAATTGCTCCATTGTGGTCTGGTGCCAGACTCCAAATGTGTTGGATTTGTGGCCCCTAGAGAGGGGCTTCACAATAGGCCAAGTTCAACCACCACTTTTGATTGCTCAGGGATACCCAGTGGGAACTACAAAACAATCCGCATATAGTTGTTACCTATGCTGCATCTATAGATAAGTGGAAGAGATAATGCTGTAGACTGAATTCTGGTTACTCATTGTCCCTGAGCTAGGGGTGTTTAACAGAGGGAGGGACCAGTGTTCCTCCAAGTCTGACACCAGCTGTTAGTTTCCATAATCTTCTAGGTGTTATGCATGTTGGGTAGTGCAAGGATCCCAGGAGTCTCCTGGGTAAATTTCCCTCTGCCACTGCAGTGTCACTGTATATGACAGCACCATCTCTGTGGCTCACTGTACAAATTTCCAATAATAGCAAGGTCAGCTGCTGTCTACCTTAGGCCTGAATGTGCCACCCCAGGGCAGGGGCAGCTGCCTGTCACTGTGTGGAGGGCATTTTGTTTATTGGATGAGTAAGGAGCTCAGGGATTCAAGAGCCACCAGGCCAATAGCTTCAATTTTCTGCAATTCCTGTGCCTGCATGTTCTTGCAGTAGTGACAGATCACATGGAGACAAGCTGCTATTTGGGGAAGTCTCACAAACCCCTGCAATCTCCTCAAGAGATATAGCAGCTTGAACAGGCAGCAGTGGTCTGCTCACAATGTGCTCACAGCACTAGCCGAGGTCTGACGCCTGTGCAGAATGCGCAACCCCAGAGCCAAGCAGGGCAGGAGAGGCTGCCTGTCAATGGGCTACAGGCACTCTGTGGCTTGGGTGAAGTGGAGTCTCAGGGAGACAAGGTCTGTCAGGCTGATACAGCCTCAGTTTTACTTCAACTTCTGTGCCTGGGAGTTTCTGCTGTTGTCACAGATCACACTGAGACCAGATGCTGTCTAGGGTGGTCCCACAGACCCCTTCCCTACCCAGAAGCAATATCGCAACTCTTACAGGCAGCAGATGTCCACCTGCAACTGATTTCCCTGAAGTGTGGACGCTGTCCTAGCCAAAGTTTGTTGCCTATGTGGATTGGGAGACCAGGGGGCAGGGAGGAGCAGGGCTGCGGAGATTTACTGTCAATGGGCTGCCTGGGGCAATTTGTGGGTAGGGCCCAGTGCGGTCTCAGGGAGACAATGACAGATCAATACAGTCTCAGTCTTGCTGCAACTTTCGAAACCATTAATGCTTTCCAGCAGAAGTCCCAGATCACAGCAAGACTAGCTGCTGTCTGGGACTGGCCCACAGATTCCCAAGATCCACCTAAGTTCATGTTGGCAGCAGTGGTCTACCCAAAACTATCTCAGAAATGCACGCTCACAGGGCTGGCTGCCAAATGTGAATGTCTGGCCCTGAAAAGGTGCAGGATGAGGCAGCCATCCAGCAACAAAAGCCCTGGGCAAACTGCAGTTTGGCTGGGCAGGCTGATCTCCTCAGGCCAGTGCTTTCTAATCACCCTGTGTTTGTGTGGGGGGGTGGGGCAAGGGGGGTTCTTCACAGTCAAGCTGGCAGGGTCAGTAGATTGCCTACTCTGCAGTCTAGACTAAGGCACAATGGTGGCTGCCCTTCCAGCCCTCTTTCTGGTGCCAGGTAATGAAGATTTTCTCGATATGAATCCTACTAGAGTCTCTGACCCACCTCCAGTGTCCTGGATGAGTATCCACCGGTCAGAAAGCCTGGGTGTGGGTCCTTCAAAGGAGCGCCTAGGGTTTCAATCTCCTTACATCTCACCCAGATGGCCAGAATCCCCTCTGGTTTTTACAGTCAGAGTTATTGGATTCTCCTCTTTCTTGGGCTGGGACCCAGGGCTGGGTAGAACCCAAATGAGGCCAGTACTTACTTCTCCTTCAGGGGAGCCTGTGCAGCCTCGCTCTTCCTCCCAGTGATCCTCTACCACCCACAGGTGTTGTTCCAAAAGGGATGTTGCCCCTTTTGCCGGCTTCATTGTGGCTCTTTCTTCATATTATTACATGTAAGTGTTATGATCAGCTGGACTTCAGGTGATTCTCCATGTTGATTATTTTACAATTTGGTAGTGAGAGGAGTTGAAGCCTGCTTTTACCTAGTCTGCCATCTTCCGCCAGCCCACCAAAATTTCTAATTTTTTTTTTACCCCCAAAGAATCGTTCTAAAGGTATGTATAAAGACAATCCCAGGATGGTAAAGGCCAGTGATTTAAAAATGTTCAATTCTCCACTTGTAGGTTGATATAGTAAAACATGCTATTTTTCAAAGAATAAATATTAATAGAAAGTTCTGGAAAACAGAAAATTTATCTTTTAAGACTATAAAATGAATTATCTGTGAAAAAGTTGAGAAATGAAGTTCTTTCTCTGGCTTTAATAAATCACCTCATGACATATCATCTTTCCCCCCCCTCCCCCGAGCATTTTAATGTTAGGTTATGTTAAGAATCATAAAGAAAACTAGGGCTAACTAATGAAAAAAGGGAAAGAAGTCAATGAAACTGTGTAATCTCACCCACATTTATTTGATTAGCACTAAATGGAATTAAAACATTGAATTCTCTTTCAACATGTCATTTGATGGAGCAGCACAGCTAAGATAAAAATATAAACAACTCAATTTTCTACCAGAATTTGTGTTCTGCTTTGTCCTAAAGGAGAGATGTGGAGATGAAGCTATTTGCTGTAATTTGATTCCTACTGAACTCTGCTAGTATCTGCACAGAAGGAGAAAAAGAAAATGAGAAATATTAATTGCAATTTTACATGAACTCTATCATTTCAGTACAGGGTCATCTTGCTGTGAAGCAAGGAGCTTGGGGAAAATCTTTACGCCACCACATACTTCTCTCCGCACAATCGCTTTATTGACAAATCCTGTGTGGGCCTTGGAGTCAAAGTTTATGTCTGCTCACCAACGGTATGATTTGGGGTCATTTACCAAGTCTTCTCTGGTTCAGAAGTGGCATCCACAGAATGGCTTTTGTTTCTTGTACCTACCAGAGTTAGGAAAAGTAAATGATATTCTACTCATTAAGTGCTTAGCCCAGTGCAGGTCACTGGGTACACACTCATATTTATATCTCTTATGTTTCCACAAATCTTTCTTGAATAAAATCTTATATTTATTACTCCTTTTCAGTTCTGACACTCAACCTGCATTTAATCATCATGATCATTGTCAATGACAGTTCTTCATTGTTTGAAGAATTATTTAGACTAGAGCATGCTGGCCAAAAGCAATTAGATTAAAGGCAGGTTGGCCAATGCAGTTTTTTTGGCCAAAACAAATAAACACGAGCAATTATATTAAATATAAATGTTACCTAGTATCTATCTTTCAAGTTTTGGTAATATTGCTGTTATTTGCAGTGGTTTTACAATTTATAAATTTTATGCACCCTTTAAAAATATTTCTATTGTTAAAAATACTACTTGATTATCACAATTTTTAATCCAACTCTAGTGTTTTGTTTGAAATAGAAATATACCATCTTTTGTTTGAAATAAAGAAAATTCTCAATGCCTAGTTAATAACTGAAAATAGTAGCTTTCGAAGACATAAAAATGGTATAACCCTATATAATTTGACATACAGAAAAAATATATATATATAAATTCCTTGTACATACATTTTAAATATAAAAAGACATATATAAAGATACTAATGGCTACATGGCTGATATAGAGTTTTAAATATTTTTGTTAATTTGCATTTTTTGATATTTCTGTATTAACCAAGGAGTAATACAATACTTATATATTAGACACATCATACAAGACTATTGGCTGAACGTATTATGGTAATCATTTCACAATATTTGTAAATCAAACCATCTGCCTATATGCTTTCAATTTATACAGTGATGTATGTCAATTATTTTTCAATAAATCTGGGGAAAAAAAAGACTATTGGCCATTTAAGTTGTTATAACTTTTTGTCTTTACAAATAACATGGAGCAAGAATAATTAGAAATAATTTAGAAAATTTTAAAAGGGAAAACAAAAATCTTTTAATAATTTTGCAATTTCAGATTCATACATTATTATTATCCTATACATGATTCTCGAAAATTAAAAATATATCTAAAAATCATCAGTAATGAATACTAATATTTTTCCATATTATCTCAAGATGGAATTGTAATGTTGACCACCCTGCTCTATAGCATATATTTTTTAGTTTTTCAATTTATTGAGATGACATTGGTTAACTAATTATATAGGTTTCAAGTGTACAGTTCAATAATACATCATCTATATATTGCATTTGTATTCACCACCCAAAGTCAAATTTTCTTCCCTCACTATATATTTGACCTCCTTTACCCCTTTGTACCTCCTATCCTCCTCCCGCTTTCCGTCTGGTAACCATTAAACTTTAGTTGTCTGTGTCTATCTGTTTTTGTTTGTTTGACTTGTTCATTTGTTGCTTTAAGTTTTATACCCCACATGTGAGTGAAATCATATGATCCTCAATTTTTTCCATCTGAGTTATTTCACTTAACGTGACCATCTCAAGATCCATCCATGTCATTGCAAATGGCAGTATTTCATCTTTTCTTATGGCTGAGTAATATTCCATTGTCTATATGTACCACATCTTCTTTAGCCAATCATCTATCAAAGGGCATTTAAGTGTTTCCATGTCTTGGCTTCCATGAATAATGCTGCAATGAACATTGGATGCATATATCTTTATGCAGAAATGTTTAGAAAAATTTGGGGGTAGATACCCAGAAGAAAGAGTGCTGAACCATATGGTAATTCTATTTTTAACTTTTTGAGGAACCCCCATATTGTTTTCCATAGTGATTGTACCAATTTACATTCCCACTGACAATATATGAGGGTTCCTTTTTCCCCACAGCCTCTCCAACACTTGTTATTACTTATCTCATTGATAATAGCCATTCTAGTGGCTATCAATGGGATAGGGGGGAGGAGGGGAGGTAGTTAAGGGGAAAGGGGGTCATTGATAGTAGCCATTCTTACTGGTGAGAGGTGATATCTCATTGTGGTTTTGATCTGCATTTCCCTAATAGCTAGTGAAGTTGAGCATCTTTTCATATATCTGGTAGTCATTTGTATGTCTTCTTGGGAGAAATGTCTGTTCAGGTCATCTGCCCATTTTTTAAATGGATTGTTTGGTTTTTTTGTTGTTGTTGAGTTGTATAAGTTCTTTATATATTTTGGATGTTAACCTCTTATCAGAGGTGCTAATTACAAATATCTTTTCCCTTTGATCAGTTGCCTTTTTGTTTTGTTGATGATTTCTTTTGTTATGCAGATTTTTTTTAGTTTGATATAGTCCCTGTCTTTGATTTATGCTTTTGTTTCACTTGTCTTTGAGGTCAAATTCTCATTTAACATGATATAACACTTATTTATGATGAATATACTTAATGAAATGGTGATCATTAGTTTCATTGTAGCATTTTATATTTAATAAAGTTTTGAAATTTCTCAATTTATTTTCCAAAGTAAAAGATTTATAAATTGACTTATATTTTCTTTTGGCATACTCTTTTTTTAAAATAGAGCTATGATAAAATCTGTTTGTTTGCTTGTTTGTTTTGTAGTAAAGCTTTTTGTTTGTGCTTGTTAATCTCATATTAGATAGACCATGAAACATTATCAGAAAGACTGTATAGAGAGTTCAAATTTAATTTTCAAATGTCTTGCTATTTATTTCCCCTGATTTTTTTATTAAACTTAGAAATTGAGGGACAAGTAAGCATCTTTTACATTATTCATATTCAAAACTTTTTGTAATAATGAAAAAATGCAATTATTTATTTTAACATGAATAGTCTACTTTAAAATTGTAAAAATATATTTGAGAATGTTTAAATGAAAAGATAGGCAGAACTCTTTGTGGAGCAAGGTGGAACAAATTCATCAAGAAATGAAAGAAACACTGAGGTAAATACTCTAAAAATAGGAATAAAAGCAATTTTTTAAAAGTTTATGTTCAAAAGGATTTTTAAAAAATGTTATATATTCTACTTTAATTTTAAATTTTTATTTTTCAAAAAGATTTTCTAGTGAATCTGTAAACCAAGTGGCAAAAATTATAACAGATGAGAAAATGAACAATAATTAAAATTTAAAATGAATATAAGGTTAATCGTACTTCATCAATCTGTGTTCTTAAAATATTTAATCAGATTATCTCTTGTCAATAACCTGTTCAGTTAACTATATTAAAATAAGATTTGTATTCTTAAATATTCTAGTAGTTTCTTGATAAAATATTTCAAAACGCCTGGTTTAGTTTCTGATAAGCATCTTATTTCAATGATACAACAAAAATTCTATATTTAGATACTTTCATTTAGCTATCAGTAAAAAGAAAAGTATAGCATTCATTAAAAAGACATTCATACATATACTTTCTGAGTGGCAGGCACTTCCACTTAGGATTATGAGATGCAAAGATGAATTAGAAAATAGTCCTGCTCCCAATGAATTACAGTCAAGTGCAAAAAGTAGAAAGTGATGTCTTGAAACATGCAGTACCTGAGAAGCTAAATGGCTGCAAATTACTCATAGAGAAGATGGCAATAATATAGTTACAGCAATTATTCATCTTGATCATTTAAATTGTACCAAGCACCGCGTTTTCCCAGCCATCCTATTCAGCATGTCCTATTTTCCTCATTTTACACATAAGAAACTAAGCCCTAGTTTTATTTTCCCAAGCTCATATAGCCAGTGTAATTGAGACACATAAATATTATAATATGCCCAAATAAATGCAATAGTAAAAAAAGTAAAATATGCTACTGAAAATATAGATGGAAGCAGCACTCCCTAGAGGAATCAGAATAGCTTTCAGAAAAGTAATCATTTAAACTGAAGTTTGATTTCTTTATTCAGTATTTTATACACACACACACACACACATACACGTGTGTGTGTGTATTTTTTCAGTGTGTGTGTGTGTGCACATATGCATGTGTTGACGCACGTGTGAGCACCATAGTATAGTTCAGGAGTGGATGTCGTTTGGCCAACACACAAGGAACTTTTTAAGGTAAAACAATCCATCTGTGCAAAAAATTGGAATCATGAAGAAACATAGATTGTTCAGAAAAAACTAGATAATGTGGTTTGGGGGAACTAAATATAGGGCAAGAAGTGGAATGGTAAACTGGGATCACATTGAGAACACTTAATAGACTTAACATGCATCTTCTGGCAGGAGGAAGCTATCAGTCCTTTTAGAACTATTGCTGGAGTAAAAACATGAGACATGAGAGCCTGAAATTGTGCAAGCCTGAAATTGTGCAGCATCAGCTCGATAGTCACTGAACTGAGAAATATTGCAGAGATAGAATGCAGAAGTCTTGCTAATGGACTGGAAATAGGGAACAAGGGGAGAGATAAAATAATTGAAGAGGATACTGAGATTTTTTTAGCTCAGTCCAATCCATAGATGGTGACGCCCTTACCAGGAAAAAAAGAACAAGTATGGTAGCCAGAAGAGAGTTGAGAGGATGGGAGCTGAGAGAAAAAACTTAAATTTGGTTTGTATTGATTGAATGTAATGTAACTAAGTAGAACAAGAGAGTTAAAAATAATGAGTTTGTTATTTAATTTGATTTGAATGCTGAAGGAGTTAGGATTTATAACAACAAAATTATTTTAAATCATAAATTGCTTAAACATTTTAATAATAAGTAAGCTTCTAGTAAAAACTTATTACATTTTTTTTATTCAAAATCAATATCGAAAGCTAATTTTCCCTTCAAATAAAGGGCTCAAATTGTACATGTGTTTTGTTACGATTTTTATTGTATAGGACACAATTTATATCTTTTCCACATAAATGAAAGTAAGAACAAATAATTTCAGAGTTCATTTTATAGTATCGAGGAATACATGATTAGTCATTATATCAGCAATTATGAAGAAAAGAACAAAACAATTATTTTTTGAGGTAATAATATTTATTTTCCAAAATATTTTATAAGTAAAGGAAAATAAATTTAAAAATATGTCAATTATTATATAATGCAAGTTTTTCTTATTTTGAACTCATGCCTTCTTTAATATAGAATATTTCAGAGTATAACTTTAAAAATACTAAAAGAAACGTTTTGCTTTTCTTCAATTCAGTTTCTTAATTTTTAAATAGATATTATTTCATGATATTTGGCACCACTTTTTAAATTAAGAGTGAACTTGGTTCTAGTTAACTCTTAATTCTGGCAAATTCTAACAATAATAAAATAATAATAAAACCTCTATAAAGGTCTTAATAATTCAAACTATGTTGTATGTCACTTCATAGCATTATTAAATTGTTGTTTCTACACAAAGTTGTATTTTATTGATTAGAATAATTTTGAATTATATCAATTTTTACTTAACTATACAAATCCTAAAGGACATAGTGAAATATTAGGAATTATTAACATTGTACTGTGGTACCTTTTTTGATATCCTTATATGAAAAAATCAAACACAAAGCTTTCTTATTTGAACTATTTCTTTCCTCTTATTTTTTTTTGCACAAATCTAGAATAGCCTTATAAATAGATCAATATATCTGATGTTTTTCTCATTTATATTTTATCATTTGTTTTAAATATTGTCTTTAAGGGCTTTAAAGTGAAGATTTCTTTGTAGTTTCTAAAAACACAAGAGCCAACTTAAGGTATTTCAAGAAACAAAATCTCTGTTCTTTTTGCTTCTTGAAAGCACAGTTTGAAATACTGACATTAGTTGGCGAAAATGTGAGATTTGAGTATTTTTACCCCAACATTCGAAAATACTTTAGCTCTATTAAAAAAAAAAAGTGAGCCTTTAGTGCTGTTAAATGTTAACATGGGATCTAATTGAGAAGAAAAAGTTAAATCTAGCATTATTGGATTTTAAGGGGCTTTGGAGCTTCTTAGGACATCGTTAATTATTCAACTAATATTTTTGCATCCTTAGTATTCATTTACACAACAGAAAGGAACAGTTATTTAGGCTGCTAGAAAATCAAAGGGCTCACCTACTCCCCTGTATGATAGAGGCAATTATTTGATGATTTTCTCTTAATATTGGGCACCTGTGTGTATTAAAATTTCAAGAAGAGATCTTAGAAGTGTGTAAATGGTTTCCTCTGTCTCAGCTTTTAAGTATAATTGTAGTATGGGTTTCTGACTTTTGTTCTTTTAAAACAACTAGATGTAAATTTGCTGATTTTGCTCACTAAGAAAAACTCACAAAAGACGGTAAGTCAAATCTTCCATAGTCAGTTCTTCCAAGTAATAATGACTATCAGAAATCCAGTATAAATTTTTTATTATAAAGGAGCTGATGGAATAAGTAAAATGACATTGATTATTTAGTAAATATTATCCATATAAAGTTTCCATTATGCATCATCTTTAATTTTTAGGCATTAATTTAACCAAACTTGTGAGATATCCCTTTATTACTATTTAAAAGAAGATAAACTAGATTAATAATTTTGTTAATTTTTCCCTTTCATATAATATCTCTATGAATTTTCTACAGTTTTGAAGGAAATAGTACAGGTTATATTCATAATAATTTATTTTTTAAAATACCACATGGCTGTCCTGCTTTATTCATGCTTAACTAATGACATCTTAGGTAAGTAGTTTACTTTCAAACTGGTTCTTCTTAGACACACAGAATGTATCAGGCCTAACTTCTAATATTGTTAAAATGTTTAAATATTGGTTCTTCCCCTACTTCCCCTCCCCCCTCAAAGAAACAGGTAAAATTATACCTGGAAATAAATGAGTTATAAATTAAAATGTAAATGAACTTTGATTTATGTTTTCAATCATTTTCTTGCTTTTAGGGATAATATTTTATACAGTAGAGTGTAATCTAGCCAGTGTGACTAGCCTTGTTTGTTCCAAAGATTAAATTACATTATTGTAATTACAGATATAATCGATTTTACTCCCTATTGATTAATTTTAGCTTTCCATTGTCCTTTTTTCCTACATTTTTTTTCTTTTAAAATTTTATTAGGGATAGATGTTTTTCAACCACATGTATCTCTGGCATATTTGAGAAGTAGTACACTCTGTTTTATTAAATAAAGGCTACATAGAAATTTTAACACAATACATACCTAAAATAAATCAACGTCCCTTCCACCTTGAACATTATTATTCTGTGGACATTTAACTACAGTCATTCCCCTTCCAATCTATATATTATTGGTGTTTATTTTATTTCTTTAACCACATATAATGAATGATGCAATTATTGTGCTGAAGAGTCCATGTTATACAGTTATTCACGTATTTAATACTTTCTTTTCTTGTCCATTTTCTCCTGAATCTTAGACCTTCCATCTGGAATCACATTTCTTTCACTTGAAGTACATGATTTAGAACTTTCCATAGGTATGATTCTATGGCAAACTGATTCAGCAATTGAAAAAGTGTGAATTTTAGTCTTGTTTCTGAAAGACATTTCTATCGGTACTAGAATCTTAAATGCAGTTATTTTCTCTTCTTACTTTGAAGATATTATTTCCCTAGCATCTATCACTTAATGTTGCTGTTAGGAAGTCAATTGTCAGTCTACTACTTCTAATACTCAGTTTTTGGTATGGGGACAGGTGTTTTTCTGCAGTAGCTACATGATATATGGGTTCCAGGTATGGATTACTTTTTTTTTTTTTTACTCTATTTGTAGTTTATTGGACTAGAATCTGTGGATAGCTGTCTTTTATTAGTTTTGGAAAATTTTGTTCCATTCTCCCTTCTCTTTGAAACTCTGGTTAGATGTTTGCTAAACTTTCTCACTTTAAGTTCTGTCCAAACTTGCTTTTAGATTTTTTATCTTTTTAACTGTGAAGAATTCTGTATCATTTCTTTTGCCCTGTTATTCAGTTCACTAATTCTTTCATCAGTTCTGCCTAATCTACTAACAACTTCATCTCTGAGTTTTTAATTTCAATTATATATTTTGTACTTCTAGAAGATAGTTTTTATTTATGTCTTTCATTCTTTATTCATATTTTAGACCTTTGTTATTTGTTAAAATATATTTAACATATTTGCTTTATCTCCTTGTCTGCTAAATCAAATATTGAAAACCTTTGTGAGAATGACTGCTTTTTTTTTTTTTTTGTCTCAACAGACTCTTTTTCATGATAGTTTGTTTTTCGTTCATTAGGAGAATTTTTTTATTCTTACTTTTCATCTTTCTTGGAACTTATAAGTCAGAATTATTTGAGTCTTTGAAAAATACTTGCTTCTGTGAGGATGTTAAGTCATTATCAGTCAAAGATCACTTTTCTCAGATCCTCAATTGTATTGTTTCTTTTCCCTAGGTAGAGTTCAGGACCATTAGATGTACAAATTCAGAATATCATGGTTTCTCCCTGAGTTGAAGAAATTGAAGGTATGTGAATAAAGGAAACCCACTCTAATAATGAGAGCTTGTGTTTGGTTATGAATTTTCAAGGAAATTTTTCTCCTCTACACTCTATATCAAGGGTTAAGCTAGGCAATTTTCTTTGCAGTTTCGGGGTTATTGAGGCAGTCATGGCTGGAAAGGAGAGATGAATTTTTCATTCGCTCTCATAGTGAGAATTTACTATTCTGGGGAGGAAAACCTTTTCAGACTTACTTCCATGAGTAAGCCTTGGGTCTTGCCTCCTGTTTTCTGAGCCACTCTAGACCTCATAGATCAAATTTTAAGTTCACTTAGATCAGCAAAAATTCTCTAAGTAGAAGCCATCATCACTAAGATTTTCGTAATTTTGCCTTCACTTAGTTTTCTGACCTGGTTATTTATTATTGTCTTTCTGCCTCCTTGACATTTCTAGGAAGAGTTTGTAAAAGACATTTTATCTAGTATTTAATGTTGTTTTCATTGGAATTTTTGTCCTGGTACTTAGTCTGACATATTCAATGTAGTGGTTTTAGAGTGAGATCTAGCCAACTGTGCTATCAACTATCTGTGTGTTTATGAGCAAATTACTAATCTTTCTCTGCCTCAATTTTTTTGCTTAATAAACAATAATAAAATTTACTCAATAAAAGATTGTCATACGGTGATGTATATATTTATGTAACACCTAGAAAACAAAAAGCATTCGATACATGTTAGCTTGCAGCATCAGCAATAACATCATACAAATAATACAAATGGACTTTGCGGTTTAAAGAGCACCGGACTGGTAATTGATCTGAGACTGAGCCAGCCTCAGTCATTGACTTTAACAGATTCAATGGCATGATAGTGGCAGAATTCCAGTTGTAGTTAAGTTTGTGAAGTGAAAAATTTGAGGCAATGATTGTAGGAATATTTTCTAAGGAACATAACTGTGAAAAATAGATATGAAAATTGTGGAGATAGTGTCAGAAGTTAATATTAGAGTAAAAGAAAAGTTGTTTTGTTTTAATGAGAGAAAGATAGATGTCCTATAGTCTGTAGAGAAAAAGGTGTGAAGTACAGAGAAAGACAGAGCTGATGAAGCATTAAACATTGAAGATATGGGAGAGATTCAGATGAAGGCAAAAGAACCTTCAGAACAGAAGAGTCAGTTTGTTCCTCTGAGGTTTAAAGAAAGAGAATAAGTACAGATGTAAGTGCTTTTATAGTTATAGGTTGAGAAGTTGAGATATTTCACACTGATATCCTCAATTTTATGTGAATTACAACTTCACTGGAGGAAAATGGAAAAAAAATATGAGAGTTGAAGAAAAGTGTGAACTTTCAGAGCAAGACAAAGAACATAGAACACAATTTTTCCAAATAAATAAAAGCACAGTAGCACTCAGAGTTCATGGACTTACAGTAGTATTAATCTGCCTGATTATTTAATTTCTTTTGTTACTCTTCCATCACCCAAGAGTAGGTTGGTGGATAAATTGATTCAAGAGGAGGAATTTCTAGGTGTGGAAGGAGAAAAGAAATGGGAACAAGGTGACTGTGAAATCTGTGATGGAGAGGGAAGGGACATAAGCCCTGAAGCAGAGAGAGCAGAGAAGGTTTTTTGGAACTAAAAATTCACTGTTATTACAGAAGTGGTTGTAACTGAATAAGAAAATGATGAGAATTGAAAACTCATATTCAAAAAGATATTTGTACACCGATGTTCATAGCAGCATTATTCACAGTGGCCAGGACATGGAAGCAACAGAAGTGTCCTACAATATATGATTGGCAAAAGTAGCTATGGTACATATATACAATGGAATATTAATCAGCCATAAGAAGAGATGAAATACTGCCATTTGTGACAACATGGATAGACCTCGAAATAATCATGCTAAGTGAAATAAGCCAGACAAAAAAAAGTTGAAAATCACATGATATCACTTATATGTGAGATATAAACCTAAAAGCAACAAATGAGTAGGACAAACAAACAGAGACTCATGGCTAGTGGTTACCAGAGGACTATAGACTAGTGGTTACTAGTAGGGTGGGGAAGAAGCGGGGAGGTAGACTGGATAAACAGGGACAAATATGAGGTTTAGGGGGAGGGCGAAGTGGGTAAAGGGGATCAAATATATGGTAGTTGAAGGAAACAATAGATGTCAAATACAGATGTCAAATGACAATGTATATCTGGAAATTATATAATTGTATGAACCAATGTCACCCTAATAAACATAATTAAAAAGTAAGAAAAAAAAAGAAAGTGATGAGAAGTTGTGGTCAGAAATTTATACATTAGAGTTTATGCCTACAGAGCTGGAGTGTTTTCTTAGAAACAATATCTCCAAAAAACAAAAGACTAAAGTGTAGTTACAGAATTGAATTGATGCAGTAAGTCATTTCAAAGATTAAAGTGTTTTCATGCTTAGGAATTTGAAATGGGTTACTGGGTGTGACATCTACATAAATATTGAAATTCATACAAAATGAAGGTGAAGTTAAAGAGGTAGACTAAGAGCTAGATACCTACATCCTCATTATATTCAGCAACAAGGAAGGGTAAAATGTATACTACATATAAATTCATGGACTTTGATTGAGATAACATTTGTGCATGGTTGATCCAAAAGTGACTAGGAAGCAATAGGACAACAGGAAAAGGAAAAAAATATATGTGTGTGTGTGTGTGTGTGTGTGTGCGCGCGCGCGCGCGCACGCGCATGTATATATATATGTGTATATATGTGTGTGTATGTGTGGGTGTGTGTGTATTAGGAGAGCAAAGTACATGCATCTTGAGCTGAATAATAAAAAATTGATTAACACATTATATTAAGGAATTTACAATCTTATGATAATGTCCTAAGTAATAAGAGTTTTACTTGGTTTTGTGCTTAATTTTGCATATTCCTTGGAAAATGTCTAGGTAGAAAATATTATTTTTTAATTTTATAATAAAAATTACATAATTATGACCTTATACTGTACTTGGCTATATATCTTAAAATAATATTTGTTGATCAATATTCTTCTCATTTTATAAGGAAACCTGAAACTCCAAGTGACTGTTTAAAAATCATACCTGACTTTTGAGTCCACCTCTTTCCAAACCACAATACAAAAAACAAACAAGTAAAATTAAAATATTAAAAGTACAAAACAAATAGATACAATGCACTCTGCACTGAAACTTTCTCACTTTGTTCTCATCTTGAACCAGATTTAAAACTGTGTTCTTAATTTTGTTGTCATTATTTTTTGCAACTTGGTATGTATTTAAATGAATCATATTTTGTCATGATTTATAAAAAGAACATTGTTAACTGTGCATGATTATAAGATACACCTCCAACATTTATCACTCACATCTTTTATATAGGTTTCAGTCTTAAATCCATTGTTCATTAAAAATTAAATAGACTCCACATTAAACTCGAAAATTCTAAAAGTATAATACCTATTAGAATTTTTCTCGTTCACTGTTTAAGTTACTAGTATTTCACTATACATACATACTTGGGAGAGAGTAGGGAGATTTGAAAGAATGCTAATGATTCTGTCAACCATCCTCAATAAGTGTTTTCTGAAATGAGAACTTTTAGATTTCAGAGGATCAAGCCCCTTCAAAGCAATAGAAATTTAAAGTGGAGTCATTACTAACAACAGGTAGAGTTTTGTATTTTTGGAAAAAAGGGTCCAGCAAACATGATTTTTTAAAATCTTATATCTCATTTTTGACAATTCGCTCCAAATGTGCTATGAAAAATTATAAAAAAATAGATATCCCTGACATAATTATTCATCCTATACTTAAAATTTTACATTAAACGATTTCTGTTTCAGGAAACTTATGTTTAAAAGAGCACCTTAATCTGTTAAAATAAGATATAGCCATTTTGTGGTTATCATAATTTAATAAATTAGCATTACTCTAAAGTGAAATTACTCATTTATTGAAATTGTAAGTTAATAACTAAGAACTATGCAAAGAAGTTTAATGTGCCAAACAATCACGTTGATTCTATTATAACCACCGTTTCTTTTCCAAATGTGATTATGTTGTGTTACTGGGTCTATTTTAAAATATAAAAGTTTAGAATCTCACAACACAAAATTACGTAAAAGAAGTTAGAGAGAAAACAGAACAGATATTATGACCTCATCAATATAAAGTTTAAAAATATGTATAACTAATCTACAGTGTTTGAAATTAGGATAGTGGTTTCCTCGGGGAGCTGGATATGACTGGAAGGGCATGAAAAACATTCTGAGATGCTGGCAATGTATTTCTTGATGCAGATGCTTGTCTCATGGATGTGTATATTTTGCAAAATTTTATTGAGCTGTACATTTAAGATTTTTTGCATTTTTTTGGTGCATGTTTATTGTACCTCAATAAATTTTGCATTAACAATAAAAAGTTTATTTTAGGGGAAATGCCTGTGTTAATCATAAGTTAAAAGACAATATTGAACCAAATTTTTTTTAATTGGTTAACAGAATTCAATAAGTTTCATCTGTACACTTTAACAGTAAGGCATATACATATTTACACTATGTGTTCACATTCCACACATTTCTTTCTGTCACTACATATTTGACCCCTTTTACCTCATCTACTTTCCTCCTACCCTCCTTATCCTCTGTTAACAACTAGTTTATAGTGCATGCCCATGAGTCTCTATTTGTCCTGTTCGTTTGTTGCTTTTAGGTTTATATCCCACATGTAAGTGATATCATGTAGTTTTCAACTTTTCCTGTCTAACTTATTTCGCTTAGCATGATTATCTCTTGGTCCATCCATATTGTCGCAAATGGCAGTATTTCATCACTTCTTATGGCTGATTAATATTCCATTGTATATATGTACCACAGCTTCTTTAGCCAATTATCTATCGTGAAACACTTCTGTTGCTCCCATGTCATGGCCACTATAAATAATAATGCTATGAACATTGGTGAGCAAATATCTTTTCAGATACGGGTTTTCTAGTCTTTGGGGTAAATACCCAGTATAGGGATTGCTGGATCATATTGTAGATCAATTCTTTGTTTTCTGAGGAACCTCCATACTGTTTTCCATAGTGGCAGTACCAATTTGCAGTCCCACCAGTCACATATGAGAGTTGCTTTTTTATGCATCCTCTCCAACATTTGTTATTAATTGTCCTGTTGACTATAGCTGTTCTAAGAGGTGTGAGATAATATCTCATTGTGGTTTTCATTTGCATTTCTCTAATAGCTAGAAATGTTGAACATCTTTTAAAATATTTGTTGGCCATTTGCATGTACACGAAAGAGAAGTGTCTTTTCTGATCCCCATATTTTGATTGGACCATTTGTTTTTTTGTTGTGTGTGAGTAGTATGAGTGTTTTGTATATTTTGGATATTAGGCCCTTATTGGAGGTATTACTTCAAAATATATTTTCCCATTTGGATAGTTTTCTCTTTACCTTGTTGACAATTTCTTTTGCTGAGCAGAAGCTTTTTAGTTTGATGTAGTCCCATTCATTCATTTTTGCTTTTACTTCCCTTGCCTTGGAGGTCAAATTCATAAAATTCTCTTTAAGTCCAAGATTCTTGAGTTTCATTCCTATATTTTCTTCTATGCATTTTATTGTTTCAGGTCTTATATATAGGTCCATAATTCATTTTGATGTTAATTTTGCTATGTGGTTATAGCCAACAGTCTAGTTTCATTCTTTTTCAAGTGGCTTTCCAGTTTTCCCAGCACCATTTATTGAAGAGACTTTTCTTTCTCCACTGTATGTTTTTGCCTTCTTTGTCAAAAATTATTTGCTCATATAAATATGGGTTTACTTCTGGACTCTCGATTCTGTTCCACTGGTCCGTGTATCTGTTTTGCTGCCAATACCATGCTGTTTTGATTACTGTCGCTTTGTTGTATAATTCGAAGTCAGGCAGAGTGATGCCTCCAGCCACATTCTTCTTTCTCAGAATAGCTTTGGCAATTTGGAGTCTTTTGTGCTTCCATCCAAATCTGATGATTTATTTGTTCTATTTCTTTAAAAAATGACAATGGGATTTTGATGGGGATTGCATTAAATTTGTACAATGCTTTAGGTAATATGGTCATTTTAACTATGTTCATTCTTCCAATCCAAGAACACAGAATATCTTTCCATTTCTTTCTATCTTTGATTGGGTCTTATAGTTTTCATTATATAAGTCCTTCATTTATTTCGTTAAGTATATTCCTAGGTATTTTATTCTTTTTGTTGCAATCGCAAAAGGAATTATTTTTTCCACTTGTTTTTCTGATGCTTCATTATTAGAGTATAAGAACACCATGGATTTTTGAACGTTGATTTTTGTATCCAGTGACTTTACTGTATTTGTTTATCGTTTCTAGTAGTGTTCTTGTTAAGTGGGTTTTCTATATAGAGAATCGTGTCATCTTCAAATAGTGACAGTTTGACTTCTTTGTTTCCAATTTGGATACCTTTTATATCTTTCTCTTGTCTGATTGGTACCTCCAAAATTATATTGAATAACAGTGGCGAAAGTGGAAAACCTTGCCTTGTTCCTGATCTTAGAGGGAAGGTTTTTAGTTTTTCACCATTAAGTATAATGTTGGCTGAGGGTTTGTCATATATGGCCTTATATACCAATTTCGTTAAGTGTTCTTATCATAAATGGATGCTGTATCTTGTTGAAGGCTTTTTCTGTATCTATTGATATGATCATAGGATTCTTAATTTTTAATTTGTTTATGTAGTATATCACATTAATCGATTTGTTTATGTGAAACCATCCCCGTGCCTCTGGGATGAAGCCCAATTTATCATGGTGTATATTCCTTTATATATGTTATTGTATTCTGTTCGCTAATCATATTTAGGATTCTTGCATCTGTGTTCATAAGAGATATTAGTCCTTAGTTTTATTTTGTGTGTGTATGTTATCTCTACCAGATTTTGATATCAGGATGATATTGGCCTCATAAAATGAGTTGGGAAGTATTGTCTCCTCTTTGATTTTTTGGAAGAGTTTGAGGAGAAGAGATATTAAATCTTTGAATGCTTGGTAGAATTCACTGGTGAAGCCATCTGGTCTTGGATTTTTACTTTTTGGTTTTTGATGATTGTTGCAATTTCTATACTGTTGACAAGTCTGTTTGTATTTTCCAGTTCTTCTTGATTCAATCAAGGAAGATTATATTTTTCTAAATACTGGTCTATTTTTCTAGGTTATTAAATTTGGCATTATATAATTTTTCACAGTATTCTTGTATGATTCTTTGTATTTTTGCAGTGTCTGTCATAAATTCCCCTCTTTCATCTCTGATTTTGTTTATTTGTGTCTTCTCTCTTTTTTATTTAGTGAGTCTAGCCAGAGGTTTCACTAACCTCAAAAAATAGCTCTTTGTTGCATTTCTCTTTTTCCATTTTTTTTTGTTTTAAATTTCATTTATTTCTGCTCTAATTTTGATTATTATCTGCTTCTACTAGCGTTAGTCTTCATTTGTTCTTCCTTTTCTTGTTTTTGTTTGTTTGTTTGTTTGTTTACGGTGAAGCATTAGGTTGTTTATTTGGACTCATTCTTGTTTTTGGAGATATGTCTGTAATGATATGAACTTTCCTCTAATAACCACTTTTGCTGTCTCCCAAAAGTTTTGATATGTTTTACTACGTATCTCTCAATCTCCCTTTTTATTTCTTCTGTGACCCAATTATTCTTCAGTAGCATGTTGTTTAATCTCCATGTATTTGTGGTTCTTCCTGCTTTTTTTTTTTTTTGCAGTTGACCTCTAGTTTCAAAGCTTTATGATTCAGAAAATATAGTTAGTATGATTTAAATCCATTATGTTTGTTGAAGCCATCTCTGTGTTCCATTATGTGGTCAATTTTTGAGACTGTTCCTTGTGCATTAGAGAAGAATGTATAAGCAGTTGTTCTGGGATGGAAGGCTCTGTATATGTCAATTATATCCAGTTGGTCTAATATGTCATTTGAGGATATTATATCCTTATTGATTTTCTATTTGGATGATTTGTCCATATTTGGCAGAGGGTTATTTAGTTCCCCTACTATGATAGTGCTTTGGTCTGTTTCTCCCTTTAGTTCTCCCTTTAGTAATTGCTTTACATATTTCAGTGTTCCCTGATTGGGAGCATCGATATTAATAAGTGTTATGTCTTCTTGGTGCATGATTCCCTTTATAATTATGAAGTGTCCCTCAGTATCTTTCTTTACTTTTTTAATTTTGAAATCTATTTCGTCTGATATTAGTACTGCTACTTCCACTGCTCTCTGAATGTCATTTCCCTGAAATATCATTTTTCCATCCTTTCACTTTGAGTCTATATTTGTCTTTGGAGCTGAGATGTGTCTCCTGGAGGCTGCATATGGTTGGGTTTTGTTTTTTGATCCATTCTGCAACTGTGCCTTTTTATTGGTGAGTTCAGTCCATTTACATTTAGGGTGATTATTAAAATATGAGGATTTCTTATAGTCTTTTTATCTTTTGCTTTCTGGTAGCTCAGTGTTTTCATTGTTTTCTTGTCATTTTGTTTCTGTTTTCTTTATTTCGTTTGGCTTTTGGGGTTTTGCTTCCGGTTCTTCTTGTTTTATGTTATATATTTCTGTTCTGAATCTTTGGTGTGTAGTTACTTTTATGAATGTGTTACTTTTATGATAGCTATATATATACAGTTGTCCATTTTCTTCTACACATGCCTTATCTCCATTCTCCTTCGTAAATTTGGATCTTTGAACCCTCCACTTTTCAGTTATTTTTATCTCAATTTGTCCCTATGGATCCTGAATGTTTGTTACTATCTTGTTATAACAATTCTTTTCTTAATAATTAAGATTATGATGCCCTGTTCTTAGTAAGGGTTGCACTCCTCTGCTTCTATATGCCTGATAGTCACCTTACTCTAATTATGTTTTAGTGTTTGGTGTTTTTTTTTTTGGTTATTTTATTTTAAGTGAGCTAACTCCTTTCAGTATTTCCTTTAGTGCAGGCCTCATAGTGGAGAATTGCCTCAATTTTTGTATGTCTGGAAAGGTCTTAATTTCTCCTTCATATCATAATGAGAGCTTAGGTGAATAAATTATTCTAGCTGGTAGTTCCTTTCATTTAATAGTTTGAATATTTGATTCCACTCCTTTCCGGCTTGTAAGGTCTGTGCCGGGAAGTCCTACTATAATCTAATGGATTCCCCTTTATAAATTACTGTCTTCTTCTCTCTGGCTGCCCTGAGAATTTTGTTTGTCATTGATTTTTGATAATTTTAATAAAATGTGCCTTAGTGAAGACCTTTTTGAGTTGAGATAATAGGATGGTTTTTTGACTTCTTGAAGTCCAAGCTTCAGCTTACTCTTTTGATTTAGGAAATCTCGTCAACTATTAGTCTGAAAATGCTTTCTAGTCCCTGCTCCTTTTCCTCGCCTTTGAAAATGTGCATTATACTTATACAAAATTGAGGGAATCACTTATTTGCATTTATCAGTTTATTATGCTCTAAATGATGTGATAAAGGGTACAGATGAACAGCCAGATGAAGAGATACATAGGGTAAGACTGGGAAGCATCCCAGTTCAAAAGCTTCTGTTTCTGTAGAGTTCAGGTGCACCATCCTTTTGGCAGTTGGATATATTCACAAACCTGGAAACTCTCCAAACTTCATATTTTAGAGATTTTTATGGAGGCTTCATCACATGGGCATGATCGATTATCAACTCCATTTTCAGCTATTTTCCCTCTCTGGAGAGTGGGGTATAGAAATGAAAGTTGAAAGCTTCTAAATCATGACTTGTTCTTTCTGTAACCCGCACCCATCCTGAAGCCCACTGAGGGTCACCTCATTCAAAAGAAAGATATTCCTATCACCCAGGAAATTCTCTGGTATTTAGGAGCTCAGTATCAGATGTTCCTATCACTCCATCCCTATTGGTTTTTTAAGAGCTCTGTGTCAGAAACCAGGACACTACTCCTTTTGGATTAGGGTCTCTCCCTTATGATCTCATTTAACCTTAATTCCTTTCCTTTCTCAAGAAAGAAAGTCATAATATTTCTTTCTGATTGTGTGTGTGTGTATGTGTGTGTGTGTCTGTGTGTGTGTGTGTATGTGTTGGTAGGAGTGTGTATGACAATTCAAGACTGCCTACATGATATGAGTCACTACAGACAATGTACCTTTTCAAGGGCTTAGTAAATTGCATATCCAAGATCCAATCTTTTGTTGTTGCTGTTGGCTTGTATTTTTTTGTTTATTTATATATTTTACCTAATTTATCAATCATTGCTTCTATGTAAACAAAACAGCCTCGGGCTTAAAATA